>NC_134577.1:31514864-31814864 GCF_050947875.1 Dermacentor variabilis
ACTGCGGGTTAAAAGGAAACAGAAGTTTAAAGCAAAGAAAACAGACGAGCGAGAAATTCGAGGGAGATGCGAGGCGGCGTCTGTGGGGTACGGGGTGCACGCTGGGAAACCGGTCAAGCAAAGATTTATCTTGTCATCTATCGGTTTATTCGCCCCGCGTATCGTGTACGAGGGAAACCCGGTTGGAAGCGTAACGTATGATCTTATTTGCCAGGTGGCCATTAAAAGAGAAAAAGCGGGGGTGATTGATGCGTCATTTATCCGGGCGGTCCGCGTCCTCCGAGCGCGGTCTTTTGTAATGGAGCGGTCCCCTGATACTCATTTGAGCTAATGCGAACCGCAGCTGGATTCGCTATATAGGTACTTTTGTTCTTCTCTTCCTTTTTTTTTTATTTTTCTTACGTCGCTGTATAGTTAGGGTCACCAAAATATTTGTTTGTTCGTGTGCGGCCGTTGTGTCGGCGGCGGAGGGATACCGGTCGCGAGTTCCTCCGAAATTGGCAAGAATCCCGCTCACGTGAACGTGTTTCGCTTTTCCATACTTTGCGGATGCGACTGTATCAGGGATGCAGCCGCATCCAGTGTGTTGGAAAAGCTTTAGTCGCATATCTTTTGCATTGCTGGACTGTAAAACATCTGTGCAGCTTCCCGAAGAGAACAAAGTAACATAAAAAACCTTTATATATAGTGGCTATATTTAAAAAAAGAAGAAGCCCACCAGAAAGCCAGTGTCGAGGCTGTCATCACGGCCTATGATTTTGCATGGGCGTTTCCTCGACATTCTGCATTCCTCGTCATATTGCGACGATTCGTGCCGCGTGCAACTACCGCGTTACTTAACCTCAACAATCCTTACGCGCTTTTTATTTTTATTATTATTATTATTTTCCTGAGGAGGGCGCACGAGGCTTCTGATTTTGTCATCCTTGAAAGTGCTAGATATCACACTGCAGGTACACAAACATAATGTTCCATAGCACATGTGTACATGCATTCGCATCGCATTCTCGGTTCACAAACCATGAATAGGCTACATTCATGGTCTTGTGTATATTACGAATGCAATGTGAATATATGAGCTCTTTTTTTCCAACCTGGGGCTCTCAAAATGTACACATAATCTGATTGCGCGAGGATGCTTACCCCCCGCTCATCTCTAAATGTATTTGCCGCGGTCGGGTTACGCAGCACGGCCGAACGCTCAACAGCCCAACGTAATTATATGCTCAGCAATAATTATGTGATTGAACGGGGAAATGAAACTAACCGCAGAATTTTTTCAATGTTTCTGTTGCTCAATCCATGTGACGACTATTATTAACGGCGAAACAAATGTGACGAGTACTATTAACACGGTTCCTCTCGGTAAACAGTTTTCTTCGTTCCTTTCTTTTTCTTTTTCCCTCCAAGGCCCATACGAGATCTTCGTGCGCGAACTGGTCGCCATGGATGGTGTGGATAGCAGTGAGATATTGCTGGTCGACAGCCACGGGTAAGTTTTCACGATTTTTTCTTTCTTTTTCTACCGATTTCACGAATACAACAACTCACGAGAAGAACTTAAGCTCGCTACCCTTACGAGTAGCGTGCCACATTTCAACGTTCTACTGCAGTTTGTTGCCCGGCGATGTAACTTTCTTTCGTGAATCAACGAAGTCCAATTGAAGGGTATGGATTTCACGCGGTGGTTGTCGTTTCCAAAAGGGCGCCGAACGTGGTGGCCTTTCGAAAACTGTAAAGCTAGCTTTCCTGCAATAGGAAAGTGTCACAAAAGCTTTCTCGGTCAACATATTGTTGGAATGACGGCTACAGTGTAACTGGTGCGTTATAATTGTAATTGCCTAGTCTTGCGGGAAAGACAGCTAGCACGAACTCAGAAACTGGCTTCGACCGTAGTGGTGAGGACCACTGGACAGCTTTACACACTCCAGATGCAGCAAATAATGACAATACTCTCGCAAAGCTGCAACCACCTGTTTGAGCTATCAGACAGTGGGAGCTTTCGGCCATGGTCTGTTTACGGCGTGAACAGACCATGCTGTACCGTCTGTAGCTAGGCGTTGCCTTTAAACATTCCTTATTGGAATGTCCAACAGCCCCACGTGCGACACATGCAACAGCGAAGAGACGCTCACACACATTATCTGTGTCTGCCCGCGATATAGTGCCCAGAGACAAGTGATGTGCAGAGTACTGGTCCAGTTGGACAATCGTCCACTATCAGAACTGAAAGCTTTAGGTCAGTGCTCTGAAAGAAGATCTGCGTTGAAGGCCTTATTCGCGTTATTAAGGTTCCTGCGGTCTACGGGGCTTAACGATAGACTTTAAGAACGCCGCCCACTACCGCTCTATAGCGTACGCGCTTTGTTAGTGCTCGTCTCGCTTTCTCTCTATCTTCCCCTTCCACTCTATTTCTCTTTTTATCCCCCTTAACCCTTCCCCCGTGCAGGGTAGCCAACCGGAACTACCTCTGCTTAACCTCCCTGCCTTCCTCTGTATTCTCTCTTTCTCTCTCTTACCAGAAGGCTGCGATCGTTCAGCCACGACGAGAATTATGTTTAGTACAAGGATTATGTCTAGCCTTCGTGATACGTCCCTGCAACGCTTTAGTTTCCAGAAGGATACGCCATAGCCAGAAAGGAAGCTTCACGCCTACTTATGCTGCTAAGATACACCGATTCACTGAGTGTGAGGTAATTACTCTAGTGACTCTGATTATCCAACTTCTATTCAACCAGAGTTCCCTTCTAGTAATTTTTTGTATGAATATCCACGTCATGGGGGTCTTGTTGACCTCCTGTCTTCTTAAAAACTGACCTGCTTTCCTCAGCTTTGGGACTCGAGGGAAAACGAGTGCCCAGAGCAGAACGGGAATTCGCGGCATCCGATCTCAGTACTGTCACTCGGAGCAAGCGGAGACTGTGCACGTGACCCCGATGTCGGAGTGACGAACCAGAAACTGGCGTGACTGGTTGCTGGACAAGGCGCTCGGTGCGTCTCCTATAGAAAGGCGCGTGACGAATTGGCGGCGACAAGTCGCCGACGCCGACACGAAGGCATACTGCGACGACGCGGTGACACTGTCGAGCCTTCGAGAAGCGTCGCGATGCTGACAGAGAAGTGGCAGCAAACGTAAGCAGTACACGACAGCGCGTCGCGAGGAAACAGGAGTCGTCACCCGTCCTGTGCACGGCAGGACGGGGCTAGACGACAGACCGCGTCGTGCGTTTTAGTTAGTTGTTCCCATACACTTGCGGCATTCTTTCTTTCTTTCTTTCTTTCTTCCTTCCTTTCTTTCTTTCTTTCTTTCTTTCTTTCTTTCTTTCTTTCTATTTCCCTGCAACTGACGCTCATACGCAGGGTTGGTTTGCCACTATGTCGGCGTCACAGATTTTGGTCATTGGGCCGTGGCGGCCCAATGACCACTATACGTCACAGCCTGCGTCACGAATGAAGACAGCGTGGATTTGTCGCTAACTTCGCGGTGTAAGGTTCGCGCGAATACGTATGCTAGTACAAGGAAAGTCCTCAAGGACACTCCGTCGGACTGCCTTTTCTTCCCTTAAATATTGGAGTGTTTACCTCAGTGTCGTAATTTATACCAAAGGCAATCGCTCCAATGGTCCCTGTAAACATGGCTCACGGGGGGCACGAAGACGTACACTGAAATGGGCTTGACGCACGCCTGCATTTTGGCTGCATATTTCGTTCTTTTCTTGATATTCGTTCCTTTTTTTTTTCTTGCGCCATGATATAAAAAAAATGCGCGACTAATATTCGTCAGCTCGTACTTAGTATGAACCAGGGCGCACTTACGGACCCCGACTGATTCAACTCATCTTCGGTGGCGTCTGCCAGCTGTACAGGACAACACCAAGAGATCTTTGAAGTAGACTAGATCGAAAATTTGACACCTCTGCGCCAAATAACCCTTGACTTTCCCTTTTATCGTCTTTTAGTGTTCCTTCGATTGCCCTGCCTAGATATTCGTCACGTCGCGAAGTGTTACTTCTTTATTGAGTGTACGATGTAAAGTCATTTGGAACTTGGACTATGTCGACTAACACCGTTTCTCTATATTTAAATCTTAATGCTGCCATGGTAGAACAGAAAAAGATCAAGAATCAACATAAATTAGTAAATCGTCCCATTGTAGAGCTCAACAAGCGCGCATATGCGCATTGCGTGAAGTTCTAATATGCGGCAATACAAATGCGGACGATTTCAAAACGTCGTATACGTTTAGTGCTCGCACCCGTTTGTGTACAAGTCGCGCACAGTTCACCATGCAGTGGAGCATCATTTTTCATCGTACAGCTTCTGCGAGCTGTGAGAAAGTTGTCCCTAAAATCTATCTCTCGCGGTTGTAAATCATATTTTTGATCTGTTTTTTGTTCTGCTTTGTTCTACTTTGTTCTACTTTGTTTCGCCTCCTCTAAACGTGTAATACATGTGCGCAGAACCATATCGAACCATAAAACAGTCGACAAGGGTTCAACCTGTCTACACCGGCTGCAGTTCGTTAACCGCAGTCTGAAGTGCGGACGGCTCAAAAAAGGACAACAGCCTGGGAAGGCAGGCCAGTGGAAACAAGCATAACAAAAAATTAAGAAGCGCGCAGCCATCGCGCTGCTCTCGCTTCCTTCTTAAACCTCGGTCCTTGGCCGATTACCCAGAAGAGGAGCCCACGCATCCCCCTGCCCCCCCCCCCCCCATTTCTTTTTCGCCTTCCTCTTCAGCCCCGTCTTGTTTCTTTCAAAAACTCACTCCGCCGCATTCCGGGATAGCTTAATCGGTGGCTGCCGGTCTCGTCTCTGTCTTTGCGCAAACCCCGACATTATCTCCGGGCGAAGCTGCTGTTTTGCTGTCATTAGGCGAGGGGGACGACGCCTGTTGTTGGCCGCGGAAACGTCATGCCCGCAGCTCCAGATCTGTGCTAGCTGGATGTGGCAGGGCGCTATTCGACATTCCCACTATCCGGGCTGCCATCGCGCGGCTCCTCTTGGCCGAGATGCACAGTGGCCCTTTGAGACAGTTCTTTGCAGTCTCGTGGCTTCGTCGCGTTGCCCAGAGGGTCTCACGCGTGGCGCAGCCGTCTCGGCGATGCATGCGACGTTGTTGTGTGAGGCGTTTTGTTGTACGCCGCGGCAGGGTGATGACCGCAGGGCTGTCGTACACAGCCGCTGGATTGATGCGACGTTTTCTTTTTATCGTCATTTTATTTTTTTATTTTTTCTGTCTCCCTCCCTCTTTAGCCTGAGCAGTTTTGTTGGGTGGCGTCGCCCCTATACTTTCGGCTGGCTTTGAAAGCTTAAGAAAGGTCGTCGCCCTGAGCAGTCCTCAGACGTCAGGATGCGACGCTGGTTGAGAGGTGGAGAGTTAGTTCTGTGTATGTTTCCTTTGTTTCAGTTCGTCGACTTTGTCTGGTTTTTTTTATCGTCCCCGTGTGGAGTGTTTTTGACCCTTTCGCGCGGCCCTTTCGTCAAGTGGAATTGTGGTGCGTAGGGCGCTACTTCCACACCGTCCACGCGTGGAGGTTTGCAGCTTCGAACGTTCCCGGAAGTACCGACGGGCGGCCAGAATTCAGTGGAACTTGACATTGAAGTCAAATTACGGTGGCTGGCCATGTTCCCCGTCGGCGCAAAAGTCACTGCCGCCCTTAAATCAGGGGTTCGGGACTAGTTTTCAACAATATCCACGAGGCAACCTTGCTCAACGACGGGTCTCACAGCGATGGGCTATCCTTATGCACAGTATCTCCAAACGTCAGGACTCGTGCAAGGAAGGCTGGAGTGAGCCTCCGCTCCGTGCAAGAGACGAGTCGCGGCTACTCGCCGCTCTGCACCCTCGGTAACGCCTTGTGTGACATGCCACACTTTCCGGCGAACCGCCCTATTTCATGATAGCGAATGACGGTGACAAGGGCAGTGCTCAGATGTGGCTATCGCGTGAGTGGATGCACCTTGAAGGCATCCAATCTGCTTAGATTAGCAGTGGCCGAACGAGAAAAGTCCCTGGAGCCAACCTTCTGACAAAGGGAGATGTCTTCGCCGGGACAGCAATTCTTACTGCCCAGACGGACAGGTCTCGTTGTCCAAACGCCAGTTCCAGCTACAATCCTTGTTCGACCACTATTACTTACTTGAAACCTCCACTTTCGTGCCGATATCTGTTTTGTCCTGATTTATTTGGTTAAATTTGTCGCGACTTCCCCCCGCCTTCCTAAGAGAAACTGGTCTCGCATAGCAGTGGTGATTTGGCGTATGGCTGGGCGTGTCGTACAATCGCAATCGCTCACTGGCTTATTCACTGTAATTATTCGTCCTTCATATTCCGTTTGCGTTTTGTCTGAGCGATATAAGTGGCCACATGGCAATGGTGCAGCATTTCACCTTATCGACCACTGATATATCGATACGATGAACGCTGTTGTTGATACGGTGTTGCGCCTAGCTCCCACCAAATGTCAATGAGCAACAGCAGCTTCTACGCGCTCTTCTGCACAAACAGGTAGAAAGGGCTCACCGGTCAGCGCGTACATGTCGGAAACCTTCACATGAACCACAACGAACACAAACAATCTTCGGGTTGCCTTCAGTCAAATTTGAGCGTCTCTGAATTCTAGATGCGCACGGAGAACTATAGCGTATCATTCAGACACCATTGAAGACAGGAACGATTTTTGTTTCTCTGCATTGCCGGACGCGTCGTCAGAACTGTGCTAGGTAGACTCTCAGGTGCAGTGCAGAACTGACTTTACGCAGCTCTTCTCGGGCTTGTGGCCGTCGTGGCGGACCCCTCTGTCAGTTGTCGTGCATCAAGTGGCCAACTTATTTACAGCGACGGTAGTGGAGGGTACGTCATTCAGATTTCGCTTCGTTCGTCGCGCGAGGCATCATGTTTATAGTCATCGTGTTTTCTTGGCCAGAATGAGTCGCCAGAAAATAGAACCATTTGCCTCACCGGACACGCGACGAGCTAGAAATAGTGCCGTCGTCTTGTCATCTTCTAGCCGTCGTCGTGCCGTCATCGTATTTGTCGGCGTTGTCGTCACCGCCGCGACGTCGTCATGTATCCGTCGTTGTCCGACCCGTGTAGCAGATCTAAGTAAGCGTGACGTCACGCGATCGTGCATGGTATTCGCTTAACCCATTACGCCAGTGTCCCTTTGTATCTGGAATAAGTGTTCATCCCCCGACTGATAATGCCCGGTGACATGGTAGCAGCGGTGGGTCATGCGCAGATCCATGCAATTCGCGTGACTTCACGCTCACTCAGCCCTGCTACAAGACTAACCTCTCCAGACAACATTAAACTTTCTCGATGAGCTAACGCTGTTTTAGGTGCCACTGTAAAGCTTCCATTAAAACATCCTCTACACTTTACTTGTTTAAGTTTTGCGTTACGAAATCACTCACAAACTCGCTCACAAAGTCTGCCGTCGATACTTTACCGAACTTCTTGCCGGCCCCGCGGCTACCCACTGCCAACATCGAGTTCCATATTGACCGCGCAAGGGTTGAGGGGAACTCTCTTCCGCATTGCCTGGCATGGCTTCACTTACAGTGAAACGGAGAGCCTCGCCGTGAGCTCTGCCGGCCTCTTTAGCATTCGATTCCCGTTCGCGGCACGTCTGTAAAGCCTCCCGCCGTAATGCATCTCGGAGGACCCCCCTCGACGTTGTTGACGATTCCTGGGTGTTCCGCGGATCGCACGCTTTCGTCCAACGCCGGACGTTGGAGGGCGCCGGTGTCGCGCTGGAACGAGTTATTTGCCTTTCACGTTGCGCGCTTTGCACACGCTGGTCGGAGCTTGCCGGCCTAGGCTTCGTCGCCCTGCCATAATTAGCTTATAATACAGGAGGCGCTTATGCTAATACAAGTGCGAGCGAGCGATTATGGCTGCTCATAGATGCATCCACGGGCGGCGCCGGCACCAAAAGTGCTGGTTAGGGCCCATTGCGGGGCCATTTTCACTGATGGTCAGCGCAGATATAGCGGCGACCCAGTGTATGGTCGGCGCTAATGCGTCCGGAAGTGGGGCTGCGGGGCATTATCCACTTGCGGAGCTAATGGCTGATTTTCCTGCTCCTCGCGCAAGCGCCGTTCACCTGCGTCTTTACTTCCTTGCTTCGCGACCAAACCTGACTATACGTCGTATAGCAGCGCGAGCGCAGCGGGGATGCACTCTGTCGCCGACAGCAGGATCGGCGACGCCTGGACGATACGAAATGGGAAAGGCGGGGCGCGCATTAGGTTGTGGTGAGTGAGGTTCCTCCCCGGTACAACCAACGATCAGTCTCTTTCCCGTCTTTTGCTGGCGTCCGTATTTGTCCCTTCAGAACGTGTGACGGGATGGATACGGCAGGCAATTAAAAAGAAATACTTGAAGATAGCACGAAGTGGAAAGAGGGAGTTTAAATGAAAGGCAAGGAGTTTATATAGCCAGGGCTGAACCATCCTACACCGGGGAAGGAGGAGAAAATGCGAGAAGATGAAGATAGGGGCAAGATAGGACAGATATAAAGTTCGCTGGAGACGCACAAGAACTGGAATGCTCATTACTTCGTCATAGATGATTACACTGGACGGTTCTTTTAAGAAACTGCAACAGTTCTATTGTGGCTTTCTTGGTTACTGCGCTTCCTAAGGATCTCTGTACGCCCACTGTTAGGTGGTATTTCTGAAGTTCTTTTTTTTCCCCTAAAACTATCAAGCTAAACTAGCCTAAAGTTATGCTAAAGGGGAATATTAAGTTAATCTTCATTGGTACGTTACAACTTTGGGAGAATTGAAATGCACTATAATGTAATGGGTAATTGTAATGCATGTAATGTGTTACAATTCTGGGAGAAAAAAAGAACACCCATCTTACTAGGCGCGAAGGCACGAAAAGACGCAACAGTGAAGTACTGGTGGCGACACCACATTGAAGTTTCCGCACTAACTCCACGTGACTTCATGAATTTGGACACACGAGATTTACATTGCATTCTAAATGGACCAAAAAGTTAACTTTGCAGGTTTTTCGTATCCGCGCTTCTGCGGCTGGTATTCGCGATGCAAGAGCTTCGCCTTCGGGACGTCATGCCGACGGTAAAAATTGATTCAGTGTGACGTCACACTGACGATAATCCGTTACGTCACAGTGACGTAACGCCTTCGTGCTTTTGGGCACGTAATTCAAGAGGCGGGATCCGTGACGTCACAACATCGCCATTAATAATTCGTGCCATCACACTAACTAATCCATGACGTCACATTCACGTAAATGCGCCATGGTTAGGGCGCGGAATACAAGAAGGGAGGAGTTTCTCCATCGTTTTCTCTACTGCTAACCAACCTTTTCCGTCAAGTGAATAACGCCACGAGAGTCTTTGAAGAACACTTGGCTTGTCTAAACTGAGTTGGTGTTAATAATTGCTGTCCTTTTAAGCGCGTGCACTGCTAGTCTGGTCTGCGCTGGCGCACAGAGCAAGTTTGCGTCTGGCCTCTACAGTTAGGCGACGAACGGAAGACCAGGCCGAGACGAGAGGAAAGAAAGTCGCATGCAGAGAAGCCCACGGTGGGAAACGAGCTAATCCTCGCCGCTTAGGGCCAGGCGATCCGCGAATGAGAGGGGTGCGGTGAGCGCATCTCGGGGCGGCGCTAATTACACAGCGCGCGTCGCGGTCGGGCCGAGGCGGGAGAGAGAGAGAGAGAAAGGCAAATTACATAGCGGCGAACTTCGGGCGAAATCTTGTCCCTTCCTTTCGGGTCGTTCTTCACCGTCGCCGTATACAGTCGCCCAAGAAGGGGCGAGCGAAATTTGGGCCCTTTATAGGGGGGGTAGGCTCTCGTTACCGTTCTCGAAGAGCCACCATTGCCGGCTCCCTTGCTTTGGAACGAACGCTGGCTGTTCGAAACGGGAGGCGACCGGCTGGGCTTGCGCACCGTTTTGCTGTTAGCGATGATCGCGCGCGGAACGCAGTTAAAACGGCATCGAGAGCTAATTGTGTGCAGTTGGGGCCCTGACTGAGCTTACTCTCACGCTCGAGAGAGTATAGTCCCCAGGATGGAAACCTTTGAAATAGCGCTATCGCCTATCCCAATAGGAACACGAGCACTAATTGAGAAATTAGACCTTTAAAGTGTGCCCGGCTTCAGATAAGGCACACAAGAATTCGCGGGATTGATAAGATTAGCCATTAACGCAGACAGATCGACAAATGCGTCTTTATATCTTACAGAAAGAGTAAGGCAATGCAGAAGTTGGATGTTCGCGCCTCTGTAGCGGTTCCGGTCGTTAAAGATGTGGTCCACCTAATATTAAGCTTGTGACCTGTGAATATAATCCCTAATGTGGACGATTCAAGACGGCCCATCACTCGGTCATGAAGTAGTCAAGGCAAGCAGGATATTGAGACCATCTTTAGATTTCTCATGACAGTGGCAGCAATTGCAAACTTAAAGGGACACAAAGGGGCAACGCTAGATCAGTGTATGCGCGCAAAAGCACCTTTTGAAAACGGTATTTAAAATAATCTGCCGTGAAAACATTGAATGTCACAGAATAAAATAAAGGCGGAGCTTCCCTTTAAGCAGTTTCGCGCAGAAGCATCACCGCTTGTATACTTCACTGTGACGTACCGAATTGCGATGTATATTTTCGCGTACTTGAACCCTTTCTTTCTCACAGGAAAGTTGTCGAAACTTGCTTAGTTGTGCCTTCGATTTATTGCTGGGATGTGACATATTGTTTCCGTACCGATAAGCAATTAACTAGACTGCCAGCAGACGCTGTCAAAATTCATGACGTCACGGCGTGCCGGTGCGGAAGCTTGAGGGCGGCTTCGCCACGAGTCCATCGTTGTTCGCGTATTCTCTGCCTTACCGAGCATTTCTTTCGCGGTAACAATGACCGCTGTGCCTATTGCAGAAGCAGAACTTACTAACACAACCTAACTGACTCTACTCTTTGGTGTCCCTTGAAGAAGGACCGGAGTGGTGGCGAATTGGCGCACTTGTAAGAGCTTTCGCCTTCACGAGTGGACCGCAACACACAGCCCCACCGCGGCCGCTGCACAGAAAAGCGGATGGCCGACACGGTGAACGCGTGCTTCGAAATGTTCGCACGGGTATTAGCGTTCCGCGCGCGAACACACGCTCGTTTTCTTCGTGCGTGCCCTTCCTGTCGCCGTACCCTGCGCTCGAGTGGGGTTCCGTTGGAGCCGCACCCTTCTCATATGTGCAGGCACATACACACTTCCGGTATAGCAAATGCAGCGGCCATTTTCCTTTCCTGTGAGGAGCGTGACGCCGTTGAGAGAATGGCTGAGCGAAAGCACCTTCCTATACGAGGAAATCAGGAAGCCTTGCTTCAGCACGCACCGGGAGGGACTTATAAAGCTCCTGGTTGGGGCTAGAGAGGCTAGAAGTTAGGCAGTGGGGTTAGCAGTCTGCGTTTCCATGCTACTTGAACGCTATAGCTTGGTTGGCTGATTCCAAGAATTCGGGAGGCTTGAGCACCTGACGATTCCCTGGTTGATTCGGTGTTGTTTCTGCTTAGGCTTGAAATGTAGCTTGACCGGAGGTCGGATTCATTAAAGCTTTTCGTTCGTAAGCGCGTTGGCTGGCCGCTTTCGCTAGTATTATGCCCAGCGTCATAACTGGCTGGAATTTTCTCTTGCAGACAATTCTAGCGCAATAACTCTTTGCGAATGCGGGCTCAGATTGTTAGCAAGTGTAGCATATTCTCACTCGACCTTCTCAGGACGTGTGTGTGTGTGTGTGTGTGTGTGTGTGTGGCTTTCACTGACTGTATTAAGAAGGCGGCGCTTGTTGGACGATAACGCGGAACTATCCACCCTGTGGAGCATGCTCATAGAGAGTCAGTCATCTGGTTCCGTATTCACAAAAAGCTCTTACGCCAGGATTTCTTGTAAGTGCCCCTTTCTGCCATTCCTAATGCTGCACATATTATTAGCGAAGGCAGCCTGCCAATCGTAAAAAAAAGCACTTCCGAATCAAAAGCTTTGTTAATGCAGATTCGGATTATTCGTGATTGCTGTTTATTTCAGTTGTCCGTACCGCACACGCATGAATTAGATTAGATGCCCCATCTGATCCATTCGTCCTTATAAATATTAAAGTACTGCCCTTGATCTACATCTTCTGTTCAAGGCTGACTCTTTCGTGTGAGTGCGTCGTATACCTTGGAGAAGAAAAAAAACTTTCCAATCACGCTGTTTGTCATGACCGGCGCTATAACCTGTAAACTAAGCACATGTAGAGCTTGCTGCGCTTCATTTTGTTCTGCTGAATTGACAAACCGATAGCCACGTTGGCGCTCTCTGCGACAGAAACAGGTAAACGCAGAACTGCCATGTTCGCGCAAGCTATCACTCCTTTAAACTGAACCTTACCGGTAAAAAGAATGAAAATGTCAAAGGAAGAGAACGTATAGCCTTACCAATGCGAGACTACTCGGAAGAAGAAAAAAGAAAAGGAAGATAAGGAAATGTCGACAAGCCAATCGTATTACAGCGGCGGCAGTACAGAACACGCTGGAGCAACAGCAACGCGGTCTGGAATGGACGCAAGCTTCGAGGAGACTGGACCCTCATCCTCGCGTTGTTGTCCGTTTTATAACGTATCGCTGCGAGGAAGGATGCGCCGGTCTCGCTCGCTGAGCGCAGATAACGAGTTTCCGAAAAGTATAAGCAGGTGAGGAAAAAAAAAAACTGGTTCGATGGGTTCACTCTTACGAAGGGGCGGGGAGCGGCGCGCTTCGAGCCCGATGATGCAGCGGTGCTGTTTTGCTCTTCGACCAAGGCAAAGAAAGAGCCACGGCGAGCGACCCAGTCACCCAGTCGAACTGACCCGAGCGCGGCGTGCTGCGGCGTCTTCTGCCGGCGTACGCTCTCTCTCTCAAACGAATAATAATAATAAGAGAGGAGGAACAGTTCTGAGAAAGCCTGGAAGATGGCGAGAGTGAGAGACGGACGCCGACTGCCTCCGTAGCCCCGCGCTGCGTGCAGGTCACCATCAGCCCCTCCGCCGCCTTTTCAGCACGCCACGAGTCTCGGAAGCTGTAATCTCCGGTCTCTCTTCCTCCTCGCGGAGTGGGGCTGCCATTGCTACAGTACCGTGCAGTACGCTGTCAGCTGCGACTTCGCTCGGCCAATCGCGAGAAACGCGCGTATAAACGGACGATTTTGCATTTTTAGCCTTCGTAGACTGCCATCATGAAAATGATGCACTCTTTCACTGTTCACAGCGATATACGTTGTATAGACCATCTATCTAGTTATCCTGTTCCGTTTGTTACCGACATCACGTTCGTGTTTTTAAACTTACAATAGAATGTTATGCACCAACTAGCCACACAACGTGTTTTACTGTGTTTTTAAACCACCTTTTTGTTCCTTTAGCCGAACAAGTCGCAGGAAGTGAAAGACATTATTTTAGCCCGCTCAACGTTTCACCCTGAGACCGCGCGATGCGTGAACCCTCTTGCCGTCAACGTGCCGTCTTCGCCGTTGCCACCGCCGTCGTGCCGCCATCGTGCCACCATCGGCTCTCGCTCGTTCTACCATTATCATCGCTTTCACCATCACTTTCATCGTTGTTTTCGTGGTTTCTTCATCATTATCATGACTATCGCTGTCGTTAGGCGGCGCCGGCTATACCACTGTTTTGCATGGCAATAATTAGAGTGATGGCGCACAATTCTTTAATCGCTTGTAATTACTTTTTGATTCGCGGTCTGCAGAACTTGTATACGGTGACATCGCCACCGTATACAACTTACTTACCTTAAAGAAACCACTTACCTTAAGCAGTCCACTACGTCGATGCTGTAATTCTGTTTACGATTCTGGGAAGTAACTACGGCTCCAGCAACGACAACATGTACGGACAACTGTGCAACAAGCACTGGTTTGCGCTTTTCCCTGTGTAATTCCTTTCGCGCTAGTTTCTGCTGCACTAGTTCCTCTCCCAGACATATTGAACCAACTAGTTAAACAACAGGTCTTATTAGACTGCCGTTCCGTCTCAACATGCCGACGGACATAGTGACGTTTTTTTCCGCTTGCGGTAAAATCTTCTGCGCTGTCGCCAATGCGCATCGTACGTCACAGCGCGCACATCCGTTCCCACGCGTCGTCTGCTCTATAGAGAACGGCGAGCAGACGGCGCCGTTGAGGGGCAGGGCACTCGAATGTCACTCGCTCGCGTACTCGAATGAAACGAGCCAGGCGTGTCATTCAAGTGCACCGGTGAGTTCTTCGGGGAATGCACGGGGCTTTCAGCTCCGACCGATATTCAATGTAGGCGCTGTCCAAGGCGGGACGCCGTCCAATCCGAGCACCAGTCACGCACCGCCGCCCCGACAACACTGCACGGCTTTAACCGAGACGCGGTTTGCAGGGCAGCCCGGCGCAGGTCTGCACTGCGTGCGTGCCGGCGCGGCTAGCAGACGGCTTCAGCTCGTCCTGGGGTGCGTGCGCAATTGTTGTTGCCGCGGTTGTTATGGTTGTTCCGCTGTTAAGACGTCGTTGTATGCAGCGGCGCTGTACTCTTCTCCCGACACGCTCGTGCGGGCGTAAAAACGTGCGGCGGCGCGCGGTAGGCCGGAAAGAACCGAATTTATGCGCGCGTGCCCCTGTCAGCTAGCTCGGATGCTTCGGCGCGGATAGCCGGAAGCCTGCTGTTCCCTGTACCATGCCCCCTTGGCTTATACCAGTTAACCATATTTACCCACACCGTTACGCAGTGGTGCCTGACGCGACTTCCGCTGTTGTAGAGTAGGTGCCGGCTCTATTAAGTTGTAAGGGCGTTGTTTAGCGTTATAACCGCCATACCGGTGAAGTGGACTAAAACGTTTGCAAGGCGTGAGCGAAGCTTGAATAGCTACTGTCCTGTTTAACCGCTAAAAACCAGTATTTACGCGAATTTTCTAACCTCATGCTGCCGCTATAAGCTCGAAGTCTGTATTTGCAACGCAGTATAGAATCGTAAAGCAGGCAGGTTGGAACGGATTCCTATGGATCGGAATGCGCTAAATACTGAGCGAAAAATTCGCAGGACAAGTGCCCTTCTTTCTTCTAAGAGCGCTTCTCTCATCAACCTTTCGTTTGCGCGCGAGAGCGACTCGTAAGTACAGGCACAGGCCAAACTTGCCGGCCGACAATTGTCACGAACGAAAAGTTCTCAGATGCGGCCCGAGCGAGACGGCGACACGTAATTCTGGTTCAGCGCGTCGCCAAAACAATGTAACACGGACGTGCCGAATTGATGCAACACTGTAATGTCGCGAGTTCTGCATGGTCAATCATTATGTACAAGTAAACAAAAGAACACGGCTAGGGGGTGAAACGAGGGCGTAAGCAGAGGCACGGACCATAGGGTTATACAATAATTGCTAGAGGGAACTCTGGCTTTGAAATCCTTCAACCGCCATGGGAAGGACGGGTAGTACATGGATTTGTCTGATATTCGTGCTTGAGGCTTCAGACGCTCTTGTGGCTTCGTTTATCACTCATTATCTGCTTTCATTGGCCTAAATTTCAAAACACTCTATACCTTATCTTTTAAATGCTGCAGGCAATAATACTCTGCAAACACGCATAATCTCTGCTAATTGCGGTGGTTCCGCATGTCCGTGCGTCCGTGGCGATGTGGTTTCAATATTGTGCCAGAGGTCCTGTGTTCGAATCCCGTCGAAGGACAATTTTAGCGACGCTGGTTTAATTATAGCGCAGTGATTTCTTGAATGTGACCAGTTTGCAAAGTCACGAAGTAAAGCCGTGTAAAGCTAGAAGGACGGAGTCTAGGCAAATCCATGTACCACTCGTCATCACGCGATCATACCCATGCTGACTGAACCACCCTGTTTGCAGCTGCCGTAGACACTAGCGCCGCAGTTCCCCCTGGTGACTGTGTGAAGCTCCATGGCACGAACAAATCGTACACAGCGCTGTATATTAGCCTTCGTGTTTTTTTTTTTTTCAATGCCGGAAGTGGAGCGTGTTTGTGACGCGCGCGTATGCCAGATGAGACTCGCCTCGAGAAAATTTGCCGAAGAGGACGTAATTCCACGCCGCCGAGATGCATCAAACGAGCAAAGGTTTTTTCCTTCTTCCTCGGCATTGTCTTGGACGTCGTATCTTTCTCTGTTAATCTGCGTGTGTGTGTGTGTGGGTGTGTGGGTGCTTTCTTTTCTTTGTTTTTAGTGCCTTTCTTTTTCCTTTCAGTTGTTTCACTGCGCCTCTCATCAGAATGGGCACGCCGTAATATTTTTGCGCACGGAACCGTGCGCTTCAAATGTCAGCTGCAGGTGAACCTGAGCTAAATTACAAGAGACGCCGAGGCTAGTCGGAATCGCTAGAATATTGTCCAAATAGAAAAAAAATAATTTAGAAGGTCTATAGACGATCTGTAAGCAGCGCATATTTTCTATAGACGTCTTTTCGACCTCCTTGCCTTCCCATGGACTTGTTCATTGGTCTATGCAATTTCCACATGGTGTCCGACGACGACGGCATGAAAGAACGTCCATAGCTGGTCAAAATTAATCTGGAATCCTCCACTACGGTGTACCTGATAGGCCAATGTGCAGATTATGGTCGTTAAACACCAGAATTTCATTACTTTTACTTATTTCTTTTTCTTTCGCTGCAAAGCGAACTCAAACAGTAAACAACCCGCTGCAATATTCAACACAGCAGCACCGCCAGGAAGCGGAAGCGCTAGTCAAAAGAAAAAAATTGTAATTCACAACGTGTTAACACATGAACACCGAACAGCCTCCTTTCACGTGATGTGTCATTCTTTCATGCTGTCAGTTCCAGCGAACCCATGTCACCTACATGGGGCATGCATTAATCCGAATCACTTTCGTAATTAAATAAAAATTGTGAGTTCTTGCTCTCTTTGATCTGCGTTTTCTTAGTGTATATGTCTGTATTGTACATGTATAGGGAAGCGCAGTCGAGGACTGCAGAAAATTAGGTGGGGTGATGAAATGACGGAATTTACAGGCGCAAGCTGGAAACAGCGCAAGATATGGGTAAATGAGGATCGCTGGGAGAGGCCTCGTCCTGCGCTAAACTTACAAAGAAAAATGGGCTGACGATGATGATTGCATATGTCGCTTCATATTTCGTCCCTGACCTGCTGCACTATGCAAGGCACACGGCCACGTAAAAAGACTCGGCCAGTTTTCGATAAAGACGTGTCCGTTGTCCACGCTGTCAACTCGCAGTTCTCCCAGTTTATTGCTCAAGTTTTCCCAGTTTTCGGCTCCTCAAGACAAAATAGCTTTGTGGCACGAAATGATTGAGCAAAATTTTTATCTCCTCTTTTATTTCACCAGATGTCCCACCGACCGCACCATTATGGGTCCGCTGCACAAGGTCAACGACGACGGCAAGGTCCTCCACGCGCCCTTCGACGCCTTCAAGTTCCCAACCTCCGAGATTGTCCAGTTCAAGGCACTCGTGACCCCCTGCCTACCGACCTGCGAAGCGGTGAGCCAATCGGAGCGGTGAATGCAGCGAAAGGCAATCGCTTGAGCAGGGCTCGTCGTAGGCCTGGCTGGCGAATGTACAACGTGAAAGACTCGGCGTTGAAAGGGGGCGAACACGTGAACGAGATAAAAGATAACGGGTCTCATTTACAGCTTGCTCGCTCCTCTTTTCTACTTCTTCTTAGCCCAGTCTTGCAAGTTGGAACGCGTTTGAGTGTGAAAGAGCACTTGAGCACCGTATACCACAAGGAGTCCAGCACACAAGCAAGTCACATGTGGGGCGCACCGCAGGGCCATCTGCCAACTTTAAAAACCGAAACAATTCACGCGCTCTTGTTTTCTTATGTTCAGAATTAAAATTCGTGCGCTGGGCAGAAAACATCGTACCTGTGTGTGTGTGTGTGTTCTTTTTTTTCTCTGTGATTCCCATTTTACAAAGTTCAGCTGTTCGTCAGATAAAATTATAACTGGATAGAAAACAGCTAGGTCCTGCTTTACGCAGCGAAACCTGAACCAAGTTACTCAGAGCAGAGTCGTAAACCGCCACAACCGCCGAAATGTTTTGTGGCATTAAGACTCGCGTTCACATAAACATTAGTCCTATATGTTCAGTCGCTTACGTCAGCAAGGACGCGCGCGAGTTCAAGGTGGGCTAGTTGTAAAGCAGCGCGAAACACGTGTACGAAGGGAACACGTGAGACACGTGACGTGAGATGTGTTTTAGCCCTGCTTTGACATTCTTCATATCGATTAGATCAGTCCAAATTTCCATCATGTTCGAGATGGCCCTATAGCCAACGTTCCGACAAGAGGTCAGACTGATGGGCTTGTTGGTACTGCATTACGTGATGTGTATACAACAGACGGGGTACGCAAGACGACAGAGCAGACGACTATACATGTCTGTGTATCCTGTGTTGCCTTGTGTGCCCCGTTTACGCTGCACATCACGTGATGGACAGACGTCCTCGTCGAAACGTTGGCTCTATATGAGTTAATTTCTTGCTCGACCACTGTCGGTCTAGTCAAGTCTCCATCTGCAAGCGAACCTCTACCTGTTTTGGAAGCCGTCTGTCGAAAACATATTATTACGATACGATCGACATATACTGAAGCGACCTGTCACTACAAGAAAGACTACGAGGTGCCTCTCAGCTCTTGTCTTGTCCGAAGCGACGCTATTGTTTCATAATGGTGTCGAAACTCGAAACGCCGCTGAAAACAAGCATGTCGAAAGCATCGCCGAATAGTTCTTTCAGTGTGTTAGCCAGTGTGTCTGTGTCAGATACCCAGCTTTTGCGGCAGAGAGTAAAGAGGTACTGCAGGTATAAAGCGTATGATTATGTAGATGTCTGAACACTGGTCGGAAGAGTCTTGTTCGCGGCAGCTGTTATAATATAGACATGTCGTCAAAACCACTTTTCGTGATGACACGTCTGTTGAGTTCCCAGTTGTTCCTTTGCGGCTTGCGCGCTTTGCACCGCCTACCGACTACGTCATCCGCGCATGTATACGTGTTCGCGATTTGGCTCGTTCCGCCGTACATTTCGCAGGCGCGCGCGCGTCCTTTTGAACTTTTCATAATGCCGGCTTACGTTGAAGCTTAAGAGCACGCTGGCGAACAAAAGGCCTCTTCTTCTTCTGGGCGTTCCAGGAAGCCGTTGCGCTCGCTTTATTACCGTTATTGTCAGTATTGTCTTCCGCTGTCAATCGCCCCTCCCCCCTCCTCATTCTCATTCTAAATGTCTCCGGACGTGCTCTGACCCGCTACACATTCTAAAAAGTACAGCAGCGACCGCTGATGCCTCGGCCGGCGGTGCATTAGGACGGAAGACATTGTTTCAAGCCGCGGGCAATGCAGGTCAAGTTCGGCGCACAATGGGAAAACCGCGCTGCCTTGTCCGCGCGTGCCTTTTCAAAAGTGGCATACTAAGGCGCGCGCATGCCGGCGCTCGTCGCCCTCGTCGTGTACGTAAGCGTATGCACGAGACGAAACTGGTTCTCCCGCCGCTAACAAGGACCACGCCGCTCTGTAAGCGCAGCGGACCTCCCGGTGGTACGCTTTGCGCAGCGCATCGTCGTCCGTGGCTTTGGCGCAAGGCTCCGTGGCAGGAAGTGACGCCGCGCGATGTCGTACCAAGGTCACCGCGGCTAGATGACATTGCCGCATGCTGCCGTGCGGAACGGGTCAGGCAGATGTATGTATATACACTCCTTGAACGGTCGCAGTATGCGAAGTGTATGGCACTGCCTCGGCAAGAAAGCAAAGGACAATGGAAACGCTTTTCATTGTTGCCTCGGTTGGGCCTCGCACTTGGGTTACACCACGTATACCTCGGAACACTCGGCCAATTTTCGTTTCGGCCTTCGTGAGCAGCACGCTTGGACACGCCGAATGTAGAGCTGACGGTCCACAAACTTCTAGGAATGCGGCCCGTCTCTCCGATGGAGAGTTTAATCCCGGCCCCACTGCCACAGAAGATGCGTGCCTCGAGAAATTACCGCGCGAAGCCCACGGATGCAAATTTAGTTGATTCGTCCTGCTTTCCACTCGCCCCCTGCGAGACGCGCTGGTCCAATTTCTACCCTCGACTTCCTATTATGTAATACACCGAAGGTTGCCCGTGTGTGGTGTGTGACTCCGTGCATATTCGTCATTCTCTGAATCTGAGCTATTCGGAGCATAGATTTAATGACAGCACCTGAAGTGAAACGTGATAGACAGGCAGACGAGACTTACTGTGTACTGTATAGTTGAAAGACATTCACCACTTGCTGCGGTTCATGCCCGGCAACGGAGAGCTACACGAGAGAAGCGTGTCAGAGCTGCGTTGGCTTCTATGGACAATGAGAGGCTCATTTCATGATTTCTTTTTGGTACGTAAGGGTTGTTTGCCATTTGGTCAGCTGCTGCATGCCTTCGCTACCATTACGTCCAACGTCCCGATGGACTTATGTAGGCGACCAACTTTTTAAATAAATATTCTTGTACAGTGCGAGATTCAAAAAAAGAAAAAAAAAACACGGAACTCTCAAGTTTGCAGCTCTCTAACACAGCAATTAAAAACGATGTTATAGTTCTGTAAACTGCATCTAATTGCATCTAATAACACACCTAAAGCGGACAAAATTTATGTATAATGCACCGCTCTGAAATATACCAGTAATATGTGAGTAGGACTTCTGCAAAACCTTTGTAAACATCGTAATCAATTCATGTAAGCTAAAACGCATTATATAAAATTATTCTGCTTTAGGTGCTCTAATGGATGCAGTTGACAGGACTGGGACATCTCTATCTTTTTAAAGTGCCATCTTTTTTTTTCTCTCTCTCTCTCTTCCCTACACTTTGCAGTTTGTCAGTTTCTGGTCGTGTACTGGCACGCTGTGACACTGGGTGTCACTAGGTACATTTAATGCAAACTATTGTGAAAATAATGAGCATATACATATGCAATATATATATATATATATATATATATATATATATATATATATATATATATATATATATATATATATATATATATATATATATATATATATATATACACGCGTGTGTGTTGTTGCTACAAGTAACATGATATGCTGACGCGTGCTTACGCAGATATCTACTGAACATTGGTTCTGTCAGAATTTTGATGTGCAAATAACATGCCGTTGTATCGTATCGTATGTTATTGTATTGCATTGTATAGTGTGTGATATTGTATTATAATGAATCAGTCAATCACCAACCATTCCCTACTGTGTGCGTCGCACCTGACGTCATATTTGCATTGGTTTCCTTCCCGCTGCAGGCCCGGTGTTCGGAGAAGAGCCAGACTCCCTACGGGCGCGAAGTGGACTCCTTCGGCCGCCGGCGGCGCCGTTGGACCGAGGAGGGCGCCCCGGGCGAGAACGGGGTGTGGCGTCGGCCTCGCCGATCGTCATCGCCGGCCGCGGGTGACGACGAAGACGAAGAGCTGGTCGTTGTGCAGACCATCCACATCACCGACAAATTCGGCTTCGCCAGGTCGCAGCAGAAGGACGGCGAGAACGGAGCGGGCGGTTCCTCGAAGGACACCAGTGAGTGCGGCGGTTTTACAGCGGGCGACGTTTTCGACTCGCCGCATAACCGTGTCCTCCGAGGTTGCAACAGAGGCGTCACTGCGATCTCGGAGGCCGCGGTATAGCTACGGCCTCGCAGATTGGACTGCGAACGCTACCTTAACTCGGAGTCCGTAGCATACGCACAAAAGTTTTCAACAAAAATTACCAGAGGGATGTCTAGGTGCTAGCGGGTACGGAAGTTGCCAAGTATGGCGATTCGCCCAGCATGGGGCTGTGTCCCAATATTCGCCGTATGCGACTACATAGACAGCTAACCAGATATTAGCCATCTTAAGTCTCATTTCAATTCTGACGAAGCCGGTAGAAAAAAAAAAGAACAAGAAAAGACAGCTTCGTGAAGACAGCATCGACGTCAGAAACGATGGGGGTGGCTTTGCTGTCCAAACAAGATGGCGGCTGAATCACTAATAGCAAAATATAGACATTAGTAGGCAGAGTATAATGTTTGGCAACCCGACAGAAAAGTCGTTTGCGCGAAAGAGAAACGTAGTAAAGCCTTATGCGCTCAATGTAAGCTATGTTGTGTTTTTCGTAGGTTCGCACAAACAAAGTGTTAAAATACAGCTATAATAGTATGTGCTTTACCTAACTTTGTTCTTGTTAACGCGAGGTTGCGTGAAGTCTCAGAGACGTCTTCGAAATCCGTTCCGCTGCTTGGGCTCGAAGCTGTCTTCAGAGCAGCATAAGCCAACTATCTTCCTTGCTGGCAAGAATTGGAACAAATCTATGGGAATGATAGAGAACTTCGCGTTGTGGCTCTAAAGAGCTTTGCGACATTAAAAATTCATTTTAAATATTGCGTTATAGGTGCAATCATTCGCTGTGACTAAAGCATTTGGCAGAGGCTAAACATCTCGCCGTGTTTAGAAAGCTGATTGCTTGGAAATTTAGAAAGACAAAGTGTAATAAATTACGGCACGAGAACGTTTGGAGCCACAAGCACGATGACCATAAACATATCCACGCACAACCCGTCATTCCCACATTATCAATACGATCATGGCGCCGGTGTGTTTCTTTCTTTCGTTTCTTTTTTTTGTGTGGTCGTAATCACAGGCCGAGCGCGACCTAGCTATAGACTCCTTCTCGAGTCCTCTTAAGGTGACGGAGATGGAGTGAATGTTGTGGGTGCAGGGTGGGTTCGGTTGACCGACGACAAGGGTAATTGGAGATTTCTGGGAGAGGCAAAGTTGGGGGAGGCGTCCTGATCGTAAACTTTGAGGTGCACTAAAGAGGGGTGTTCAATTAAGATGGATCGACAAACACTTCTTGAATGATTAAAGAGTCACTCTTATCGGAAGCAGAGTCTTGGTTAGCAAGCGAAAGAAAGAAAGAAAGAAAGAAAGAAAGAAAGAAAGAAAGAAAGAAAGAAAGAAAGAAAGAAAGCTTCTTGTACTTGCTGCGCCAGCTTTGCATGACGTCATAGATTTTGATAGCGTCTGATCGGGACTTTAATCCTAAGGAGCATTCCTGAAAAGCAGAATAACTTGGAAACTTTTGCTTTCGTTCGTTATTGGACTGGCTCTCTGCCGGGTCTTGCTTCTCTGCCTGGACTTCTGGACATACCGATGTGGCTCAGTAGCTACGGCGTTCCGCTGCTGACCACCGGGTCGCTCGTTCGCTTACCGGCCGCATTCCAGTGGTGACCGAATGCTTAAACGGTCACGTACCGTCCCTTGCGCGCACGTTAAAAACCGCTAGTCATCGGAATCAATTCGTATACCCCCAAAGTGTGTCGTCTGCTCTTGTTTAAACCCCGTGATTTCTAGTTAAAGCAAACGGACCACCAAGCCAGCTACGAGCACTGCTGGCAAGACCCAAAAGTCTTTCTTTCTTTCTTTCTTTCTTTCTTTCTTTCTTTCTTTCTTTCTTTCTTTCTTTCTTTCGTGCTGCCACGAGCTCAGTGTTCACTGGCACTAGGTATCGAAAATAAGGAGACGGAAGGCCGTCAAGTTCGGTAGTTAGTTTTATCGCGTGCGATCGCCGTCCGGCAATTACGCTTTCTTACGGTCTCACGCGTCCTAGTGGGGAAGACAGCTTCGCAGGTCGTATATGCGTTACTCCCCCCCCCCTCCCCCCCTGCCGCCCCCTTCAGGCTCAAGCCCTTAAGCTCCTGTCCGTCTTGCGCGAGGAGGAGCCTGGGAACCCGCGCGGTCAGCTGATTGATGGGCGCAACTTTCATTACGGTCACCGCTCTCGACTTGGCAAATTGCTTCCTCAGAGAGGGTGGCCTTTACTGCGCGCTGGCGGAGAATGGAGCTGCGCCTCTGGCGACCCGTCGCCGGAACCATTACAGACGCGCGAGTTCACGCCGATGCTCCCTCGAGAAGGAAATCTGTGCGCCCTGCGTCGCTGCATGCGGCGCATGCCGCGCCGTGACACCTAAAGCTCGTATTCACCTGATCGAAGGATCG
The DNA here is from genome assembly GCF_050947875.1 of Dermacentor variabilis. Classification (NCBI taxonomy): domain Eukaryota; kingdom Metazoa; phylum Arthropoda; class Arachnida; order Ixodida; family Ixodidae; genus Dermacentor; species Dermacentor variabilis. The sequence goes on from NC_134577.1 coordinate 31,538,903, forward strand.
AGCTCGGACGGCTGCTCGAATGTAATAACTTCTGGCTCCTGCGTTGTAGCAACAGAACTGCTAGTTGGCCTAGTTTGGTGCTTGCCAAAAGACTCGTTTTTTGCCGCAAGTTAAAACGCACACAAAAGGCAGACAAATAGAAGACAACACGGGCGGTGTTGTCCTCTATGTGTCTTCCTTTTGTGTTGCCACAAAAAAGGAAGACACATAGAAGACAACATAGAAGATACATAGAAGACAACACACAAAAGGAGAACACATAGAAGACAAAACGGGCTGTGTTGTCTTCTATATATGTGTCTTCCATTTGTGTTGTCGCCCGTGTTGTCTTCTATGTGTCTTCCTTTTGTGTGTGTTTTACCTTGAGGCAAAAAATACGTCCTGAGTTGCAGTTTAATCTCTGCTGGCCAATCACAACATAGTCCAGAATTGTGCGATCGTGCGGGTGTTTTCAGGAAAAGAAATCTGCGCTTCGTCTCACACACCATGCAATGCTGTTCGAGCCCATGCTTGTACAGGCTGATAAGAGGTCGAATTTACGCGGCCGTTCCAATGTTGATGCTTGCAGGGATCGTGATGAGTCAGTTATAGGGGCCCAATGGACAATCGTGGAGATCCGTAAAAACGAGCGTGTGCACGTGGATGACTTCAAACACGAAAGCTGCGCCGCATCTCACTCGTGTATACCGTGCAACGCTTTGCAGGCTAAAGTTGCTGGTTTCGGCTGATCGTCAGAGTTCACATGGTCGTTCGCACGTAAGGACGTTGTAGGGCCGGATTCACGAAGACTTATGTCGTAAGATCTTTTTTGCCGCTGGTCGGCGCCTGTTCTGACGAGTAGTCCGAGCTTAATAACGTTCGTGCCAATACGGGCCCTGATCCTTGAATGGCTACTATACGCGCAGTGGCCACCCCAGTGATGTATAGGTAGTCTAATTAGGGGCGAGTTTTATGCCATCAACGTGAAGAATAACTTCAGGGTCTATATTCACAAAAATTTGGTTGCGCTAGTTAAGTTCGCAAAAACAAAAAAAAAAAAGATGGCCCAATGGTGCACAGCGAACGTACCATCAGCGAAGGCGACCGACCAACGAGAAAAAGTTCCAATGAAAAACGGCCCGTGTTCACGAAAATGTCTTACGCCATAATTGTTCGTAAGAGCAAATTTCAACCAATCCTTTGTTTGACGTATCATGAACGAAAGTGGCCGGTCGATAACAAATGCCACTTATGAATCTAAATTGTAAATTCGGCCCCACAAGAAAGACCTATAACCACGCGGCCTTTGTAGTGAAATTCCGCAGAATATGTATTTCCTGACGTATATATGTAGCGAAAGCGCGGTGAAGGGATTAGACCGCACTGAAGCTAGCTGTTACCTTGACGTGTGTACGGAAAAGCTGCAACAGGATGGATAGGTGGGCTAGTTGGTAACGCATTAGTAGAAAACTTAGAGCGCGAGAAATATACTTAGAGCGAATGAAAGACACAGGCGCGTTTGGTGTGTGTTCCTTTTCTACGTCCAGTGTCTTTGTTGCGCTAGTAAGTTCTGCAATAAGAAAACCTGCGTGTCCAGAAAGCCCTAACAGAATTAGAGTTTATGGAATATAGTAGTCTGACAGCAATGCTGAATGTCCGAATGAATGAATAAACCAGCAAACGAACAGATATTCTTATCCATCCCACTTGACAAGGGGGAAGCTTCTCAATAGCGATACCTCACTAATAGCTTTGCCGAGTGATCTGAGCAGAGCGATCGTTCACGAACAACCAGTCTGGACACAGACAGGAAACGACAAAAAATAAAGAGAAACAAAGAAAGAAGGCGCCAACTGACCGTTTGTTGCGCGAGTTGTTATTCGTCACAAAACATTCCTGGGCCACGCTTATACATATATAGGACCGCCATAATTCTTCATGACTGCGCTTTGTTCGTTGGTCCGCACTTGTTTGATTTGTTAGTGCAGGGGCTTCAAGAAACTTATATCAGTCCAGAGCGGCCAATAGTAGCGCAGTCATAGGGCTGTAGGACCACTCTGGCTGAAAGGCACGTTATCCTGGAAATTTTATCGACACATATTACTCAACACCAGCAACACCGCCACCAAGAGTAGCAACAACAACAGCAGCAACAACAACGACCGCAGCAGTAAAGAAAAGCACAGCCAGAGAAAAAGAAATGAAGTATTGACGACTTCTGACAAGGACCTAAGTGCCGCTTCCTTGATCACACTGGCTAAGCGATTACCTTGTCCGTCAGGCCGAACAATCGAGTGCAAACACGTGACAGACAACCTTCTTTCGCGAGTCACGAAAAAGCATATATCTGAAATATCTCAAGTATTCGCCAGGTTCGTCAGCTGACTGGCTGACGCAAGCGGCATCCTTCTCGTAACGGCGCGGTTTTCAGTGTACAGGTTGTATAGTTGCTCGTCCTTATGTTACCGGATCGTTCGTCGTATGAATTCGAATAAAGAAAGCAAGAAAGAAAGGAAGGTAGAAGGAACGACGGGCGAACTTATCCTCCTTGACTGGCCAGACCACGCGAGTAAAGAATTTACGACGCGCATACATTTCCATGACTCTATCGCCGCCTTTGCTGTTTCCTCTCCATACTTCGATCAATCTTGGCTCGAAACTGGTCGCTGCTGTCTGGTCTTATATTCGCGGTGAAAAATTGCGCAAAGGTGGCGCAGAGGCTTGAAGGATGCGCACCAAGTTGGTCCGCCAAGTTCGAGCCGCATAGTTTCCTGCAAAAGTCAGTAGGGGGAACTTTGGCGCTATAGTAAGATACAAATTTAAAAAAAAAACTGCAGTTGGCAACCAAGGCACACGGACTGCACGGGGTTGTGTTACTCCACCAGCCAATCATAGAAGCAAACAATATCGTCATCATGGGAGCTTTTCAAGATGGGGTCGTACTCGATACCTACGGAGCGTCTGCTGTTCTTGGAAAAGTATTTTCATCGTGGAAGCGATGAGCTGTGTAACAGACATGGACAAAGTGTATGGAGTCTGAGCATTTCACTCTTAAAAAGTCCGCGGTACAGTTCATTTCACTGCCGACACCGTTGTTCTCATTAAGCTTTACTGTCAACCGAAGTGAAACTTCACAATGGCGAAAAGCGTTTTATTTCCGTTCAGTAAGTTTGGATTTCACCGTTTGACTATTATAGACAAGTGAAAACTTGTACGATTACGCGCTTATAATTTTATTTTTGTGCTTACCGCAAGAGTGGCTGGCGGTCATTAGGAAGCGGGCGAGGCTTCACTGCATACTTAAGTTGTATCCGACTATAGTGTATGGAAACCAAAATAACCGCGGCTCAGCCAGCAAGGGAATGATCGCTAGCGCACAGATTCGCCTAAATCTCGCACTTCTGGCTTTAAACGACTTTGTGACTTTGCAGGTTGATCGTATTCGACAAAGCATCCAATTGTAGATGTAATTAACGATTTGCATCTGTATTGCACGGCTGCGATACGAAGTATCGACTATATCACGCTGACAGGCGTGTCTTCACATGTAAGCCTACCAAACGAAACGATAGGATCGAAATAATTAAAATCACAATTGACGTCAGAGCCATATAGGGAAGTGAGACGAAATGCAGGAAGGCGACGTTCGAATCGAATCAAACTCGTGACTTTTTGTAGAAATGGCGAACCCAAATTTAGCGGACACCACACCTGCTGTCCGTGCAAAGATGTTTTCAGTTGTGTGCGTGTTCGTTGCCAGTGTTCGTTGACACGCAAGCCGTTCGCATCTGCTTTTTTCTACAGAACTCTATTACCCATTTTGAAAGGGCAAGTAAGTATCAGACACAAATGAATACATCATAGGCTATATCTTACCGCGCAGTCGTATGTGCGACCCCAATATCGTGTTTGATCTTTCTTTTTTTCGACAGTAGAGCACCGCCGTCCCAGAATGACCGCGGTATACAGTGCGAAGGCACCGAGTGATCCACCTTACGTTGGGCAGGCCACTCCCCCCCCTCTCTCCTCCCCCGTCCACATGCTTGGTATGCGGTCAGTCTGGTCAAATTGACCGACCAACCCTTTGAGGCCTCGCACTGGGTCTCTCCGCCCCCCTCAACCCGCCCTCCCCCCGCCCCTTACTCGTCTTTTGGGCTCGGTCGTGACGGCCCACTACCCGTCGCTCTCTTATACGCCGCGTGCTTCATCTCCGGATGCCGGGGAATCTGCATACAGATTGCTTTTTCGAGGAAGAGGCGGCGAGGCCAGACGCCGGTGATCCTCCGCGCGGTGTCCGTGTCGAAAGGCCGCGTTCATCCCTCCGCATCCTCGGTTGTAGCTAATGGTTTTACTCTGACCATTTTTAATGCTCAACTTCCGCGCATTTGCTTGCCTTATAATGCTGCGTGTTTCTCTCCACCGCCTCTCCGCCTTTCGTGCACCTTTCTTTGACCGAGCACTTCATTGCTTCTTGCTCCGAGTGGGTCGTGCAGGGCCGCGGGACATTCATTCATTCGTTTATTCTTTATTTACACCATATTTTACAAGATACGAAAGCATCAGGACAGTCAAGGACAGTGAACCGTCCTTGACCGTGAGACAGTTCACTGTCTCACGGTCAAGGACGGTCGTTTTCTCGCCTTTTTTTTTTTCAGCGACATATGATGGGGCACCAGATGATGTATGCGGCGCTGAGCGGAACCGATATCGGCCGCAGGCTGAAAAGAGAGAGGCTTAGCTCTCGGTGCAGGTTCTACTGGCGGCCGGACGAAGGCGCCACAGTCTAGCTACGGCAGCTTATTCAAAACGCGCCGCTAAAGAACGCGCAGAGAACGACATTGGCCCAGTTGGCATTTAGTTGGCCCTGAGTTGGCCCCTGAACTTCTTGTTAGGTCAACAGGTCTGCTCTCTAAACTATGACCTCATCAAAATCGTGATTTTATTTATTTTGAATTAACCGCCGAGCTTTAACATGACTACCTACCTTCATCACTTCGAACAGTTGTTCTGTTGCCGATAACATCACAAGAGCTTCACCTTTTTTTCCCCTTTTTTCCTTCTGTCCGTCTTCTTCTAGAACCTTTCTTCTCCTTTGTCTCATTCCCTGCAGAGTAGTATGAAAGCGAAAATATGCTGGCTAATCAGTCTGCTTTTCTTTTTTCAATAAAGAGCTTTCTCTCCCATAAAGTTAGTACATACTAAGGCTATAGTTTGTCATATTGTTTCTGTATATGCTCCCACAGGGTTCCTATAGAGTAATTGTAGTTGGTCCGCATCATGCGCAGTGCACCGAACGGGAAACGCGTAAACCGAGAAGCAGACTCCGTCGATGCCTTGCTTCTCGCGCCAAGCATTGCTTCGCGCGAGCGTTTCCCGTGCTTGTCTTCTACCAGCCATAGCTCCCCATACAATGGCCAAACTATCCAATGCATAGGAGGCAAATAGACGAGATTTAGTCTCGGGTTATTAAGGCCGTAGTCCTCGCTATATATATGAATATGCTACGAATGGCGCGTTCGTTGATTCGCATACAAACGCTCATTGTGGCTGCTGCATGCTAGCGCTTGCGTTCCTTCCATCTTCCTCGAGTCCTGTGGTGAACGACGTTCTTCCACTCCTTGAGTGTATATATGGTCATGCCTTGTCAAGCGACCGCGTATCAAATTGCGTAACTCGTTCCTTAAGATATCGCAAAAAGGTGATCGATCGATGACACGCGTTCGTAACTTTCTTTCTTCTCTTTTGTGTACGCAGTGATGTTGCCCACGGACGGTTCGAGCTGCATCAACGTGGTCGGTCTCATAGTGGCCTGCTCCATGTTCCTGATGGCCCAGGTTGTCCTCCTGCTCGTCTGGGGCTGCGTCTGGCAACGCCGGCGCCGCAACAAGCTCGACGAGTGCAACACGCCCAGCATCGACATACTCTACTCGTCTTCCAGTAAGATCTACTAGCGCGCGCCCCGCCAGAGTTGACTTCACGGCGAACGTGGTTCGAAACACGGCGTGCGCCCCGCTGTTCGAGACGTTTCAAGTGCGCTCGTGCTAGTGTGTGCGTGTGTGCAATATTGGCGTCACACGGGCACTTTCGATCGGGATCTGGCCCCACCACAACCAAAACCTCGATTGAGAGTGGCTCCCCTTCTTCGCAAAAAGTGGAAGAATGCCAACTGCGATTGAGAAATTCAATCCCGAACGGACTCTATCGTGGTCGAACCTGCCCCGTGCGAGCGGGGTATTACTGTTTGTGTTCGTCATCAACAGTGCAATATTCGCACGCTGCTTTCTCCAGCTTTAGAGAGTCTCTTCTGGAACAAATATTTCCGGAGACAAACAATATATCGATTGGATGTGTGGTCAAATGCCGATTGGAGAGAGGCATTAAAAGCTCCGCTGGAGCCAAGTGTAAGCAACGGTAGTCCAAACTGAACATTCGGCTTGTGGTATTTATACAGGAAAACATTCCCGAGAGATTTCCGAGTTATCGAGCTGATCTGTCTTGCCTCTGTGTATTTTCGCTGCTGTACAATCCGAACAAAAAGGCAAAGGGTGTACTAGTATAATATAACCATAGTCATGCGCGATGTATACTTATAAAAAGGTCATTTCATTGGGCTCAGGCGCAAGCATACGGGAACGCGACGCTGTTGATACACATAAATATCACTAAGTCGCGTTTGAGTACAATTAGAAAGCCCTATTTTGCTCTTATTCATTGTGCCACCTGTGTGTAGTTCGAATATTTACGCGCCGATTTAGTTTTTGTAGATATAGTAAGCTTCGCCTACTAATTGGACGTACGTGACAAACCGTTAGCGTGTAGTTTTTGTTCGTGCACTCTGATAATCTAAATCATTCCTGCGAACATTTATTTTATCTAGCTATTTATGTTCGGTACTTAACTGTCAGCAACGTTTGCGACCGGAAAGCATCCAAGCACGTCGTGTTACAGATAAGAAATGTCCACAAGGATAATAATGATTTCCAATCGTGGGACGAAATTGCGCTCTCAACGTTGTAACATATCTGGGGGCGTCATATAGGTTTATTCCCGGTTTACAGCTTAGCCTTCGTGCTTGTCTGCGGGTCATTAAACTCATCCAAAACATATTTCGAAAATCGAACTTGTTGTTAATAGGATAGGGGAAGAAGTGCGAACAAAGTAAGGAATAATGATTATATTTATATATAAATATTTTTACTCTCTCTCGAACAGGAGAAAGCAGCGTGCGGTATATGAGGGATGGCTCCACCAGCCGCCAAGCAGCTGGCAGCGCGGCGTTCAACTCGATTTTCAACGGGCCTTGCCGACACTTGCAGTCCAGGCGTTGAAAGATGCGCAAGGTCTCTGGCGCCACCTACGTACTAAACACACGTACACCATGCGTGCACGGCGCAAGCAAGAAAGGTCTCCCAACTTCGCGCCAACGACTAGCTCGACACTGCCAATACGTATACGTACGAGAACGAGAAATTCTCACAAACGTGTGTGGCTGCTCTACACGGCACGTCTTCAAGACGTCGTCACGAAGACCACGCAGCGACCACTCGCAATCGCAGCATGACCGGCCGTCGGCATCTCCGAAGCCAGTGGAGAAAAAAAAAGACAGTGTAACTGGTGTTTGGTGCATTGCCTAACGACGCGTGTGTTGCTGCCAACGCTGCTTCGAAACTTTGTTTTTGTGCTTTTGTGTAAATGCGTGGCATCTTTCTTTCGGTCCCTCTTGTGCGTCGTGGCGTGCGCACCAAAGAACAATCGCTTGGACGGAGGTCGCAAGATATGACACGCCAGTTCATTGACTCCAGTGTGCTGGACGTTAACTTTGTGTGTATCGAATGTGAACTCTCTTTCAACCCTCTGTGAAGTGAACATTGTAGTGGTCTCGTGTGCCTTGAACTGCTCTTGAAGGAGGGGACTGGTTCCCTATAGCGTATATTTCGGTATCTGGAAACATGGGAATGACTGCGAAAGTTTTAGTCCCGCAGGAATTGACTCATGCCTGCAGTGTGTAAGACAGTCTAGTATTAGGTGCTGGTCTCTTGCTAATTTAGTCCGCGTAGAACGCGAGGCTGACACACAAAACTTCAAAGATGCCTCTCTTGAATCTAGATATGGTTTCGGTTTCGGCTATTGCTAGTGGTTGAGCATAAAAGAATGAAATTAGAGCCGGAATCGTAGTTTAATGTCATATGGCATTTGCACAATGTTCGAACCTGTCCTGGTTTTAGCGTCTGTGTTCTTTTTATTGCGAGCTTCTTCTGGATATCGTTTGCGCTCATTTTATATATATATATATTAACTAACTGTTGAGCAGCAGCTCTTAACCAACCACACTTATCTTGCGTTAGAAGTGTTGTCTAGTTCGAAAAGTTTGACAAGGGCTTCCATCTGTGCTTTAGTGACCGGTGTTTCTATTTCGCCATTTCTATACAGGGGACTGCACTACAAGATATTTTTACGCACTACGTTCACCAAAGCCACAAGGCAGCTAGCTCCTCGCGTCATTTATATTTTTTTCTATCAGTTCAGTGTCCATATACCGTTTAACCATAATCAGCGTCACATAAATTACTGTGACGTGACTCACCGGTGGGAATATGGCGAGCTGTAGTCGTGTTACCTTGCTCTCTTTCACTTGGCAAAACTCACGTTGCTACTCAGTGCGTTGCTTGGCACGCAGTCATCTGCCAAGGTATTTAAGATGCACATCGCTTTTTACCGTAACAAAAATCAGTGCAAGAATCAGCCGTATATTTCAGCTGAGAGTCTTTATTGTCCGTTCCGCTTAACACTAATCTCAAAACTCGCATTTAATTGCGTAAAGTGATTTAACCCACGGGAGCCCAATTAACTTAACAATCACAGGAGCACAACGAGCCTTGCTGCCAAACCACAGAGACTCAACGTGGACGCTTGTCTGCCCCCCCATCTCAGTCAGGTCAGAACGACGTTCCTTAGACAACGGACGTGCCTGAGTGTTTCGTGACACGACGTCATCAAGGAAGGCCGACGCTCCCTCTGCAAACCACGTTTCGCGAAAGGAGTGAACCTGTGATGGGTCGGCGTCGTCCCAAACTTCAATGTATAGATTATTTATAGATGACGTCATGTCGCGCAAGGAGCTCAGGCGTGGAAGTTTTCCAACATCCGCAATTCTCGAACGACCCGCGACTCGAAGCTCGTCCCTCCATTCCACTGAGTGGAGCACAGGGTCGGTATTTTGTAGCGATGCCTTTTTCCGATTCTATGATTTTTCAGGATTTTCGCGATTGGCCAGTGGTCAGAGCGACGGTCTGCCCACATTATCAACGGGATCAGGTGGCCGTGTGTGGTGGATGATAAGAATAGCATAGAATAAGGCATAAGGCATCGCTACAAAATAGCGGCCCAGCTCTGCCATTCGGCTGAAGAAGGCGCTACACTTTTCAACAACTGCCGTTGGAATGTCGATGAAGCCCAGGGACAACTTCTGTCTAGGGTTGGCGCTACAATCTGCTTTTCTTGTAAAACCTCCTGGATCTTTTAAAAGTACCGGATGGCTTTGATCTCGCCGCCGTGCCACGCGATTGGACGATAACTTCGGCGCGCCCCCTGGTATCGTCCAAGAGCAGCTAGCAGACGTCGGCCGCCTGGCACGCATCGGTCGCCGTTCTCAAACGGGGCGCAAGCGTAGATTTCGCTTGATTCACACTCGTCCGGCACCGTGCCCGCGTCATTTGCGAAGTGCCGTTGCTGGCCGCTCAGCCAACACGTTGTCGGCGCGGCGAGTGACAAGATTGAAACGGAACGAAAGAAGAAAGCCAGCCTCTCTTCTGCTTGTTCACCCAAGGGAAATGGAAAGGAGCGAAAGGCTATGACGCGGCGTTAACTAAGGGATTGGCCCGTTAAAGTCGCGTGGCCGCATGATCCAACTAGGCACATCGGCCGCGCGTATTTTGAATCATTTTCGCTTGGACAAAACTAGGAGGCGCTGCAGGCAATGGGCGCTACTTTTGGAAGGTCCAGGGGTTTTACTTTCTCGAGTCGCGGGTCGAGGTGAAGCGTTGAGTGGAGGGACGTTCTAGAAATTGGAATAAACGTCTGTTGGGGGTCACGCTGCCAAGTACGAGCCCCGCACATGCGCATTTGCGACCTCGATCAGAGGCTGTGAGCAGAGGAGCATAAAAGCATTCATCTATAATGCACTGTGTTCCATCTAAAAAGAATCAAGTTGCGTGATTAAAAAGACTGCTGAGAAAATGCATACTCACACAAAAAAAAATATCTATTCGCCTTAAGCTGCTACATCAGCGCCCACTTGCGGGCCGCTTCAATGAGTGAGCAACGGCGAGCGATAAGATAATCCATTCAGCTCGGCTATCGGCCAGCCGAGGCCCAGCACCGTCACCATGACGCTCCCATAGTGCCGTGCGCGTGAGTTTCCGTGTCGTACAGCCCAGTTACCACGTCTATCGTGTGGAATGACTTGAAAGCCCCTTGCCTAATGCTGTCCGGTCGCTCCGAAAAGGGATCACGAATGCCGTCATGTGAGTGCAGCCAAGCTTCACATTCAATGCAAATTAGGAACTTTTCGTTACAAATCCCACGTAGTGACGTACAGACGTGTTGACACGATATCGGAAACATAAGGCTTAGTTCCTCGGCGCTAGTTGCGCTATTACAGATTGCCAACTCTTTCGTGAAGAGACACGTTCAGGCGAGACCGGTAGCAGGAAGTCAACTATACCGTCTCTGCTGCAAACATTCTCGCTCATGGAAGCGAGCGAAATGAAATCACGTGCAACTGATATCTGAAGCAGTTATCAGCGGGAATATGACGGGACATTTCTTGGATAACAAGTATGGCTTGTCTTTTTCTCACCGCACGCGTACATGTCCCAGGTTCATGTCACTCTTCCAGAAATTACAGAATTAGAGACGACAAAATGCCTTACCGGCGTTAGTGACTGTTCCCGCCGATCGTGTTATTTTCTGTAGTTCTAATACGTGGGGCCTGCGACAAGATTGATTGATTGATTGATTGATTGATTGATTGATTGATTGATTGATTGATTGATTGATTGATTGATTGATTAATATTGGAAGAGTTGGTAAATTCTGTCGCAGGCGCTTCCGCAACATTTGAATTTCATCGTCACACGTGGACGGGTTATCCACGAAAACATCCGGTTCCTCAACCACTATACGCGAAACTTTGTTCGGAATGCATTCGTTCGCGCACAAGTTGTCGCAAATTCGCAAAACTCATTTTTAACAGGCACAGCGAGATTGTTCGATGACGCTGCAGCGCTGGCAGGCTTACAGTATCACTGTACGCATTACGCAAGTGGCTTTTAACTCGTTTTCCATTGCGTTTTTATCTCCGCACTTCAAGCGTGGGCAGAGTCTGCGCTGCAATATTTTGCATGGAAATTTACAAGCCATGCGCAAAAGGTACAGGCTTTCTTTCGCTTTGCGTTCGTGTGTGATTGTCCATGCGTGCATGTGTTACGGTGTAAGTTATGTTCATTGTTATTTTTCTCCTTTCTATTTTTTTTTGTCCTCATTTTGGTATGCATGTCCGTGAAACTTTACGTACCGTCGCATGCAAAAGTACTGGACCACCCTTCTGTTTTACGACCTCAATTTTCGCATCAGCTGTCAAAGATGTTGCCGTTGTTTCTGCCCAAGGGATGTTCTTCAGGAGCGTATGATTACGCCTTAGACTATATTTTCCTCAATTTCACTGTAATAGGTCAATTATTATATGAGAAAATGAAGCTCAATGTTTCGCATTGTTTGAATTTCGCGCCTAAACGCCGAACCGGTACGTCAACGTGACGTCATGTATCTCGAAGTGTTTCTCCGTATTTTAAGTGAAAGTTCTTGAAGCTTACAAAATTCAGTCTTTGTCGTTGCCGTAGAATAAGTACACTGCAGTCCATCAGTACCCATAAGAAATTAACTAGGCCTGGTCAGATGCCGTCTGACTCCATGACGTCACGATTCCATGACTCCATGACGTCACAGCGAGCACTCGTTTTTGTGCCCTTTGAGACTTACCTATGCAAGAAGTGTTCTAAATAAGAGTGGCGTTTTTTTTTTTTTGCATTGCAGAAGGGTAATTTACTAATACGGACAAATATATTGTTATCTTTATTATTCCTTTAAGTGAAAGTCAACGGTAACATTTCCGTCAAGCGATGCCCAATGGAGGTTTGAAAAATGTTTGGGGGGATCTGTTATTTTTGCACGCGCCTGTACGTGTAGAAAGATATCTAGATCGTATATCATTGTCGCAGATGTAATGTGCTTTTTTTATCGACGCCAATGCAGGCTACAGTACATAACTCGTAGAACAATTTTAAAAAGTGATAAAAACGATGCTTTTTTTCCCCCGTAGACGCTGACACGAAAGCGTTCTTAGTCAACACGTTTCAAGCGTCCTTCGGCAGGACGTCCCCACTAACGTTCTTAGTCCGAGAACGTTGGTCCCCGCAGTGAATAATTGAGCGGTGAAGGCTGAACATCAGTGTCTTAGTTGGCACAGAAATGTTCAGATCACATGAACAAACATGGAGTTCGAATTAAAGAGGCACGTCTTAAGGGTGCTAGACATTAAGTTTAAATCGTGTGATATGAATTTCATTGAAATATTTTTTATTATTCCTTCCTAATTTTTTTTGTAGAATTGTGGATCGAATCTATGCAGTGAATTAGTGATTTAGGTTCACTCGCATCCCCTTAAGCGTATCACTGTCGTGATTTTGTGTTTGTTTTTCACTCGAAGCGCAACACACCGCCTCTTGCGGGGCGTCAAATATAGTGCTGGAAAAGGAGTGCATGACGAATAGTCATTTTTATGAGTGAATGTACTTCTTGAATCTCACAATAAATATTTATTTTCCGCATTTTATCATGCTCCCTTAACGTAAAAGGATGCATTCTAGAGTTACTGTAGAGGGATGCGTTCTGAGTTACTAGCGCCGCTATAGATGGCTTGCAATGACGTCATCGTAGCCGCCGTGCTGGTGCACCGGCACGGTGAGAAGCTGGGTCTGTGACGTCACGTGAAAACTACAGTGACGAGCGTCGTTTCCAAAACGGCGGTGGTAGTAGCAAAAGCCAGGCGCTGTAGTTGAGGTTTCATTTTGAGTGCCCGTGCGTCTTGATCTGCTGGAACTACGGCTGCGTGGGCGACGAGACGCGCGGCGATGCTCCGCTCCACAGATGATGCGTTCCAAGCGCTCACACAAGGAGTCGAGCGGAGATTGCACTGCGGAAGAGCAGGGAAGAGTTTGCAGAGCGGTGGTATTGTCACCCGGAGACGGTGACGTGGCTGCGATGGTTGGGGTGGCTACTTCCATGACTTTGTCGGCCAAAGCGGCAAGTCCGGTAAGGTCCATGGTAGAGGCTGTCGCCAGGACCATCTGCACGTTAGCCGGGAGTCGTTGCAAAAACAGTTCGCGCAACAGCGTGTCGTCGATGGATCTCGCGTTGTTTCCGAGCAGCTGGCTCATTCGGCGAAGAAGTTGACTAGGGCGTCGGTCGCCGAGTTCTTCAGCGGACAGAAGCTGCTGGATGCGAGAACGTTGTGAAGCTGCTGTGCGCTGTAGCAGTGCTGCCTTGAGATCGTCATAGGCGGCGGCAGACAATGGGGAGTTCAGCAAATCTGCCACCTCGTCAATGGCGGCGGGCGAGAGCGCTGCGACGGCGTAATGGAACTTCGAGGCTTGAGAGCGGATACCAGCGACTTGAAATTGCGCTTCGGCCTGAAGAAACCACGCCGAAGGATGCTGGTCCCAGTACTGTGGGAGGCGGACAGCGATGGCGGAACAGCAGGGCTCACCGCGTTCCTCGGATGGGTTCGGGCCTTGAGCTCTCGTAGCGCCGGTCTGGTCCATGGTCGTCTCTACCACAGGAGCGTATGGCAGTATCACGTCCGGGTCACCAAACTGTGGCGACGAGCGACCACGTAGACCGTTAAAGTCTCGGGCTCTCGCAGGAGAGGAAGAACCGACAGTCCGTCTCTTAGCGTAGCATTCTTTTTAATGATCTCCTTCGGAAAGCTAGCCCGTGCCGGAGCGCCAGCCGCTCGAGCCTCGTGTAGACGCGAGCGTCTACGTCATCCCTCGTGCGACGCCGATGCTGCTGCCGCTACACTACCAATTCGCCGAGCGCCGTCAGCTCGTTAAACACGGGCCGTACTGCGTTTCGGAGAAGCCAACGCTTTGCAGGAGACGCCAAACACTCCGCGGGAACAGGGCGACAAAGCGCAATTGACGTTGGCACTGATGTTATTCCTGCTGCTTGTTCCTGGACGCTGCTGGTCGAAAGACACGTGCTCGCAGGTGTTATCTCTGTTAAATTTCGCAATCAATGTCTCACGAGGCACTTACAACTTTTGCAGTTTGATGGGGTGTAAAAAAAGTGCCTTTTTTAATATGGGCACGGTGCTACAGAAGTTGCACAATTCAATGTGCCCACGTGGACTTTACTCGTACAATAAACGCGTGTGTCCGCTACATGCGAGAACCATTTCACGGCTAAATTTGCTCGCGACGTACAAAACGTGTCAAGGATATACTGGACCCGTTAGTCAACAATGCAAGCAGTGCAGGAGTGCGTGTAATTCCGCACTTCATTTACCTGGATCGTGTTTAGCTTCCTTATTTTGCACCTAATCAATGCTGGACGCGGAAGCGCTGTTATAATACAATTTTATTTTCCATCAATACATTTCATGTTCCATCAATTTTATTTTCCATCAGTGTTTCTTGAATACACGCATTTAGGTCTTTCAGCTTTAGCGAGCTGTGATAATATGCATAATAAGATTTACGAGTATAGCTAATCCATGAAAGCTTGGCATTATACTCGACGCTTTGCATAGAAATTGGAAAGGCTCACAGGCGTTACCACCATGCATACGCCGGTGTATGTGTTCTTCACACGCTGCATTTTCAGTAATTATTAGATAATAAGGCACGCAAGCGCAAAATCCAGCTTCTAATCTTGAAGTGAGCGATTGACTTGTACTCGCAAAATAATAAAGCAAAGCGAAAAAAATGACCAACCCTTCGCCTACCGGTAAATGGGGGTAAGCGAAGCTTGTCCTGCCTGCATGTGACCTTCGTCACGATTATGTAACCCACAGATAATGGTGCCGGATTGCTTCGGCCTACCGCTCCCTCACCTCGGGATCTTGTCCTTGCTGTCGGATTGCCTGGGCTCGGGCGGCTTTAACGGCTGGATCGGCGCGCCAATGGCGAGCCCTTTCACGGGCGAGTTCTCGCCGCTGCTCGTGGAAAGCTGCCTGTTTCTCCGGGGATCGCACAACGCTTGGGCGCCCCATCCGTTTTTCGAGACTGAACTGAACGGAAGCGAAGCCGGCGAAGCGCGCGCAATACCCTCTCCTGCCCTTTCCCTCCCCGGCGGAAGCTAAACGGCTCCGACTGGTTGCGCGCGTGGCATGAGTGCGCGCCTACGCAGCTGGAATCCTTGCTAATCACTCATACTCCGGCGCCGGCGCAGCTGTCAACTCATCAAACCATCATTTGCCGCATTTTCTGCTCTGCTCTGGGAGCAACTGGGTTTTTTGCGTGACAACAACGCCACCGAAACTTGAGCCCCCCCAATACAAGCGTCGCTTGAAAAAAGAAAATGCGCTGCTGGTATTAACGCGCGAGCGTGCCTCCTACGGATACCTGGAGTGGCTTTCCCGCATAGCTTTGGAGCCTAGATGGCGCACCTACGCAACTATGCTCCCTAAAGGGATCTTATACAGGCTGGGTTCCAATACTCGCCGTACACGGCTAAGTGGACTGCGGCCATCTTAAGCCTCGTTCCAGTTCTCACGAAGACGTCAAAAAGACAGCTTCGCGAAGACAGCATCGAGGTAAAAAACGATGCAGGCTACTTTCCTGTCCAAACAAGATGGCGACTGTGCAGGACGCTTGGAAAGACGGCAGGAAGGTTGTCTGCTCTTAGGAAAACGTAGACACGCTATCCTACTCTCTTAATGCAAGCTACATCGTGTTTTTCATCGGTTTACAGGTGCAAAGACTTAAAATATAGAAATAATGTATGCTTTTCTCAACTTTTTCTTATCGCCGCGAGGTGGCGTCACGTCGCAGAAGCGTCTTCTGTACGTCTTCTAGACGGCTAGAAATGCGTTCCATTACATGGCCTCGAAGCTGTCTCCGGCGGTATCCTTAGCTGTCTACGTAGACTGTCTCCGATGCTGGCCAGAATTGTAACACACCCACAGTGGCTCTGACTGACTTCGGCTGCGAAGAGGCCAGGAAACGCTCATCCATCGATTACGGCTCGGTGTTGCGTACACTCGCCTATACTTTCACAAGACTGGACGAGAACGGGACCCTTACTGTCCCACTCCCGACACAATAAATCACATACCTTGCGTGTGCCCTCAATATGCGGCCGAGCGATGGACACTTACGGTTAGCGCTGATTGTTTCGATTCCCGCCCCTTTTCGGAGGAAAAGATCTTAGGCGCGTGGACAGGAGTTGACCATGCCCAACGCACCAGAAAATCACTCTTGAACTTTCTATATGAGACCGGCTTAGACGGGTGTTAGACGGTGCACTTTCTATCGCGATCGAGCCCTATCGTGATCAAATTTGTCTGTCGCGATTTGCTCATTTGCGCAAGGGGCGGGAGGTAGCCATTCGCGGTCGATAAGTTCGGTCCCGATCCGGCTCGATCGCGATCGAAAGTGGCCGTGTGACATCGGCGTTAGACGGTCGTCTCTAGCACGTGTGGAAACAGGTCTTTTGAGACGTGAAGACAGTGCGAAATGTGTTTGCCCGATAACGTTTCGTGTGGACAAGATTACTGCTGCGTGCAGTGTACCTAAAGTGGGCACCCGCGTATTGGACGTGTATATAGTAGCTCACTGTACCATATCACAATCGCCTGCCACCTGCCACCTTTCCCTGTATCTCCTACTTCCCCTTACCCCAGCGAGGAGTAGCAGGCAAGAGAAGTTGTTCTTGTGGGGAAGGAGAAAAGGCTAGCGCTATTTTCTGCAACCCATGCGGGAGCACGGCTCGGCGCCAGCAGGGTGAAGGGCATGGGGTTAAAAGATAGAGAGGGTAGGAGGGAGAAAGGTAGAGGGTCGTAGAGATGGAAGCGAAGTAGTGGCCGATCAGGAAGCCCGATGTGGTGGGATGGCCGTTAGGCCATACGTCTTTGTAATGTCCTATAGTCTCGCCGAGAGCCCCGACGAGTCGAGGTACTCGACGACGCTTAGGAAGGCTGGTAGCTGAGGCAAAATACACGCTCTCCAGACCGACCTCACCTCCTTTCTCTTCATAAAAATCTGATCCTCCTCCTACTATACAGTAACTCTAGTGCATTTGTGATCGCAACGCCTCCCGGCATGAAATGACCCACTATAGTGACAAACACAGACGCTGAGTTCTCGTCGCATGTATATAGGATGTATAACTCATTGAAACAACGGCGGAATGTTCGGTGCCGATAATGAAACTGCGCTGTGGGCTACCAGCTGTGCCCCGACATAATCCCTTTCGGACTAATTCGATAAAATCCGAAAAACGCTCGCCGGTAAAAATATTCGGTGGCGATTTAGCGGTATAATGCAAGTGAAATGTGGTAGCGTTACGTCGTACCTCTCTGAGGTCCCGGTTCCACGACTGTAACCGCGTTCACCACTCTTCGAAGTGTTGAGGAGCCCACTCGACACGCGTCCGGCCTCTTCGAGGAGCGAAGTACAACTGACGGCGGTCTGCTCTGAACCACCATCAGTTGCACAATATATATATATATATATATATATATATATATATATATATATATATATATATATATATATATATATATATATAACCGAGAAGATAGGGGGTTATGCCGAGGGGCCCAATTTTACATCAATCATATCATAAGAAGCCAACAAACCTGACACCAAGGACAACATAGAGGAAATTACTAGTACTTACTAATTGAATTAAAGAAATGGTAAATTAATGGAACTAAAATTGTATGAAAAAACAACTTGCCGCTGGTGGGGAACGATCCCACGTCTTCGCATTACGCGTGCGATGGTCTATCAATTCAGTTACCGCAGCGCCGTTTTCCCATCTACTTTCTTGGGTATTTGTGTTTTACTACTAGAACTAACTCTGGGAGCGTTAGCCACCACCACTACTCACAAACCCTGGTGGCGGATGTGGAACATCCCTTCTGCTGCAGGCGTCATGAGTACGTGATCTTTTCAGGTGAAGGCAACTGGTCAATAAACCCAGATATGCTACGTGAAGGCATCAACGTTGCCGGATTCGAGACCCTTGTTATGTAATAAACGAGACGAAAGGGGGTTAATCCGAGGGGCCTGACTTTATCAGTCCTGCAAGAAGCCAACAAACACTGACACCAAGGACAACATAGAAGAAATTACTAGTACTTACTAATTGAATTAAAAATGGTAAATAATGGAACTAAAGTGGATGAAAAAACAACTTGCCGTAGGTGGGGAACGATCCCACGTCTTCGCATTACGCGTGGGATGCCCTTACCAAGACACATTCTTCTAAGCAAAAGGTGAGGAAAGACAGGTAGGTTAGCCAGTACTTACACTGGCTAACCTCCCTTTCTTTCCTCACCTTTTGTCTCTCTCTCTCTCTCTCTCTTGAATGATAGCATGCCGCAGCATATCCTGACCCGACACACAGTGGCACATATTTGCCAGCCAGGACGTGCCCTATCAGTAGCTGCCGTGACTGGCAGAGATAGTTAGTTCATGGTATTAATAAAGAAATTAAGTTTTGTTAACTAGTCTTGTGAAGCTGACGTCATTGGCAGCAGAATGTGCGTAGCTCGCTTAGGTACTTCCCAGCAAAAATGCCGCGTTCGCTGCGATATAGCTTTCTTATAACAAAAATCTGCATTGTAAAAAAAAAAAAGACACCTTGTATATAGCCAAATCATAAGAAGCAAACGTACAATGACATCAAGGACAGCATTGGGGAAATTATTTGCAGGTCTTACTTGAATTAAAGAAATGATAAATATATGTAAACGAAAGTGTATGAAAGAACAATTGGCCGCAGGTGGGATATGAACCCACATCTTCGCATTACGCGTGGGATGCCATTACTAATACACGTTCTTGTAAGTTAGCCTATCCCCTCTCTACCTCTTCACGTGACCGGCTTCCCACAATTCACACACATACACTTTTTTACTGCAACAGCGAACATATGGACACTCCAGGCGCATTCCTGCCGTCTGCGACGGTGTCAGCCTCGTTGTGACATACCGTATAAATTTCAAGGACGGTAACATGGTCGCCACATGCCGTATGCTATTTGTACGAGTGAAAGCGCGCGAGGGTGAGCCGTCGATGGACACTCAATCTCGCGCGCACAAGGGAGGAGGAAAGCGGGGTGGAAGCTCGCCGTATTCAGTCCCGCGCAGAGCGCCGGGGGGAGGGGAGGGGGCATTCGATCTACTTCGGCTGCAGCGGCGCACAGAGCTGCCGCGCGGGCTCTATTTTGAAAGCGATCTGCGACGGGGACAAAGAGTGCGCCGAGTGCCGATAGCTTCGTGTGCGCTGTGCTCTCGCCGCTTAGTTCGCTTTGAAGCGAGAGGCGGCACGAAGGTCAGTTCGCTCGCCGCTTCTGCCGCGCATCCTCACTCCAGTGTTTTGATATCGAGTTTGCGCGCATGGCACCATGCTTCTTAATTTAGTTAGCAAGCGAATGTATACAAGTTTACTTATACAAACTACTATGCTTACTTTGTATAGCTGTCTACTAATTTGCTTTTGCAATCGATGCTTCGCCTTTCGGGTGGAACTGCGTCATTCCTTTTCCGCTTCGGCACTCTTTATACTAACGCATTAAAATCGACTATTGAGATTTATCCGAACAAAACCCCAATTTTGAGGTACTCGTCCGCGGCTACTGAACTGACCGTGATTACATTCGTGGGTGCATGATACTCTGAGAAGGTGAAGACGTTCTTCGTGACAAGTACCTCGCACAACCTGCTCATCAAACTGACGTTTGCGCGAACTGCTACCATAAACTAAAGGGCGAACCGCTATCAATAAGCAGTGAACTGTAGTACGGCACTCACAACGTGAACCGAAAATTGCTGGCTCTGGCGTAAACGAAAGTAGATGTGAGCATAAAATGGCAACCGCCCAAGCAGATTGGTTGGAGATGACACTAGCTGCAATCTCAATATGGCTGTTGTGCATGTTCGCAACGGCACACCACACCGTACCGCACCACGCCATAGTGTGCACTGGTCCATATGGACGCTACCCAGCTTGAGAAAACCCGCTGAAGGCGGCACGACAGGCCGCGAAAGACGCCAGGGAGATAGAGTGCACTGCCCAGCTAGAAGAAAAGCGCCTGAACGCGTGGCGCCATCTCTCGAGGCGACGCAAAACCAGCTCCGCAGAACTCACGGACCGCTGGCGTTCAATTCGTTTATCGAATTGCGGCTGCCGCGACTGGGATTTGGTCCCACGCGCTCGGGCTCAGTAGCGCAACGCCTCAGCCAATACGCCACCACTGCGGGTAAACAGAGAGAGAAAAACCCACCCTTGCGAGTATGGCGCAGAATAAACTTAATGGCAATGTTATGTTTAGTCAACATTATCTGTTTCTGTGGACTTCAGGAATGGGGTCATATAATTGCCAAGAAAGTATCCAGCGAACATTTTCTAATGAACTGTTAATTGGCAGTTTTTGCACACGTATTTTAATTGCGCAGTTGAGCCCAATGGGCGCTAAAGGTGTGACCGGTGTCGAAATTTCGAGAGCGGCATCATTGAGAACACCGCTGTCCCCCGCAGGGGCGTCTGCGTCAGCAGGCGTTTGGTGTGTTGCGACACCACGTACCCGAGCACATGAGGGTTGGACCTTCCCGCGTGTTGCCGTGCGCGGCTTAGCTGTGTCCGAGGAAAGCGGGATCCTGGAAGTTGAGCCGATGACGGGTGTTCAGACTTTTAAGGCCCCCCGGTGGAGGCAATACACCTCTTTGGCCTCTGGTTCCCGTAGACGACACCTCCAGACTGACCCACCTGGAGGAAATCGGCCTGTCCTCTTCCTGTCCTGGATTTCCTGTCCTCTTCAATCTTCGTCTTTCTCTATATCTTTCAATCTTTGCTGTCTTCTCTTTATCTCTTCTTTCTTCCGACCTTCCCGGCAGCGAGGGTTAACCGTGTGCGACCTAACCAGTCTGGGTTAAATCATATTAGGTTATAGCAGTGACGTACAGCTGACGTTTGAAGTTTTACACATTTTGCAACGTCCCCTTGTTAGGCTCCATGGTGGGTGACTGGCGTTACTGCCGAAAAGGACATACTCGCATATGGCTAGCAACTTTCCACCACTCCCTGATTGACCCCAGAAAAGGGGGCGCACTGAAGAAGTCTTCAAATCTTTTGGCATCCAAACGGAAATTTTCCCCTGCTATCATGTAATGTACAGTGAAAAACAGAAGAAAAAAAAAAACAGTCAGGGTCACCTCGCCATTCGTTGTGGCGAAATGTCTCACAGATGCCATTGGTCCAGGTTATAAAGTTACGAAACTGGCCAGTGGTGACTTCCTCTTGGAACTGCGCGATAAGAAGCAACATGAAAAGCTGCCAAATCTGGTCTCCTTTGGAGACATTCCATTGACCCCACAGCGCACACTGAACACCACCCGTGGTGTCATTTCGGATGGCGAGCTAGAACTCACCCAGACGGAACTTCTAGAGGGCTAGAGCGACCAGAAAGTAATCAATGTAAAGATAATCAAGTTGAGGCGGGAAGGCAAAGAAATCCCAGCAAAGCGCCTTATTCTAACCTTCGGTTCAAGTGAATGTAGCAGGCTACATGAAGACCTGTGTCAGGCCATACGTGCCCAACCCCTGAGATGGTTCAAATGTCTAAGATTCGGCCATAGTTCACAGAACTTCCGAGGTCATGTGATCCGTGCTAACTGAAGCGAACATAAACATACATCTGAAACTTGCATGAATAATTTACACGCGCCTTCGGACCTTTGTACTCAACTTTCTTGTTGAGGCGGTAGTGCTAATGCAATCGACACATTTTTTTTTCGTGTTTTCTTCTTTTCATTTTAGAAGATACCTTATGGTCATCGCTCACATCACTTGTCCTTGACATTATTGTAATACTTGTATATTTTACGTACCTTACAGTGAATATTTTCGGCCTCTATAGAGCCGCCATACATCTCACAGTTGTCATTCACCGCATCATCGACTTTCCACACTATGTTTTGTCGCTTTTTGTCCATCCCTCGCCCTTGCGCCAAAAAACCCTACACACCATCATCGTCAACACCGCTGTCTAATTACCGCTTCTGCTTCTGATAACCGCACAAACTCTTTGTGTGTTTTATTTAACGTTAGTTCTGAAAAATTAACTCCACTGATCTAGCTACGAAAGTTATTTGAATTTCGCACTGCACGAAGCGACGACACCAAACAATGAAACGATTCAGCAATGGATTGGTAGCGCCCTCTATCGTCTGGCCAACAAAACAACAAATGCCTTTGAGATTGCCTGCCATACTTCGAAGTGCCTCGGAGGCCATCACAGCATTACTCCTTTCCCTTTAACGATCACAGATGGCGCCGCCCTTCCTATCAATATTTTTTAAAATTATTTCTTTCGCTATTATAACGTCAGCAGCTAATGAAATAGACTAACGAGATTTAGACAAAATCCTATACAGAAAAGCATGGAGAGAATATCTGGCTAGCTCAAGCAGGCTAGGTGTCTCTTTGTCACAACTCAGTTTCAAAGGGCATGTCAATAAATCATCTTCATCATCACCTGATGATAAAGAACCCCAATATTTCTGTTCTGTCGATGCACCCTGTTTCCATACATGCTGTATCCTCTTTACAAAACACTGAGTAGTGCCGCAACATAGCAAGAAGGGAAGCAACATGCAAAATAACTTGTCCTGAGACAATTCGCTGCAGTTTGGTGCACATTCCTGTGAACGATTCCAGGGAATCATCAACAAAAGGACGGATCACACAAGCATAAATACTGTCAGGGAAACTTCTTTGTGCATTTTGCATCAAAGACACTGTCAGCCTATCGCACTCTACAAGGAGCGAAATTTGATGAAGTTTACGATGCTTGCCTGTAAAGCTGTGACTTCTGGTTGCAACGATGGAACATGAAACATCACATCTGATGCACAATTGAAACTGATGGAACATACACACACTCCAGATCAAGCTCACCCTGCTATTGCTGAGTCGTTGGTCATGTGCGGGCTAATTGATGCAGGGTCATGCACAAGTCGTATTAGTTAAACGTGAGAGTGATGGACTATGAATACCTGTTGTGCTGTTTTCTACACCTATTCTGATGCTTGTTGGATTGCCATCACAGTTTAGTGGCAAGCCTTGGTTGATCATTTGTATTTTTGATCACCTCCCCCATTTTCACTGTCCATGCAGCATTGTCACTGTCAACTGATACGCCTTGTAGATTACTCTTGACTACATGAATTCTAGTTTGTGTTCATTTCTCTTCCCTTCGAAGATTTAACTTCGGATGTTTCCTGAACTCAGAAATGGGCCTTAACCTGAATCCATTGCTTGATTTGAACAAGTCCGGCTCAAGATAATGCCTGACATAAACATATGCACGATGCTCATTGCATTTCCTTAGGTATCAGGCATTACCTTGAGCTGGACTTGATCAAGTCAAGCTGTAGCTTTAAGTTAAGGCACATTTCTGAATACTGGGGTTAGTTGCGAGTCAGTGCTATGTGCATGTACTATACCATTCTTTTTTTTTTTCGTCTTTGTGTGCAGTGAATGTAAATAATACATCACCAACTCGTCCAAGTCTATACACCTTATATGTGTAGTTGAAAGCAAAAGTCTAGAGACATGACACCGGGAAAGAATGAACATTTCTTCCAGCACTTTTGTGCAATGGGAAATTGTCTCTATGCATGACATTGGTTGAAATGCGTGTAGGCAGCCCTGCTTGATTTCAGCCTTCTTGTGTCGCCTGGAAAGAAAAAAAAACATTTTTTTGCAGTGCCTGTCGTCCCTAAACTTTTGCTCATGACTGTACATTATCTACAGGTCACTGCCTAAACTAGGTACTTAAATACCTGGAAAGGGGTCCTATAATATAACATGTGGCCTATTTAAAGCTACTGCATGTCAGTGCAATGATGCTAGTTTTAAATGCTCACAATTACCTAGCTGGAGACAGACAAATTGTGTGAAAGGGTACACACTAGGGTAGTGGGAAAAACATCCAACCTTTGCTGCTAAAGACTAACAGCAGCGTCTCACTCGTGGAAATGTGCCATGCTGTAGAAAGTTGCCATGGCAACATTCTAACTGCAGCCTAGTTTCTTTCAAACACATGATTTTAAATGCTAAAGAAGGAATCATAGACAAACGTTCTCAAACACTCTCAAGATTCATTCAATTTCAACATTCAAGACATTCTCGAAGTGTTATCGCGCAAGCACTGGGGGTCTGACTGAACATGGCTGCTACGTATATACCTCTCAACTACGGTAGTGTAGTTTATGGTGCAGTTAGGCAGTCCTACACTAAATGACTTGATCCATTTCATAATCTCGACCTATGACTGGCAAGCAGTGCCTACAGAACATCGCCTGACCAAGGTTCATACATTGACTACAATGAGCCTTTCTTACATCACCGCAGAACACTACTTAACCTTTCCTATATACCGAGAATTCGGTCATCTACACAACACATATGTTACCACATTGTAACACAATGCAACTAATGATTACATTACATGAATAAGCCGAATGTGATTTGCACACTTTTCCTAAACGAGGAATACTGCCAGACTTATTATATTCCTAATGAACTCCTGCAGGCTGCTGAAAGGTCACAAAGGTTGGCCCCATTGTGCGATTTTACACAGCTCTGTGATTGTACACTAATACACCTAAAGAAAGACACCCATAAGAACACATAATGCAAGAGATCCATGCTATTCAAGACAAATATGAAAATCATGTAGAATTTTACACAGATGGTTCTAAAGCACAAGAATACGTGGGTGTCGGAACCGTAATGGAAAATTGGGAAAATAGATGCATTCGGATAAATAATTTTGCTTCAATCTTTACTGCCAAAGTTTATGCGATATGAACAGCAGTTCAAAAAATTACCACCGACAAGCAGAAGAATGCTATCATACATACCAATTCGTTAACTGCACTCAAAGCTTTGAGTGCACTTAATACACTCAAAGTGAGTGCACTTTGAGTGCACAGCAACACAATTACGAAGAGCTCTATGGAGTCAGTTCGGTTGTTTTAGGGGTCCCCACTCGTATTCCCTGCATTTTTTGCTGATGTGACTGTCCTTTATCGTTCAACTTGTTCTGTTTTAATCTCCGTTATCATTGCTAGGACACTAACTTTACATCCACCCACTAGAAGTGGAAAAGCACCATGCCATTGTCATCTTGAGCCAGAGGGCTCCACTTGGGTTCCTATTTAAAAAAAAAAAAAAAAAAACCATCCCTTACTGAATAATGGGGGTAAGCAAAGCTTTTACTACGTGCACCTGACCTTCGTCATGGTTAAGTAACCCGCAGGTAACAGTGCGGACTGCTTTGGCCTCCTGCTCCCTCAGCTCAGGGTCTTCTTGTTGCTGTCGAATTTCCTGGGCTCAGGCGGCTCCAAGCCTTTTCACGGGTGAGTTCTCGCTGCCAGTCCATCGGGGGAACGCACAACGCATGGCCGCCCCATCCGTTTTCTGAGAATGAAGTGAATGGAAACGAAGCTTGCACAGTGCATGCGAAACCCTTTCCTGCCCTTTCCCTCCCCGGCGGAAGTGAAAGGGCTCTGATTGGTTGCGGATGTGGCGTGAGTGCACGCCTATGCAGCTGGAATCCTTTCTAACGAATCACTCTCTGGTGCCAGAGCAGCTGTCAACTCATCAAACTGCCCTTTCCTGCAGCTTCTCTGCTCTGGGAGCAACTATTTTTTTTGTGTGACCATAGTGCCACCGAAACTTGTGAGCCAATGCAAGCTTCACTTGAAAATTGCTATAGGGAACTCTGGCGCTAATGTATTTGGGAGCTGTAAGCATGGCAGTTTAGCCATCATAAGAATCGTGGGCACTACATGGATTTGCCTAAACATTGTCTTTCTGGCTGCAGCTTTGTTACTTTCCCAATTGCTCATTTTCAAGAAAATATTATGCCATAAACGGCATCAATGTGCACAGAGAGAGAGAGAGAGAGAGAGAGAGAGAGAGAGAGAGAGAGAAAATAAAATGTTTATTGAGTCTTTGAAATGAGAAGATCGGCGAGTAAGATCCTTAGTCCAGGGTCCCATTAGCGTGGGCCACTGTCTTCGCCTGTTTCATGAGGCCCTCTTGGGTCTTCAGATCCAAGCTGGACAGAGCTGCCTCCCACCCTTCTCTGTTGGCTTGTGTTCTGTGTTGTCTGGATGGATTGTGCTTACATTCCCATAGACTAATCAGCTTGCTGTGTTTAGAAAACCATGAGTACCTGTAAACGAAACTTATGAAAATAAAGCATGATAAATAATCTTACAAGAAAGTTGGAAGCCACAAGCACTGAGGTCAGACAAATCCGTGTAATACTAACCATTGTAGTGGCCACCATTAGCCTACGTAGCTAGGCAGTGGCTGCAGATGAGAAAGAAGTCTAGTGGCACAGAATGCTTGTGTGAGAAAACCTATACAGTTATACAGCACTAAGTCCATAGATATTTGCAAATTCATTCATTATAAATTGGTATAATCCATTCATTTCTTGGTCAATCTCCCATTGGGTAGGAGCCACATGTGTGGCAGTAAACAACAACAAGAAAGCCTTTACTTGAGTAGGTGTGGGTTCGTACCACTGAACCTTTGTGGATCATGTGGGTATGTAGAATCACTGGAACATTTACCCCTCCTCTACTGAAAATATAATACCCCCCAAAAAAGACAAACTTAGAACAACCCCTATTGCATAATGGCCTTCCTCTTTCAGTAGTGAACATTTTATCTTTTGGTGAGAGCACCCTTGGTCGTGCGCAAAAAGTATGTCAGATTGTGCAAGAGTAAATCATTTCTACAGGGCGGCTGACATGTTAAAGACCTTCTCCCTCAGTATTACCATTTGATTTGGACTTTTTAATACACTATCGGCTTCATCAAAAATTGGCATGAGCACAGTTAAACTATTCTTAAGCATTTATAATCAACGCTCTTAGAATCTAGGTAATACAGATCATTAAGTTACCTGGAAGAAAAGAATATTGTAATGTTTCAGTTATGAACCTTAAAGGCAACAAGATCACAGATAGTCCAGTAAAAGAATTAATCCAGTCCTCAGTTCTTGTCTCTACCTCGCTCCATTGTAGCTGCAGTGGTGACCATGACAAAACACACCAAGGTTAGCCTGTTGCTATGGATGACAATACGTATGCTTATCACAACTACGTCATCATTCCTAGGGTACCTGAACAAGTGCAGTGCTAGAACACCCTCAAGTAATTTTTGTAGGAAGCACTATGGCACTATGTATGCCACTACTGTGCATGCGAAGCCTGTTGAGAGAAAGGCGAGCGTGTGAACCACCTTGTCTTGTAGTGTATGGGGTTTGCCTATGCCACACATAGACGGCATCACCCTTCTACAGGAGTTTGGATTCAGTGGTATAACCAACACATTTCAAATTACAAATACTTCAACAGTGAAGGACTAACACTCTCAAATAACCGAATGCTATGCATATTCTGTTGTGAGCTGTGTGTGATCGAGGCATGTTTTTCCATTTTAGACCCTGTAGGTTTCGTCCTTTTCACATTTTTTTTTCTTACCATACGTTCTGGCTACATGCAGCTGCTCCCCCACCCCTTTCTCCCCCTGCTTCTTTAAATAGGATAGGCACAAACCATCATCATCAAACGTAAACCATTTTATTTCACATTCAATAGTGCCGATTTGTAACATATAAAGAGACGCACTGTGCGAAATAACTTATTTTTTTTGCAGTCTGCAGTCGGTCTGTTGCACTCCACAAGGAGAGAAAACTTTGGTGGCATTCCTGCCTGTGTCAAACCAGAGAGCAACAAACCCTTGTTACAACGATGAAGCATGAAACAACACGTATGATACACACATGAAACACACTGATGGGGGACACACGCTCTGAAAAGGCCCACTCTGCTAAAGCTTAGTCATTTGCAGCCTGAACCACATGCATCAGAAAGTGCGTGCACAACTTGCATGTGTGTTCATTTGTAGGGCACTCCTTACCATAAATGGTACATGCCGATAACTTGGTCCTCTAACCAAGTGAGAGGACCAAGAGACCCGAGACTGAGCAAGTCTGGTTAGAGTGATCAGTCACTAACAGCTGTGCAGAGAACTAGGCGCAAACACAATGCTGATCTCACGAATTTTCTTCTGCTACTTCATAAGCGGGCAGACCGACGAATGTTCATTGTCGGAGACTTGGTTGACGGCACATTTGGTTGACTATTGAGACTTGGTTCACGGTTCCGGCCAGGCGAAACCCTTCAACCACTGGTTGGGTAAGTGACATTCGCGGAACATTACCCTCTGCTGACTCCCTTCTGTGAGAAGAGGCTTCAGGCTTGGCCTGTTGCACCTTCAGACTTGCATGGTGACCGCAACTAGCTGTTGATCTTCCTTTTTGCCGTAACACATCACACAGGTACACGGCGACAACTCCTTTTCGTCAATGTTGTTCTTGCCCCCAATGTCTATTTCGTACGCTGCGTTCTTTTTCTTCTTAGCCGTCTTCACAGCTACACCAGACGCGCGAAAAGCTGCCTTCTTTGCTTTACACTTCCCGTTCCGCGCATCACTTTCACGAGGATGCACTCCAATCCTCAAGAGAGCCCTTCGTATGACGTTCTTATCTACGCCGAAAAGCTTACCGGTCTGGTGAAGCGAAAGGCTTGGGTTAGCTTCGTAAGCGCCGGCTACAGAGTACGCAAACTCGTCACGGGGGGTGAACACACCGACCCTTCGAGCACGCTTCTTCGTTTGGAGACACCCGTGGTCTTCGAATCGCTTTACCCACCTCAGAATGGTGCTTGATGTTACGGGCCTTCTATGGAATTCTTCCCTATACATAGTCTTGACCGTTGATACTCTCCCAGTTTCTAAATAGACCGCTACCATGCGGGCACGTTCAGCTATAGTAGTCCGTATCCGCGATCGTCGATGAGACATCGTTCGATCTCTGCACACGAATACTTCCAAATCATAGACAGATCGCTCTCGCTCCCTGGGCAAGCAGACTCGGTACACTGAAATGCTACGTTGACACGCGAATTTTTCGAGCTTCTTGCTGCAATCACAAACCTACTACACCGACACCTTGTGCTAAAGATAAGAAGCCGAAAACGCCGTAAATGCCCTAGTAGCGCACCGATGGCGCTGCGTAAAATGTGATGTCGATGTTGGCATGGCTTTGCCAGTACTACCAAAAAGACCATAGAGCCAGTATATAGTAACTCTATGCATAGAGCACCATCATTGAGAAAGCGCCATAGAGTTTTGAAAAAAGCGTGCTGAAAAAGACAGAACAGGGAAAAGCTGAAACAATTGTCTTGCGCTTTAGTTGCAGTCGCCAGAAAAAAATAATGTTCTAATATAAAATAACCGCTAATTTAGGCATTTGACGCAAGCTACGAATAAATAAACGTGATGTAGATTGTTTGTCTAAAAGTCGCCGTTTCGACAACCTTTAGAAATTACCAGCACTTTACAAGAGACAGTTCAAGTAGCGGGTGGCTTCACAGTATGTTTATAGCCACGTTTATAGCGTTGTTTACTGTGGCTATGGTGGCTTTCTATGACACCATACTGTGGCTGCCGTGAAAATAAACGGCACGGTGAAATTTGGCGAAACGAGCATTGCCGTGAAAATAGCTAGGGGTGCTATCCAACCGTGAAAATAGTGACGTTTCGTTGGTACGAGCTGTCAGCTGTAGCGTGCCGTGGCCTGTTTCGGTCACTTTTCGTATGTGAGCATGGCTGATGCTAAGCTTCCCCAGAAACGGTACTATCGTCAAAGAGCTCACTCTAACCCCATAGCCGACCACTGTTTCATATAGTGAGTACACTTTTGAGTTCTGTGCATTGCTTTCGTGTTGAGTGCGTGCACATGCCACTGTTGACATTTAACTCCACGTGCATAGGTCCAGCGCCTCGTTAACTACTTACCGTCGTGCCGCTTACTGAGCAGTGCTATGGATGCTGCGAGAAGCACTTGAGTTGGTACCTTGCACGCTTCTATGTTGCTTATACATTCTTCCGAGTCATAGCGTAAACATGACTTTAGTGGCACAAAACGGGCGCTCCACGAACAGCAGCCAGCATGATGCAAACACTTAAGTTGTGTTGAATGACAGAGGTACATCATCATCAGGTATAGCGCAACTGGCAGCTTTCAAAAACTTTCTACTGTACGACCGAAAAGTGAGCAAAATTTGGTCATTCTGCTTAACTGGTGTAAGCTGTTTCCTTGAAAACTTTGGCAGCTTGTGATTAACGGTACCACGTAAGTACGGTCTGAGATTTCTTGTACTCTAGATTAGCATGCACAGTCCACTGGAGTGCGTATCGCGAATCGTTATTCGTTTTGTTTTAGAAAAATGCGTTCTCCTGGAGCAAGTTGACTTTTCACACGAAGTTGCAATTGTGCAAGAGTAATATGTATCCCAGTCACTCGGGAGCCAATCTCAAACGAGAAATTCGATTCCAGTCGCTCTCTATCGCGATCAAAAGTGCCCCGTGTAACTCAAGTATAAGATGGATGCCGATGGAGAGTTTGTGGTAGGTCGACCTAGCTATAGAGCCTGTATGGAGCGCTGTTGAAATTCGGAAAACGAAGACAACTTCACTAAACTACAGCGTGCCTGAACGCCCTGCTCAGAGATGGGGTTTTTGCCCTAACAATAGCACTCATTAAAGAGACTGACTATAATTACCAAATATTGACACAAACCACCAGGAACAGGCATAGACCTCAAAGCATAAGAATATGCAAAGGTTTCTTCTGCGACATTAAGGGAAAGTGGTACACGGTGTGCCGATGTGAAGGTGAATTTACCAGATTTAAATTTAAAGCCAGTAATTCTTCTTGTTCAAGTGCTGAGATTAAAATTTCTTGAGATCTATTTTTCACTGTAAGAACTACGTAGCAAATATCAGTGAGTGAGGTCCTTACTCAGTTTGCGCAGATTGCATATTTCCTTTCATATTAGTGCAAAGTGAACCTATCTGTTTCACCCACTATTTGGCTCCTGGACTTTAGCGTCATTACCGAGCCTTAGTAGGATTGTCTAGGTCTGTCTCCATTTCCTCTGTATACTTCCTGATTAAACAGATCAAGAAAAGCAATTGAAATATAGTGTGACAAGTTGTGGTTGTAATTACTTTATGTACTTCATTTGCGCATGCGATGCTTGTTGTTAACAGCGCCTATTAATGCATATGAGCATGAGCCGTTGCCACCTTGTATGCATCTTGAACAGGAGTTGTCAAGGTAATGTCCACATCTCATTTTCTTGCACGGGAACAGTCCACCGTGCCCAGATGACATGGACTGGGGGGAGTACTTTCCGCAGCCGGACAAGCAGGTGGAGTTTGCAGACATTGGGTGTGGATATGGTGGCCTTCTTGGTTAGTTATTTTTTTCTTTGTGCTATTGCTACATTTCTGACTCTTTCTCCTCACTTGCATTATCACTTCATTTTACCAATGTGGACACAGTAAAGATCTTTTAGATGCATGTTGTATACCTGTCAACCCAAAAGTGGATGGATGACTCCATGTCCAAGTGGCATTGACTATTAATCTAGCAGGAGTTTAGTGTGCATGGATGGTGTTATTTTCTTTGTTCTTCCCTTGCTCCACCTATAATGGCTCCTGCATTTAAAAGGACACTAAAGGCAAATATAGAGTCAAACTGAAGTGATAGATTAGTGCCGGAGAACATCTAAGGCATCAATATTGTTGTGGTGGGAAAAGAGGATAATGTCAACGGTGAAGATGACGAAGTGGCAACAGCCTCTCGAGATTCTCGGCTGCTGTTTATTGGCCTCAGTGGTGTTGACGTAGAAGAATGGTTGAAGATGTGTGAGCACGTGAGCAAGGTGAGCAGGTGGGATTCGACCATAATGCTGGCCAATGTTGTGTTCTACCTCAACGGAAAACTATGAGTGTGGTTTTACACACACGAGGAAGAGCTAACCAGCTGAGACTTGTTCAAAGAAAAGCTGTCCGACACTGACCATCGCCACCATCATGGCACATATTCTTCACCAGGCTCTCTCGTGCTACTTTGGTCCCCTTGCCGCTGAGTGGGGTCCTCCAAGAAACTCCTTCCATGCTACAAAGGCACTTACCGCGTTCTGCGTCAAGTGGCCAATGTCACTTACAAGATGATCCCAGTGACCTCCGTCCTGCCACCTGATTCCACATCACCTGATGTCGTACATGTCCCTCGGCTTAAGCCTTACTATGTTCTTACCGATGGACCCCCCTGAAGCACCGGGATGGTGCTTCTTCTGCCGAGGGTCGTATTACGTAGGAAAAGAGGACAATGTCGTCAACGGTGAAGATGACGAAGTGGCAACAGCCTCTCAGGATTCTCAGCTGCTGTTTATGTATGCCTTGAAAATACATCGTGTAAATAGTTTTATACCCGTTAAAATATTCTGCAGAGTTTTAGTAATTATGAAATTGAGGTAAATGCAGGACATGATTAGGGACTCCCCCAGCACATTCAAATACTAGCCCGATGACGAAGGCACTCCTCATTATAATTCTGTCACTAGTAATCCTCCACTTTTAACAATACGATCATTGTATTGCATTATAAGACAAAATAAAATGCTACTTGTCCAGTTGTATTTGATTTTTCAAAAAAAGAACTTGATGATGCTACCCTTCACAGCAACATGCGCAGTCAAAAGGTTTCGTTTTCTCCACTTTGTGCATCCCAGGCTCTTGCGTTTCAGTAGTTTCATTATCGGATATTGTTGCGCTTGTTTTGCTAGCTCATGAAACTCGCACAAGCTGCAAGTAGCAAGGAATGTCACGTCCATGTGACGTCGTGGGATTCCTGAACGTTCTGTGCCACTTGACCAAGAGCAGCTATAGCGGTGAATGCAACGCTCTGTCTTGCCTCAGTTTCTCCATGGCTGCATGTTTGCGTTTTACACAGCAAACTATAGCACTGTCTGTCGAATGCCGTTTTACTCACCGGTGCCAGTAAAGATTGGTGATGGTGCATGCAACATAAGCACTCCCCGACCAGGGGCAGGAGATTTGAATGGTGCTGCAGGTATGTGGACCCTTCAGGCACAATTTTCTCCTAAACTAACTCACTTCTTGGCATGAAACAAGTGCTGCAAGTTTTCTGGAATCATATTTCAACAGTCCACATCGACTTTGTATTTGCCTTTAGTGTTCCTTTAGTATACCGCAGTAACCTAAGCATGGGGCAACAGTTACTTGTGGTTCTTTGGACTGTGGTAGTGGGTGTAGCATGTCCCGCCAAAGCACAGACTGTACCTAAATAACACTGAAAGCTAGGAACATACGTGTCTTATGTGTTTTCCTATGCTACATATGGTCTCATGAGTGTCACAAGCCTGAGGTCCTTGCTACTCTGTGGATGAGCCTTGACAACTTTGTTCTAATGGAGGCAGCGATTTATTGAATGATCTCTTTGGCATTCATATCCGAAAGTGCCAGAATAAAAAAATGAAGGAAACATGAAGAATTAAAGATGAATGTGAAGCAGTTTCCTAGAAGACCCACAAAATGCTGTTGTATAGCTGGCACTACTGCTGCTTTAAGTCAATGACAGCTGGAAGGGACTAATAAAAAGAGAAACTACACAACCTTAAACGTTGTCAGCTGTGGTTTCCACCAGCCAATGTTCGGTTTCATCTCATGCGATTGGCTTAGATTTACCTAGGCTGCAATATCAGTGCGGCTTGGACGATCGCGTAAGGCGAAACCAAACGTCAGCTTTTCGAACGTGTACAAGATAGCGGCCGTGGGCACTCTGTTTGAAATGGCTCTGTGTCCACATGTGCAGCTATCTGTCATAACCGCCCCGAAGAGAGGTTCTCTCCCCCTTACAGCAAGAGCGTAGTTTATGTTTATCAAGTGCATCAAGACAGCTAAAGAAATAGCTGTAGATGAGTTAAAGTGCAGCTAGGTGTTCTCTGTCTAAGGCATGGCAAGTGTGTTGTGCAGATGACTGTGAAGGACAGTAAAATGGAGTGGAGCTTTGCAAATGGCAGCTTCAGTTCTCCAGGATGTAAAAAATTTCATGGGAGTGTCAAACAACGCGATGATCAGTGCTTTGTTGGAAGTACACCAATAAAAGTAGTGACTGCAGACGCATGTACACACAGCATACTCTGGTCCAAGTGCCATATGCTAAGCTCCACAAACCACTTCAAGGGGTCCTGGAACACTTTTTGAACATAGTAAGAAAATGTTGCCAATCTGTCATAGAGGCTGCTGTGAAGATGTGAGCCAAATGTTATTTCATGAATCATGGAATTTTCAATCTCTTGCCAAACACACCAAAAAACCACTTGCTCTCGCTTCTGCAATGTCGTCATGCAGCTTCATCGAAAGCAGCTTGACCGACCATTGATTTTGTGATTGCAAGAGCATTCTCAATAATACATAATTGCTAATTTTGAGTTAAATAAATTAAAATTATATAGAATGTGTGCGATCTCAAAAAGACAGAAAAATCATTTTATCTTTGCACTGCGCATAGCTGCGTCTGTTGCATGTGACCTCCAAGACACCAGCTGTGTAGCGTAGTCTACCACAGTCACCACGGGGTGCTGCAATGAGCCTTTCTGCCGCTGTGACACCCAACTTTTGGCCAGGGATTTGCCCTCTTGGCTTCTTCACTGTATCGCTTCCAGCGCCCTAGCAGAGACAAAAAGGGGAAGGAAGCCTGGTATCGATGCGGTCACTCCACTTGTAGTTGAAGGATTCGAAAAATTTTTGCCGTGTGAGATTCATGAGGTGACATTCTTTGATAGTGAGGCCAGTCTATGATTAGCTTAAAAAGTGCTTCAGGTACCCTTTAAGGCTCCAGTAAGCCACTACTGCCTATCTGCTACCAATGCAAACAGAAATGCACAAACATGTCTTTGGCCACACACACAATAGGTGGCTGCAAATTATGGATGTGCTGATAAACACAAGAGGCTATGCCGGTTTTGTTGAAACAGCGTAACTGACAATGCTTGGACACTAGATGTTCCACTTGCACGCACCTATCTTGCTGCTTTCACACATATATTCCGTGGCATAGCATTGACCAACGTGTTGGCCAATATTGGAAATATTGGAAAGTGGCACTTGATGACTCGGGTTGAAGATTATATAACCAGAGGAAATGACTGCCCATGCTTTCATGCACATTTGTCTGATAATGCTATGTTTTTGATACACTTGACAGCGATTACAGTGTAACAGCTTCACTGAACATTTACATTCCATTTTGTAACTTGTGAGACTGTCAATTAGGTATAGCGCAATGGTGACATCTACGTAAATGTTAACTGTGTTGAGTAGGTGCAAGTGTGCAATTAAAAAAATATATTATTTCTCGAGAATCTCATGTTCTACAAGCAGCACAATTTGTGATCAACGTAATGATGCTCCTAAGTATGCTTTGATGACAACTGACAGAATCTAAAACTACTTTTTGGATCCAAAGTACTTGCTAGTTTTATATCGGTATAGTTGGTATCCAGTTATTCACATTGTAATACCTGTGGATGGTCCCGGTGCAATCTTCGATTGCCGGACCCTATCCTGCATAATGTGATACTTATATTTGCCTTGCTGAAACAACACAATTCTTTATTTTTGAAAGTGGAGGATTATTTGGAGTGTTAGTGACATGTTGCAGTGGCCAGAAATACTTAAATGACCCATATTTTTTGTCGTTGCCATGTGCTTTCTTTGCAACTAACAACATTTTCATGACCCTTTCAGTTGCCCTGTCGCCAATGTTTCCCGACACGCACATGGTTGGCATGGAGATAAGGGTGAAGGTGTCCGACTATGTGCAGGACAGAATAAAGGCCTTGAGAGCGCAGCACCCGGGGCAGTACAAAAATGTGGCCTGTATCCGCACCAATGCCATGAAACACCTCCCAAACTTCTTTAGGAAAGGACAAGTAAGGCCCCAGCCTGCTTTGCTATTTCAAATGCATACTTTGTTACACAAAGTATAGCCTCACGTGTTGCTCAAGTTTTTGTGCTAATTTGCTGGCCGTCTGCCAGACATCAAGTGCTGCTGAGTGTGCAACACACATGCGCCTTTGATTTTTGTGTTCTCCACCCCTTGTGTGGTTCTCACTGAATATACCTCTCTCTTTTAAACTCTCTCCTGCCTTCGCTCACTATATTCTATTTCTATGTACTTTTTCTCTTATAGAGCTGGTAGACATTGTGGTTCCCCTCCTGGTGGCAGTTGCCACCTCGTTCTCATTCTCCTCTCCGCGATAGTTTTCTATGAATACAAACCTAATAATAATAATAATAATGCACGCTTGCCAAGTCTCGTTAATCTTCTTGTAAAGTTTTAAAATTGTGGTTTGTTCTACCATTTTACAAATGTTATGTCATGTTTTGTGAAAAATAAATTTCAGTTGCAGTAAAGTTGTGTCAAAAGATGGGGCAGTGCCAGATGGCAAAATAAAAAAGAAGCATGCAAACAAAAAATAGTGATATTACCTGCAGCATCTTCTTGTGAGAACACAAGATGCCATGTAGTATGAGAAGGCTACTTAACCTCTTCCGTGCTGCGCTATTATGGTGAATTCGGACCAAAATTGAACAAATTATTTTTAAGAGCCCCAGCGGCCTACATGTTTTAACTCCTCAGAAAGAATAAATTGACTTCTGTTTGGGTTGTCCGATGGATTGCAGGCTGCCGTCTACCAAACGCACAAGTAGGGTACTTCTATACTTGCTCCTTGTGGTCATGAAATATCCCGAAAGTTTCATGTAGGGGCATAAGGTGGCGCCAGAGGCGCTGGCATAAGTAGAAGGGGGGAACAATCTTCCGTGCCAGATGGCCTAGCTATGTGATCAAGCAAATTTTATACAAAGAAAGGTGCCCCTCCCACACTTACTTTAGCATGTTTGCAGAGTGAACATACAGCAGAAACTTATGGCAAAGTAACTTAGTGTGCGATGTGTTTGTGCATAAATTATATGTTGCACCATTGCGTCACTGACCAATAGACCAATTCGGGTAGTGACATAGCTGCAGTCCTCAAATGGTTTGTTTACGAGTAGATAAAAACTTGCAACTTATTTGTAGACTTCTTGTACTGCAGCCCAGGACAGTTTCTGCGTTGTCAAAGGGGCTTCAGAGAAATTTTTATTGCTAAATGCAGATTATCCATGTTGCAGGACTGTTTACGAATTAGCTTTACCACAAGTGTAGTCAACCTATATAAATTGCCATGAAAAACCTACAAACTGTAAATGTCACAAAAGTGTGTTAATTCGATCACAGCAGTGAAGAAATGTTCACTTTGATATCCCTACATCCTCAGAACCACAGTGCCTGTAGAGCAAAGCTAGAATGGCTTTATGGCCAAATATCATTTCAGTTTGTTACCTTATCTAGATGTTGCTTTCCTGCCAGGCACTTGGATGGACTCCAGGAGTTGAGCCAATGGGCTTTTGCACTTGATGATGTCAAGTAGATTATTTCTATCCATTCATTTTCTTGAATTTTAGGTTTTGTTCCTTGCACATTGTAAAACGATTGCAAAGAGGACAAACCTACTTCCTGGTAGCAGTCAGGGACCAACACATATATTAGCAACCGATTTGCCCTTGTGCAATCACAACTGTGGCTGAGGGTACCAGCCCCATTGAATCTCTGTTTTCTTAGGTGAAGCATTATTGAACTAGGCTGTGCTTTCAAAGATGAATTGATCAGTTAGTTTTCTGTCATTGCCTCCCTTTTAGGAGCTAATATATCTTTCTTTAGCTGTTGCTAGTTGTGCACATTGTTTCAGGTTGTCTTAAAGTAATTGAATAGTGATGTACTCTATTGCCATTTGCGTGTGCGAGGCTCGCATACTTGCTGCCATAAATACTATATATATATATAAAGAAGAAAAAGGAACTGTGGCTGAGTGACCAAGTCACCTTGCCTGTTTCTTGTAAACAGCTGGATTGAAGACAGCAAAGGAGGCGTGGCAGGAGCGCATGGCAGGACTAGGCTTTAGTTCTTTCATCCCAACCTGGTCGTTCTCTGCCTGATGGGACGCCTTGCAATAGGATGCAGGAAGAATCTTCTCTTAACACACATACAGAGGCTATGACATGGTTGTCTGACAGCTTTCAGTTTGTCATCATGACAAGGAGTACAGGGGCCAATATTACGCAGTCGAACTCACTTATAAATATAACTATAAAATAAACTATAAAATATGATATACTAAATATAATAACTATATATAATAAACTATATATATAATAAACTATATAAATATAACTTATAAGGCCCTGGGCCAAGCAGGCCCACGGCCTTACTTGAGCCCTAACCCTCAGCCACGTCCCTCTTTACCCTTCCGCCTTTCAATAAAGTTTATCACCACCACCATTCAGGTGCCAAGAAAATCCCGTTGTTATGTGTGACAGTTGTTATAAAACTGGGTCGCATGGAAAAGCAGAGGGGACAGCCTTTTAAATATTGCAACTAGAGAGAAATAAGTACAGTCGAACACAATTATAGCATTACTAGCTTTAACAATATTCGCATGTAACAGTAAGCAGCTGTTAAACTTTAGTGTGTGTTCTGTAGTAAAATAAATGACTTACTTCAATGTTCCCATGCCACATTATTCGCTGTAACACTTAAGTCTGGCTGTTGGATGTCTGCACGGAAAAGAAAAGGAATTCGAAATCCAGGAAAAGAAATAAAGCAGCTTGCATTTTTTCTTTCTAAATTTTTTTTTTCAGGGCAGTAATGTGGGTGCAGTGACGCGACTCTAGTTCCCCCCACCCCTTTTCTCCAAGGCGTTATTTTTCCTTTTGGCGCACATTCCCAGTACTAAGACACCCAGTAGTATGATTGAATAGTTATAACTGATGACGCAGCACGGATCATAGTAGGTGGTTTATTTTACCATAGAACACATACAAAAGTTGGCGGCGCATCAGCTGTTCATTGTTATAAGTGGATTTTATGCGCACACGCATACTTGCATACAAAATGAGCTTATGAAGTTACTATGTGAAATTACTGCCATTTAGCCCGTCTCACCAACAGCGACCGCCATTTTAGCGTGGCTTATGTGACGTGAAGAAGTGGAGACCCACCACTGTGTCATCTGCTCTAAAACATACTGAAATCTTATGTGCACTATGCCAGAGTCTCCTTGCTCCCCATGCTCTGGCACCCAATAGCTCAGCAAAGGCATCGCCGTTGCATTGTGCCCCCATTTGTTTCACTCTCACTCAGGATCAAAACACCAGAAGTCAGAGAACACCAGCGACACACACATGTGAAAATGAAACCACTCGTATACTGCCCACATTGACCACGCAGAATTCTCATCTGTTTGTCACTCGTGAGAGTTGCCAGACTGCTGTACGGTTCAACTGCAAGAAAAATTTTCGCAAAAGTTTCCTAGCACACCAAATGTTTTCAAATTTAGCCATCTTGTTGTGGGGAGCATACACTTTAATATGCAGTGCATATTTAATGTTTGAAGATTTAATGTCATAGCTCCTTTTATCTGCCTTTAGAGATCAGAGGGTCCTGTACATCTTAAGGGGACACTAAAGGTTAATATTAAGTCAAGATAAAGGGATAGATTAGTGCTTGAGAATCTCCACGAGTCATCAATATTATCACGAACAGAGCCTTAATAATCGAGAAACTGAGGTAAATGCAGGACAAGATAAGAGACTCCCCCGGCACATTGAAGTACTTGCCCGATGACGAAAGCACTCCTCAGTTAAATTCTGCCACTAATACTCAAACACTCGTTGCAAAAAGCACCATTGTATTGTAATATAAGCTCAAATAAAATGCTACTTGTTCAGTTTTATTTCCTATTTAGAAAGAGGAATTCATTGAAATTACCCTTGACAACGGCGTGGGCGATCGAAAGGCTTCGTTCTCGCTCCACTCTGCGCCGCTCAGGCTTTCACGTTTCGGTAGTCTTGTTACCGTGTACTGCTGCAGTAGTTTTGCTGGCTCGCGAAACTCGCACAAAGTGCAAGTTGCAGAGAACTCAACTTCCATGTTATGTCGCGGGATGCCCGAACGGTCTACCCCGCTTGACCAAAAAGCAGCTGCTCTGTCCACCGCTCTGTCCTGGCTCAGTGCCGCTGTCTGTTGGGCGCCGTTTTACTCACCGACGGCAGCAAAGGGGGGTGATGGCATATGCAATGTCACCACTCCCCCGGTTGGGCGGCGGGAAATTTGAATTTCGAAAAAGGTATTGGAACCCTTGAGGTGCAATTTTTTCGTAATTTAAGTCCTCCCTTGGCATGAAACAAGCATTGCGAGGTTTCTGGAATGGTACTTAAACAGTCCACATTGACTTAGTACTTGCCTTTAGTGTCCCTTTAAATGCGACCATTCAACCACCTACAGAGGGTGCACTCTCACTCAAAGGGTTACACAACCAACTTTGTGAATATTAGCACATTCCATCTGCCAGGGCCTCGGAGAGGGCTGTTGGGTGCGCCCACCCAGCTTTCAGATGAGTGCATGCAGGCCTTGGCCTACTTCACGCTGCCATGCGGATCAAGGTCGTGAGCTTGTGGACAACACTTAGCTGGCCCGGGAAACCACATCGGAAACTTGAAGAGGTTGTGCGACCATTTGCGACTGGTGACCAAAAAGCGAATGAATGCGACCGATGCTCACACCAGCAAGCCCGGCTGAGCGCAACCTGCAAGTTACATTATTATTACAAGATTATCATTATTATTACAAGATTATCGTTCCCAGCGAGGACTCATAGGGATCTACACAGTTCGCATGCACTTAATTGGTTTCGCGTTCCAGCAGCAGCCATGGATTTTGATTCGAGCAAAGAGGAAGACGTTGTCGCTGTGCTGAAGTGCTCTGCCGTGGCAGCTGTAGCAGTGCGAAAGCTTCCAAAAAAAAGCAAGGCTAATGCATGCGGCCGCGTCTGTGTTCGTGATAAGTGGCCAGCCACGCTAGCCGCCTCCTGCCCGAACTCCGTGCGCATGACGAAGAGTACTATCGAGAGTAAGTTCTAATTTCTAGTTCGCCTTGCGTGGTAATCTGTACATACTTTTTCGTGCATTCTTTTGCTGCTGTTTAGCTTCCTGCGAATGCTGCCGCATATATTCAACATGTTGCTGGAACTGCTGCGTCCCAGCATCATGATGCAAGACACTAATTACATTCCTGTAATCTGTCATGGTGGCGTGGACTTTGTATTTGGTGCAATGCAGGACAACGCTAGATGAAAACACACCCTAACATAACTTTTGGCATGCTGCTGATTGGTTTATCAGTTTTGCGACCATGGTCATGCGACTAGAAAATCAAGCAGCAAGTGACTGACCTAAAAGTGTCGCTTTTTGACCAGCTTGGACGCACGACCACTGTCATTCGCCGGTGTGAATGAGCCTTTAGTGTGTTGAACTGTCGAGTTCATCGCAGCTACATTGATTATTTAGCTATATGACTGAACAAGTTGGCAATCACTGCATCTTTATATCTTGGTGCATACAATCACTGACCCGTCTCAGTGAAGAAGTGGTTATGGCATTCTGTGGGTTTAATGGGGGCATATTGGAATTATTGGGCTGCTGTGTACTTAGACTTTGGTGCACATTAAAAAACCTCAGGTGGTCGAACTTGTTCCCAAACCTCCCAATATGGCCTCGCATAATTATATTGTGATTTGATTCTTGCATTTAGTCATTGTTAACAGCAATAAATATGGTAGTAGCACTCTACAAATAACCACTGCGAGTATTCTCACATTGTGCTTTTCTCTTTTGGTTCTTTCATTTGCCAGAAATTGGAAAACGTGGCATGAAGCCTTGGCTTCATTTTTCTTCTGTAGACTTGTGACAGTTCACTCTGTCTATATAAATGCAGTGTGAAATTGCTCACTGGACAGTAGCATGCTCTTTCCTTTTTTTTTTAGCTCACAAAGATGTTCTTCCTGTTTCCCGACCCGCACTTCAAGAAGCAGAAACACAAGTGGAGGATCATCAGCAGGCAGCTGCTGGCTGAATACGCCTACGTGCTCAGGGTTCAGGTGTGTCATTTGACTGTGTCATTTGCCTCCTATCTAAATACACGGAAACGGAGAAATCGTTCTTCTCAGCAACTGCTGCACTGATTTTGCGGAGGTTTATTGCGTTTAAAAGAAAAAAGTTGAAATATAATTGTAAGAAGCAAATTTTTCATTTACATCAGCTTTTTTTTTAAATATTGAACATTTCAAAAACTCAACTACAGTAGACATCCATTAACTTCAGTAAAGTGGAAAGTTGGGCTAGTTGGTGAGTGATCATCATACCTTGCTGGTGAAGCAGCGCACTGACATGGACACAGTGAAGACAAACAGGAAAAGACGACACTCGCCGCAACAGCGAGTGCAGCGAGTGTCGCCTTTTCCTGTTTGTCTTCACTGTGTCTGTGTCAGTGCGCTGCTTCACCAGCAAGGTATGATGATCCATTAACTTGACTATAGTTAATTCTGGTTTTCGGTTAATTTGAAAGTAAACGCACTTTCAAATTAACTGAGAAATCGAATCCTCCCCCTTATAAGAAGCTCCGCACTGAAGAGGCAGTAGCTCTCAGACTTATCCAAGCAAACCTCTTTCCGAACCTACACAGATACGGCAAAATGTACCGCTAACATATTGCGGCATCTGCGGTGACACGCGCCCTACACACTACCACATCTCGTGGGGTTGCAGGCAAACCTCAGCACTTAAAGATGCCTAGCACTTCATTTGAGCAGTGGGAGATACAGCTGACCGTCGATACCCTAGCAGGCCAAAAAGTGCTTGTCCAGCAGGTTCGTTGAGCAGCCATGGCCAGTGGAGACCTAGAATGAGGGCACCACCCACTCGACCTCCAGAGCAAGGACTTAAATGGTTGAAATAAATGTTTCCTCTCTCTCGATTAATTTGATGCCGACTGAAGGTATTGATCGGTGTCTGTGCATTCTAATGGGCCCAAAATTTAATTATTTTGATCCTGAAATCTGTTCCTGACCTTCGATACATAACTCGAACTTGGTCAGTCAGAATACATGTGCCCGACTCCTATGGTGACTCAAATAGCAACCACTTTATTGGCAGCGTCTGTCTCCGCAGAGCTTCGGCAACGGTGAATGCATTGGGACACATGTCAATCTGCCGTCAAAAACACTTATTTTCAACCTGCCCTAGGAAGATTTTTCAAGCAATAACTATAATGTCAATAATGTCTGATGACAGTATTTACCCAATTCAAATGCGCGCCTTTTTCCCCCCAGGAAAATTGGGTCTGAAAACCGCCTTAGCAGCATTCCTATGCT
Organism: Dermacentor variabilis; assembly: GCF_050947875.1. NCBI lineage: Eukaryota > Metazoa > Arthropoda > Arachnida > Ixodida > Ixodidae > Dermacentor > Dermacentor variabilis. Next base: position 31,582,506 of record NC_134577.1, read on the forward strand.
TTCAACGCAGCTGTGTTGTGGCAAAGCTGACTTTAAGAAACCGGCCATCACTGTGCAACACATACAAGACATTTGCCCATTTTGCTTGCTAAAAAATCTGATACATGCTAGATTTCTAGTTTGTTTAGAAACTTTAATGCTATCTGTATGTTGGTTTTCTACTTTGGACACATGGAAAGTGGGTGCGCATTTGATTTGGGCGCGTGTTATAATTGGGCAAATACTGCTGAATTAAATGCGGTGTGTTTTGGCGTTTTTTATGCATCTTGTTTAATTCAATACACCGCATAATTCAATCAGTTTTGTTGGTCCCGTCAGGGTTAAATTAGAAGCTGACTTTAGCAAGTTTACAACTCTCTAACTCAGCACTGAAAGACGCTACTACAATTCCTTGAACTGCAACTATAATACTTTTAAAGTGGATAAAATTGGTATGATATACACCACTCTAAAATGTAACACTAATTTGTGAGTAGGACTTTTGAGAAACCCTCATAAACATTGGCACATTTTCACGTAATTTGTAAATTCATTTCACAAATGAGTTTGAGTTGTATGTCGAGTGTTTGTTCATTCCTGGTATTGACCACTCACAAACTTCGCAGTACACTGCCAGGCTTCTTCAACTTAAAAGTGTACTTTTGTTTATGTACAAGTTTAACCATCTCCCATCAATAGATAGGCAATAGTCAAAATGCTTTTCCGTCCTGTCTGCTTCTTCTTAGGGCCTCCTGTACACAATAACAGACGTCAAGGAGCTTCACGACTGGATGGTTTCTCACCTAGCAGAGCATCCGCTATTTGAACGAGTGTCTGAAGAGGACTTGGTAAGCATCCAATCTTTTATTTTGTAATTTACCAACTTTATCAGTAGCCAGTTACAACAAAAGACTAGCACAAAAGGGAAACGTGTCATCCACCCAAGGAGTAGAATGAAGCTACGAAGGGAAACCATATAGGTGTCTCAGAAAGAGAGTTTCTCAATGGAAGAAAAATTCATTCTGTTCATGTTGATGCTACTGCTGTGCCAGAAGCGCTGAACTATTTGCGGTAAAAGGCAAACTATGCTACATCTTGCTACATTTCAGCAAAATATCTGAAATCTGCACTCACCCTGCACCGAAAGGGTTGCTCGGGCTTTTGAAAACGAAACTATAGCCCTCAAGTGCCGCTTCTCTGCACCAGAATCCTGCACCACTTCTTCTTGCCTTTGATGTACAAGAAACCTGTGTTACACTTAGCTTTTACAAACTTTTGCAGAAGACTGATGTTGTCGTCGAAAAGCTTTATGAAAGCACTGAAGAAGGCAAGAAAGTAACAAGGAACTCTGGAGAAAAGTTTCTGGCTGTCTTCAGAAGGATCGAAGATCCCTATGTCGGAGGCTGTGGGAAAGTTGACTGCCACCAGGTTGAGTTACCGACCATCAAGATGGAAGATGACGGTGAATAGGCTTTAACCAGCGGTGTGACATCTGAATGGCGTGTACATTTAATGGTGCAACATCTGTTATTAAATACGGTGCTCCTACTTCACGCCGTATGTTTCACACATTGAATGCTTGCTGTACAAACCCCATGATCATTTCCATCATTTATTTAGTGATGCCGGTGGTCATTTTTGCATTCACATTCGAATGCCAAATGCTTGTAACTTCAAAGATTTGCTAGCATCATGTATCTTGAGGTTTACGTATTTGCTAGATTCCTTGATGCACCAAATTACAAGGCTTTATGCTGTTACTGGATACCAACTAAACATTCTAAAATCTGAAACACTTAAGTGATGTTTCTCATTTTAGAACAAAAAATATCCCTAAGTGCAGTTGACCATTTCTTCATCCCATGATTTCTTAGAAAGTGTGCTTATTGTAGAATACGTTTCAAAACAATTTGTGAAAATGATTTCTATCTTTCTACATGCGTATAGGACCTCAGTCTTTAGTTCTAACAGTTCACTCTTTCTTCAAAGACAGCTTTCCCGCTGTGGTTGCTCAGTGGCTATGGTGTTAGGCTGCTGAGCACGAGGTCACGGGATCGAATCCCGGCCACGCCGGCTGCATTTCGATGGGGGCGAAATGCGAAAACACCCGTGTACTTAGATTTAGGTGCACGTTAAAGAACCCCAGGTGGTCAAAATTTCTGGAATCCCCCACTATGGCGTGCCTCATAATCAGAAAGTGGTTTTGGCATGTAAAACCCCATAATTTAATTCTTAAAGGCAGCTTTGAGTAGAAGCATGGAGCAGGCTTACTTATGCTGGCCTTGTAATTTTTGCAGTATCGCCATCTATTCATGTAATACCTCAGCCACACAGTGTGCCAGTTGCCATGGCTTTGTAATATCTTTTATTTTCAACAGCAGTTAATGTTAATTCACTTCTCAGAAGTGTAGATTGAATTACTCATATTCCCATAGGCATTGGTTAGCATTTTCACCTTTTGACTAATTATTCCAAGACATTTTTACAGTATCAAAGTGACCGGCAATATAACGGATCAAATATTGACCAATTTGCACATTATAGACAAAATAGAGCTAACAGAGAAGTACTATTAATTAAGAGCACATCTAAGTAAGAATCTAGTCAGGTCTTGTAGCCATGTATGAGGTGTGCGTTTCTGGTCAGACCTAATTTTCAGTTTATAACAAAACCCAAATGGTACCCACACTGTAAAAGAAAGAAGAAAGCTTGGAAATGATATTTTTGTGAAAGGACATATTATAAAAAAATGACCCACACCAAAAGAAAAGTGTTTTTCATTAACAAAGCTTCAGTTTCAATCATTTTCATTAACAGTTCGTTCATATTGTGAAATGAAGTAAATGGGCATTTAGGTTTACCTATGTAACCCTCACAGATGACCAATTTACTTATATCACAGGTGTAGCACACATTTTCGTTTCCAAAAAGTATGATGAGAGGGACAGGCTCAATCTGTCATCAGATATATAAATTCATATTTATTTTGTCTTGAAGTGTTATACATTTCATCCAGCCCACACAAGGTTTCTGTGAGCACAAAAACGTGCAAAATATAGAAAGTCCAGAACATAGTCTGTTATGTTACAAAAATATTACACAGCACTTTTAAGATAGTGTTCCTAACGCATGCTTTTGAAGCAGTCACTGTTTACATCTCTAGCAGATTGTAATCTTCAATATTTAAATAAGGTCATTCTATATGTGGGCTAAGTATATATCAACGCCTTGCAGGAAAGTAGGTAAATATACGTCGGTGCTTTCTTGCTCATGAAAATTTTTATATGGAATGATATATGCAACTAAGAGCGCTATCAGCAACAAAAATATGATGCAAAAGTAAACAATTTGCATGCAGAAAACATCCTTGTCCAAGGCACTTCTAGGTGTGCATTATTTGTCATTGAGCATAATATGTCCACATTGTTGAGTTCAGTGATTGAAATTAGCATTCCAAATGATTAATTTGCCCTGTTCATCTTAATATGTAAAAAAGAAAGTACAAGATTAATAACACTTCTTGAATAAGACATCAATATATCACAGGCCAAGACTCGGTGTTTGCAATGCACAAATTCATTACAGTTAATGTTAAAACATGCTTCCACCATCAATACAGAGTGCATTAAAAAGTAAAAGTTTTGTTCAAGCAAAACAGCATGCAGGTTGCTTGCATTTGCTAAATCATGTGCTGCGTTACAATATTGCAGCCACTTGTAAACATCTAAAAAGCAGTGCTTGCATGTGTTACACATCTCTTAGAATATATTGTATTTGTGAGCATTGTACCGATACGTAACCTGTCTCTTCATCCATGGATTGAAATTGGATTGAAATGGATTGAAATGGAAATCACCATTGGATTGAAATGCACCGTCGCTGTTTCTGTTTCCAGCATCAGCTATGATATGCCAGTACATACGTCAACAGAAAGCTAAGACAGCACCATTTTCAGAGGTCGGAATTTTGTTCGGTAACAACTGATTATGTGCAAGTATTGTCATGTGTTTGGACTCGCTATCCATAATATTTAAGTCGTAGCCTCGTATCAAAAGTACTAAAACGTAAGGCGCACAATGCACACCTCTGAAAAATACAGTAGGTTGGCTTACTGGCATGGCCGCATCACCCAATACACGATCAAGGTTGTTACCAACAAAATGGTGCATCGGTACACACTTTAAAAAAAAAAGCACACAAAGTGATCTTGAGTAATACGCACACATATTGCACATAAGAAGACACGCTGAACACATTTCAGCAGTGTTCAAACTGCACAGCATTGCGAAAGCTTGCAAGCGCTTCCCAACCAATTAGGGGCCAAACTGTGTAGACAGCTTGAACATAGAGAATGTATTGTGAGTGGACGACACCAGGGTTTCTGGCCAATAGCAGTAGCCAGGATGTCATCCAATCACAAGCCTTTACACTTCGACGTTTGGTCCCTTGTAGTCACTAGTAGAGGTATGCAGACGTTCCGCATTCTGAATACAAATCAAGCAACTCTTTCTATTTCATTCATATTCCATCTTAAAATCAGATATCTTTTTTGGCTAAGTAATGGACGCAGTAGGATTACGTAAGCTTCAACGAGGAGAATCAATGCAATTGATGACTAGCCACAAGAGTGGCACATAAAAGATTGACGCAATAATAATTTTTATAGCCATTCATGTGTTGCATCGTAATGTACAGTTATTTACCCTGACCTGCTAGCCCAGCTTTAATCATATCATAAGAAGCCAACAAACATTGACACCAAGGACAACATAGGGGAAATTACTTGTGCTTAATAAATGAAAATAAAGAAACGAAGAATTAATGGAAATTAAAGTGGATGAAAAACCAACTTGCCGCAGGTGGGAACCGAACCCACAGCCTTCGCATTTCGCGTGCGATGCTCTACCAATTGAGCTACCGCGGCGCTGTTTTCCCATCCACTTTCTTGGGTATTTATGTGTCCTAGTAGAACCCTGGGAGTGTTAGCCAGCGCCACCACACACAGACCTTGGCGGCGGACGTGGGACGTCCTTTTTGACATCCTTTTTGGGACGTCCAATTGGTAGAGCATCGCACGCGAAATGCGAAGGCTGTGGGTTCGGTTCCCATCTGCGGCAAGTTGGTTTTTCATCTACTTTAATTTCCATTAATTCTTCGTTTCTTTATTTTCATTTATTAAGCACAAGTAATTTCCCCTATGTTGTCCTTGGTGTCAATGTTTGTTGGCTTCTTATGATATGACTAATAAAATCGGGACCCTTGGTTAACCCCCTTTCTTCTTGTTTAGCCCAGCTTTAAGGAACGTTAATCTACAAATTCCGTTTTGCCTGTTATTTCCACATTCCGTTACCTTAAAAAAAAAAAAAAAAAAAAGACATTTGATTCAATAGTATTCACATGAATATTTGAAACAGTGGAACCTACACTGATTTACATCTACATTAAAGTAATTTGCTTAAAGGAATATTCATCAGCCAGTTCTTCCCTTGTCCATTGCATCCTTGTTACTGCATATGAAAAAAGAAAAAAAAATAGTTTGATCCCAAATTCCTACTGCAAATTGAAGGCCAATCTTTTTCATTTCTTGGTTTTAATACTCTATTCGATTAGAAAGTTTAACATTCACACACCCCTGCCAATGACTAACTAGCACTAACCACAGCTTTCACAATGCTTCGCAGATACAATTAAAATAGATTAAAATAGTTAGTCTTCTTGAATGGTCTTATTAAGCAACAGCATTCAGTGCATAATCATATATAGCAGATGGGTGGCTTTAAAAAAAATGTTATCACATTCAGTCGACAATGGCGTTTTCTCAACCTCTTGGTCGTAAGGCATTGCACTGTGATTGGTTCTGGCAGACGACAAACGATGGCACTTGTGATTCTCGTGATGCGACACCAGATAGCAGGACAGTCTTGCCATTCGGGCTACTTCGACGGATCGTCGGATGACACCGGACTGCCACACTCCTGCACCTTCCTTGCTGGTAATGAGTTGCGTATTTCGTCCAACTTCCGGAGCTGTTCCTGCAGTTCAGAGTCAAGTTTCAGTTCAAGAGTTCAGAATAATCAAGAAACGTAAAGCTGATTCTAGGCAGGTTGTTTGTCTTCTCTTTTTCAATCAATAAAGTACTTCATTGTTATCATGTGTCTCTGTTTATCAACAAATTAAGTTTACTGTGACTTACCTCTAAAGTTTTAAGGTGTTACCAGATCACAAAAAAACATGTACTTCACTTCTATCATGTGCCTGTATTCCAGGGTGCTCTATCAGATTGTGCATTTATGTGCACAATCTTTGTTATTGTTGGGACACAGAAAATTGATAAGCCATCTAAATCGATCACCTACTATGGCAGAGCATGCACTAATTTAAAAACCTGGCAACTGTTGAAAAAAGTGTGGACAAAAACATTTCTGTAACCAAACACAAACAACAAAAAATTCTATAAAAAACTGCTTGAGTGACTAGCAAGAAGAATAAACAGCTATAGCTCATGGCTAGTCAAATAAAACATTTTGCTGCTGAACTTTATGGTCGTCATCTTTATCTGAAGAGGTACCTGATTACAAGTGTTTGTACTGTGAAATTCAGTCGATTGCTCATTGTGTAGATTATCACACTTAAGTAGCTAATAAATTAAAATTCCTGTTTGACTTGTTTCTCATATAAAAAGCCAGAATCAAGAAAACAGTCTAGGTAGAGAAATGCTCGTCCTGGTTAATTATGTTGTTTACAAAACGAGTGGCCTTTCAGTTTCCAAGAGTGCTGAATTAAAATAACTCTCTTTAATAAGGCAAGGGGTCGTTTCTTTTTTTCTTTCTTTCAAGTGCAGCAATTAAGGGTATTCAGTTGCTGTTCCTTGTTGGGTCTAATGGGCTAAATATACAGAATAAATTAAAATAGCATGAAAGTATTCAGAACAAATTTGGGCACTAGTGACCTGGAACATGTGCCTATAATAGCTGTGAATAGCTTTCAATGAGGCGTGCAGGTTTGCTTCCAAACATTGCGCTCCCACGAAGCTGCCAATATTTTCATGCACACTATTCATTCATTCTCACAGACGTTGTGTCCTTGAAGAATACCTACATGCTTTCATCTATGAAAGTAGCCTATAAAGTGGTATAATATCATGTTCAGTGACGATCCTCGTAAGAGTTGTATGCCATTGCTCATTATGCACTATGGCTGCCACTTAAGTTGAAGTTCAATAATGCAATTTCCACGAATGTGGAGTTCTAGGAGAAAAGGGTGAGCGTGGATGAAAAATGCTGGGATTTTGTAAAACACTAGTGGTCAGGAGGGCTGTTTACAAACTACAAAGATGCAAGGGAAATCTGTGTGTGTTTCCAGGATGAAAAAGCTTGCAGTTGTGGGAAAGCTCGCCCTCGTCTCTGTGGATTGAATCCAGCACCACTGCATTTCGAAGGCAAGTTACTGTATGTATATGACAACTGAGATAACCAGGAGGCTAGTAGAAGGCAGTGTTGTAAGGAGTCAAAACAGCCCCTTAAGTGCGTCATTCTTTTGACCAAACGTGACCTTATCTTGCTTTTTTCTTATGGATTATTTTCAAACTTCACTCCATTGAAAGCACATGTAATGCTTTTTCAATCTATTTGCTTCATCCTTTAAGCATGAAAACCTTAATTTACCGCTTCACTATGCAATATATGTGCTTTTAATATGTGCCCCAAACGGCGTAGTTGGAAACGAGGAAACAATGATTTATTTTGTCACGTTTTAAAATGTACTAGTGTTACGCTAAGCAGAGTTCTTCACCAAAGAAAGTTTTTCGTGCATTCTTGGATTTCTAAGGGCAGGTCAGAGTAGGACAGCGGCTTTCTTCAGCACTCGCGACTCACATGCGAGCTGTCGGTGGCAGGCGCCATCATTCAAAATCTGCCAAACGACGCAAGAAGCTCGCGAACAAGTGCTGCTATCTATGTAGTAAAAAACAAAGACCACAATAATTAAGTGCGCGCTTCCAGCGCTGACGAAGTGGCTGCCATCTGTGCTGTAAGACATGAAGACTGAATCAACGTGGCATTCTATGAGCTGAAAAGATGTTGATACCTATGTAGTGAAAAAAAGAAAGGCGAGATAACTGCATATTTCAAACGCTGGCACTGCAGCCATCTGTGCAGCAAAAGAAGAAAAAATGCTGGCGTGCGGAGTTGGTCAAAATCGCTTTGAGAACGGGAATTGTTGCCGTTGACAAAACTTGAAGCTATAGGACACCCTGACAAGCGAAATTGTGTCTGCGGCAGCTCACAAGGTAAATTCATTTATCAAGAAAAAAGTTGACATCAAACTGGACATGGCAGGGAGCTAAAACAGAAAAACGTATGGGTTCCTTTAAACATTTTGTAGTTGAACAAGTGATATTTATTTATTTCACATGAGCTCAGAGGAATGAAGGTTAAGAGCACATGATGTTTTTCGAAAAGACATTCGGGGTCTAATTTGTTATCTCATACCATGGATAACACTAATTAACATCTCTATGAAGTTCAGTACACGTCGTAATTGCTGGGGATTCAGAACTGAGCATTCAATGCAGTTTGTTAGAGTGAACTACATATCATGGTTTCATGAATATGACAGGACCACGAAAGAGACGTAGGAAAGACAAGGATATGTATGTGTGTGTGTGTGTGCCTGCGTGTTTGTGTTCGTCTTGGAACTAGCGGCGTTTGCGCAGTAAAGCCACTGACACTGACATAGCAACTGGCATAGCAAGTGTCGACATTGCACCTAAAATCCTTACAGCAGCCTTCTTAGTGTAGTTGGGCCCGTTATGTCATCACCACACTCCTCCTGCCATCAAGAGGATGGCTTTTCCGCACAGTTCAGTCGCATAGTGGCTAAGCTTAGTGCAACCTGCAGTGCGAACTTGATTGAACGAATGCAGCGTTATATTCGCAGAATGAAACCAAGATAACACTTCTGCAACATAAGCTCAAATGATGTACTTTTCCTGAGCAAATACGGTATTTACGGCTGTCGGAAGCAAAAAATTCGCTCTCACTGAGTGAAAAATTGCAATATCTATGATCTGCTTCAGTGCATCGCACGAATCCTTCCAATTGAAGCATGTTTATCCTTTCTTCCAACATGACGTTTTTTTTCCAATAATTGTTACATCATAAAGTACCCCTGTACTTAAGCGTTTGATCATCCAAGTAAAAAAAATAAGATACTAAAGAATAATAATACTAAAACGAAACCTTTGGTTAAAACAGTTGATCGAATTGGTTTCTAAACAAAAAAATAATCCAACCGGACCAAATTGCTCTCTCAGTTGAGACTCGTTGGGATCGATATCAGCAACGAAAAACAAACCCGCTTACCTTGACAGCTTGCATGTGCTGTACCCGCTTGGCATTGATCACTCTCATCGGGAATGGATTCAGGTCACCAAAAGCAACCTGCATACACAAGAAAAGAAGAAACTATGAGGAAGTTACCTACAACATGAGAAATTAAAGCCGTCAGTGCAGCTTTCAACAGACATATCTGTATAAGTGCGTACTGGACGGAATTTCAAGAACAGTCATTTACGCTTCATCAGGCTGCTCCGAACAGACTCTACACCAAGTTGCATGATCTGAAATGAACAAGGACTATGTGTAGCTACTTCGTCCAAGAAATTTTCCACGCCATGGTGCATAGTTGAGTCATGGGAGGTGTCTGTAATGTTGGGAAAAGCTGATTCGCGCTTGCAGCGCTATTTCACGTTAAAAAAAAAAAATTAAACTGCAGAGGAGTTCAGTTCTTTTGAGCCAGGAAATACAGGAATCGTACTTTATTAGCGGGCCGTTAAAAACAATCAGCCGCCCACGTGTAGGGCTTTAACACTCTCCGAGACATTTCAATAAGGCGCGCTCGCTAAAGGTATCGTTCTAGTTACTGTCGCTTAGTGATAGCGCGGCCTTATGGTCTCTATAAGATTGTTAGGCCAAAGGCCGCATTGACCATCTCTGAGGCGACAGCAACAAATAACGTGTCTTTTTATATATTTATTTATTTACGGCTACGGTGCGCCGTCACCCCGCACTATGCGGCTCAGTTTCGGTACGAGATTTTCTGTCCAATATCTGCAGCGCGACAGCGCAGCTTCATGGTCCCCGAAATCGGGAGCCCACGGGTGAGTTGCCAGTCTCGAAGGCCCCAGCAACAAACAACGGTTTTCTCGTACGGCTATGGCGCGGCGCCACCGCCGCACTATGCGGGTCAGTTCCGGCGGGTTGCGGTCCGATACGTCCTCTCCATTTTGCTCTCTCTCTCTCATCCACTCCCTCGCCATCGTCTTCCTTGACCAATCATGCTCGCGGGACAAGTTTTGCTCCGCGAGAGAAGCCTGCTTCTCTCGTGAGCGCCGCATCTCGCATTGCGCGTTCCTCAGTTGCTCGGCACAGCTCTCTCCCGCGCCTTGACGCGACAACCACCTCCCCGAGACCTCCCTCTCGTGCGAGAAACGAGTTTCCTTTTTTCTCTTTGCCCATCTTCGGGAACCCAGCGCAGAGAACGCGCGCGCGCGTGTTGCCGGCTCAACGACATCGACGACAACAAACAACGTTCGGCGGATTTTTCTTTCCTCCCTTCTTGGCTGTCTGTACAGTCGACGACAACGTTGTTCGTGTCTTCTGAGCGACGGAAACATGGCCCGGATCGCTCTATACCTGGTGGCCGTGATGCTGGCCGTTGTCTGCTTTTCGGCGCTCGCTAGCGCCGACCACCACGAGCCCAAGGTAAGCCGCTGCTTACTTCCCCCACCCGTCGACTGGATACGGCCGAGTGGCGGTCTGTCTGAAGTCCCGCCCGTTTTCTAGATACGCGTTTTCTTTTTCTGCTTCCGAGACGCGCCGCCAGCTCGGCGTAATCCGCAAAAGCATGCAGACCGAGTCGTGACGCCTGTGTGCCGGTTTGGACACCGACATCAAAGACATTCCTCCGGCGATGTGTGCTTGGGGGGTGGGGGGGGATTAGCGATGCGTGGTAGGATGAATGACAGCTCGGTGCCACACGCACACACACACAAAAAAGCCTGAGTTCCCGCCGCTGCTTGCGAGTTCGTTTGCATGTTTATCGCGCTCGTGTGCAGACAAAAATGGCGCGAACCTCAGTAATCTTCCCGAGTGGAGCTGTTTCTTTTCGTTGCTGCTGGAATGTAATGTGTCTGCGTGCGGAATCAGGTGTTGTATTTGAGTAGCAAACGCGAACCAGCGAGCTTCTTCAGGTTCATGTCCGTGCCTATGACCAAACAAGTATTGTGGGAGCGGCGCCGAATTCTCGTTGGTGAGCAATCGTGTGCGCGTGCCATTCACTCGTTTCGTGTGACATGGCCGATTGTTTGCTGCGGCAAATCCGTGAAGACGGTACACAGAAACGTGTCGATGCCAGTTTCCACAACGGTAACGCTTGCTTTGTTACTCTACGGCTAAGCTAACGCTGGTCTACAGACACCAGTTCAACGTAAAGCTCGTTTATTGCGAAGCAGTTCTTTTTATTTTTGCGGGCGCTGTAGCGAGCTGTTCTGCACGACAGAGGGCTTAGCGGCAAAGCATGAGCACCGGCCGGCAGAAGGCAAACGTCAAACTGGAATGAATCGCTTAGCGTTAATTCGAGCGCGTAGACCAGTAAATTGCGCAACTGCATAACGACCATGCGTTGCGAACAGATTCTGATTTCGGCCATTCAAAGGCAGTTTTCTGTCTTTGCGGACGTTGTAACCTACCCGCACGACGGACGACATTGAGGCGAGGCGTCGAAAAGGGGCCTGCGAACGCAAGCACGAACTTACTGCTTGAAATTCTAGCACCTGACCAGTGCGTTTCGAGATCGTGCAGCATCCAAATGCAGCGCACAAAAAAAAAAAAAAAGTGCGCAATACAGCGTTCGTACATTGTGCACCCATAACTTGACGATTAAGGAGCAGAAAGTACGATGTTAAAAGCCTCCGTTGGAGCTCCGTCTGCCAGGGTCCTGACGCCCCAGTTTCTTCTTCTAGAGCGGATATCTCGGTACACTTTATCTCGATCGACACGCTATGCGCTTCCAGAACCTGAGCAGTGACTCGGCAAAATAACGGAGCCGTCGTTCGCAGCCCGCATTTTTATTGAATGCGCAAGATTGCGATGCGAAATTCACTTCGCTGAGTAGTATAGATGGTACGTACGCTTCTAAAGCGCTGTTCCGATTTGAGTCTTTAGTTCTTCGAGCCGGGACATAAAAAAAAAAAAAAAGTGCAGTATGATAAGCACACGTCGAAAAAGGTAGATATATGTACTGAAAGATGGCTCGCGAAGCTACACCTGGAAGGCAAGCGTGTTTGACAGTGAAGCTGTCGTTACGAATGAAGGAAACGATATTAGTGATTCCAGGCTAACTTGACGAATTACGGCTGGAAATTTACGGGCAAGCGAAAAGCTCAAAAAAACACGTGAACAGCGGTTGCACACGTTCTGTGTACCGTCGCAATTAGCATTGTGCGTAACGTAGCCGTTACGCACTAGAAGCCGCAGTGAATGCTGCATGCGTTGCCTTTGCGCGCCTGCTCGCTTACCTATTATTTTTTCTCTAATTTGCAAATTACGGTCAACTCCAGCCACAGTGCTCTCATTTTGTGCCGCGCGACCCGTGAAACTCGTGAACAAAAAAGGAAGAAAAAAAAAACGAGCAAGGAAGTACGCGTCGTTGGGATTCCTGTCTTTATTAGTCGTCCTTCACACTTCCCGCTCGCTATGGTTTTCCTTTTTTTTTTTTAAAGGTTTCTTTCAGCACAATTCGGCGTAGTCTAGTAGAGCCTTTTGTTGGGAAAAGGCCACGGCGGGCTGATGCCCCCCCGAGGCCGCCGTTCCCCGCGTTGTAAAATTGGCGACGGTCCGGTGCCAGTGACCCATATAATCGCGGTTGGCGTTTATGACACTCCACGCGCATGCATGCATGCATGCCTGCCGGGCTGATCGCGAACAATGCGGACTAGCGGCTCTTGCGAACGTTTCGCTTGTTTGCTTGGAGCGTTCCCCATCCCCTCTCGCGCTGGTAGAAAAAATTGACATTTGCTTTAGAAACAACCCCTCAAAGGGGAATTGATCCAACACGTTGGATTGGCAGAACGCGCACACACTTGTGCTGTACCACTGCTTTCGGCCGGCAAGTCCAGACTGCGGCACCATTTGGCCTATAAACGTTTCCTCCCCGCGAATAAACTTAATACCAACTTATACTTCAGTATTCCTCATAACTAGTGAAAATCAAATGACTGTCTAGAGTCCACGTGGCCCGATTTTCCCTTGCAGTGCCGGATGCCGGTTCGACCTTTACATCTGTACGCCATTTGCCGGTCTTAAGTCTCTTCCTTAACTGAGACGTTATGAGCTGCATCGCATTATTTGTGGTTCCTTAAATTTATCAAATTTACCTTAATTCTGGGAAAACAGCATGTATATTGGTGTCATTATACTTCTACATATTTCTTGGTGGCCTTTTTTTATGTTCTTTCGTGGCTTATTTATGTGGCTAACGAATAGATTACTCGAAATTACAATTACTCGATTACTATAAATGTGTAAATATGTGTATACCCCCCTCCCCTCGCTGTAATGCTCTTGGAGCGAATGCGGGTTTTTTGTAATAAATAAAACAGCGTGAATATCTTAAAGGTGTATCAATCGTTTTATGCCGCATTATTTCGTTTAGTTCTATTTTACCATATACAGTACGTAGCCATAAAAAAAAGAAAGAACACGTGCCCCCCCCCCCCCCCCCCCCCCGCCCCGTCATCTCCTTTATTTTCCCCCGTCTACTCGGCAATGGTAGCAAACCTAGGAGTGTCCTTCGCTGTCACGCAGACTCGACGCGCTCGCCCCCCGACTTATCCTTTCTCTCTCCCTTAGACAGCATCGGAGAAATCCTCACCGAGAGAAGGACCTACCGCCGCAGTTAACCTTGGCGCCTTTAGCGAGCCGCTTAACTTCGTGTAGATAAGACACAACGCGCCCCTCGAGTATTCCTCAGAATCGCCTGACTTCACACAGACAATGGCGGCTGACTCAGCGAACTCTCTCTCGCGACCTCTCCTCTGACCCGTGGTGCGGCGTAATACTGCACGCGGCTCGTGTATCGCTGGGCGCGAGTCAAACGCGCGTGTGAGGGTGGGCCGTTGTCATTCGTCCTAAACCTGTAATTAAAGACTAAGAAGGAAACGGAAAGCCTATAGTTCGCGGTCACGTGGACTAGACGCGAGAGGGCCGAGTGACAGCGCTGGGAATCGCGTGGACCCTGATTTCCCCTGCCAACAGGCCTGCTTGTATGTCCGGTACCGGTCGACAGCAAACTCCACTACAAGTCGAGCGAGCCAACGAGAACCATGTGCCCCATCGTAAATTGGGCGAGTGGTTCACGAGAAATTTGCTCACACTTCTATGAACTCCCATCTCTGTTCGACACGTAGGGTAACTTTTTTTTCCTTTCTTTTTGGGGTCGAAAGGTGGAATGAACTACCTCAGTCGCTTGTGTGCGACAATGTTGAATTTTCCAAAGCTTAAGGAAGCTGTCATAACCAATTTTTGCGAATCATTGCGGTAGCCTAAATTTTCGAAAGCACATTAAGGAAAAGGACATTCAGAAAAGATTAGTATAGAGTAATAAGGTATTCTTTGAGAGCTTCGCTTCCGTTTTTTCTTTCTTTTTGGCCGTATAGAATGCGTATTATCAGAGAAGAAAACGGAGGACAAAGTTCACTGTGCGAATTTTGCGCCCAAAACTCGTCGCATGTTACACGTCACTAAGTTGGCACCGATCTTCATTTTTGCGTAATATGATCGTTTTCGAGCAAGAAATGTTACCGTGTCCTTGCGTCCATTCCAACGCAATTTAATTTATTTTACTGACAAACAGTTTAGTTCCTAGCAAGTGGTGCCGTAATTCATGGTGCCGCAGATTTCGCGGTGGCGTCGCCACTCGTCTCGTTACGGCGTTATTTCTGGCTTAACGAGTCTCGATGCTGAGCCTATTTGGTGCTACAGAAGTAATGTCACTGTGTTGTGTAACAGTTTCGCTTCACAGAGGTTCAGACATGCGCGTTGGATCTTAATGTGATGTGTAAGTGCTGCCTTCTTGTATTTCCAAGGCCGAGTTAAAGTACATTCTGTATATTGGACCAGGAACTAGCCAGTTAGGCTATTTGTACAAGTACCTTTATATAGGAAAGAAGAAACCGAAGCCTTAAGGAAGTTATACATTTCTCGTCGGTCTCTGCGCACCTCTCACAGCTTGCTACTCCAGACGGAATCTTTTCAAGTCTTCTCAGCACATCCTGTGCTGAACTGAATGTTGCGGAACACGCGCGAAGCCTATGGCTTGGCCAGCAGACGTGCTTCTGCAGACGGCGTTCGCGTCGTCTGGTGCAGGCAGGGGGCCACGCCGTTCAAATAAACAGGGCGGTGGTCCTCTCGAAGCTTTCGCGCGCTTCGGCGCTCTCTCGAAATAGTCGCGCGAGGATGGTGGGTGGGAGGGGGCGGGTGCTTTTGAGGGAACCCGCGAGCCCTCGGTGTGCCTGTCAAAAGTTTTTGCAGGGGTGTAGTAAACAGCGAGAGAGACCGCGGCGGTGGTTTTTATCGTCTCGTCGGACGGGTCGCGGCGTGTCGCCCCTGCGAGGGTTCCCCATCCCGCAGCGTCACCTCGATCCTTCTTGCTGCCAAATGGATGCGAAGCGTTCGACCGACTGTTCCAGCACGCGCACTTATTTGTCGCCTTATCTTTTTCCACGGTGTTGAGTTACCGAAGTGCGGAACTCCGACAAGCTAAAAGAGATTCGACAAGCGAAAGATAAGAAATCGTTGTAGAATTTGCTTCCGTCTGTGTGTTTTAGCGTTGCGACGTATATTGAAGCCAGGTTACTGGCGACGAAATTGTTTCGAAAATCGAAACTGGTATTGCTCGTCGTTCCTTCGCAGCTCCGTGGCTTCTATGGATCGTCAATCAGATCTTCAACGCCGCAGCAGCGCCACCGCTTTTATCGAAACACCGCTTATTACGAAACTTGAGGCGACGTCGCTGGCCGCTCAGCTTTCATCGTCCGCTTAGTTATGGGCCGCCCGTTCCGCAGCGTCGAAGCGCAAAAGTGCCGCAAAAGGTGGCGCATCCGTCACTCGCAAAAGATTAACTGACTATAATTGTGACGAGAGTGCGGAACTCACTTTGCCGCAATTGCATAAGCAGAATGGTCAATCGATCTTCAAAGGAAGGATGCGTCGACAAACGTCAGCCACAATCGCAAGCGATTATGAACATTTTTTGAAAGGACCGAAGGTTGAACACGGTTGCCACCAACCCCTAAATCGCGGACGAGAGCGGGGGCGCGCTAAAGAACACCGTTTATGTATGACAATTACTCCATGCATGCGCGAGATAATTGAGGGCCAGCTGTCGCTCACGTACAACCGCTAATGATTAAGTAATTAAGACTTTTTCCCATCTGCCTTCAGTAACGTGGATTGTGAATATGACCCCGAAATAAGGAAGTGGACGATAAGCTTTACTGGGCAAGTTGCGAACCGTCGTCCGTCGGTCTCCACAATCTCTGGATGTCGGCCAATGCCGCTCAAAAATGTCTCGCTGCAGCCCCAGGCAAAGGCGAAATGTTCGCCGTACGATTACATAATTTCAGTTCCTGGCACAAGCACTGTTCGCGCCAAGGCGTTCTCATAGCACCTATGCTTTTACGAGCATTTTACGGGGTAAGAGAGTAATTCAGCAAAGGTGGCGTCTAAGAGCGTGAACCACATGATACGCACGTTTTTCCTTTTTTTTTTCTGGCGTATTTCGGGCGCATAGCTTTGGTTTCGCCCTTATGGCCATGTTGCATACACCTGCGCCGTCTCGTATACATCCGTGACTGTGCTGCGCGCTGTTAATAAGTCGTGTGTAACCCGTGGTAGGCGCTCGACCCGGCATTGAAACGCGCCGACGCCTGGCGACGGCAACGCAGCAAATGCGCTCCATGTGGTTGAGCCATCGCGCGCCGTGGAACGACGATGCGGTCTAGTTATAAGGCTTCGAAGTAAGGTCTCATCCGGGCACTTCATTATGTTATTTAGTAATAAAAATAGAGTGGGGGGGGGGGGCTGTTATATAGGTCCCATAGGGGGAAAAAGAAAGGAACGTAACTGCGCAACAGCACAAACGCATACGCTTGCTTACCGTAACCGCAACGCAGATATGTGGAATTTTTACGCACTCGTTCCTTAATTTGCTGCTTTTTTGTTCTGTATCATTGAGTACATTTCACTTTATCAACCTGCTGCACGTCTTTGCATGATTGTACTGACCACTTCCCGCTATGATGACCGGTGGGCCACGCCTGCAATAAGCTATAGCTATAATCTAAACTTCATTTTCGCGGATCGTGCATGCGCGGATCACGTATACCCCAAATATAACCCCGGTATGCATGCGAACCACTATAATATGCATTTTGTATAGCAAATCAATAAAGCGGCGGGCGTCTACTCAGTGTTCTTGCCCCCAAGGCTCTCTAATATCGTCTCATTTATTTCGCTTTTTTTTTTTTTCGTCCACGTTTCAACTTCCGGTGGAAACCCCGATGAGCGGCTGCACCTTTATCGCGCGTTCACCCTCACTGAAGCGGATATTCAAATTACGCGCATATTCGAGCACGAGCACTCCTTTCACTCCCCCTCCCCCTCCTTTTTATCTCTCTCCTTTTTTTCGATGTACATATCAGCGAGGCTACAGCTTATAGCTGAGCCGAGGAGAATGCTTCCCTGCACCGCGTCCCAATTCCCCGGGAGGCTATCTTCTTTTCTCAGCTAGGATGCGGAGGAGCTCGCGTTAATGTATATGGGGGCGGGTATGCTTTTCCGTACCACGCGAGCGCAATTCTGTTTCGCCGCGGGCTTTATGCGACGGGAACTCGGTAACGGGGACTTGAGGTTGTGCTATATAGCCAGTCAGGCACGCAGTGACTCAAACTCTGATCATCCGTAATTCCAGTTACATGGAAGAAATCTCAATGGCTTGACCGTTCAACTTTGTTGCATGACGTCCGCGCAAGGTTTATAGCGCGCGGGAAGAAGGAAAGAAAAAGGAAATCCACGATTTCCTCAAAAAAACTGCGACTGAAAGTTCGGGTCACTCGCGTACACTGTGACGCTGGCCTACAACGGTCAGACCAGAAAGTTCACGATTGCTACGACAAATGTGAACTTTTTTGTTCTCTTAAGGCTTGACGCTTGTAAATTTATGGGTCATTATGTTATGTATGTCCCCAACAGATAATACAAAACTAAATGAATTTGAGGCCGCGTGCCCACCAGACATCGCGAGAAATTCTTCACCCCCCCAATACCGTGTCGCGTAATCTGTCGTGGTCGACTGTACGTCTTGTTGCTCGACAATCGCCTGTTGAAATGCACGTTGACACACACACTTGCATCGCCAAGGTGAAACGAAGTGACGCCTTCGTGAAGCCTTCATTCATTCATTCATTCATTCATTCATTCATTCATTCATTCATTCATTCATTCATTCATTCATTCATTCATTCATTCATTCAGTTGTTCGTTCAGAGTTGAAGCGATATTAATGAAAAGCTCTGCAATCACTTCTCAATTTCCAATTTCCCCTTGTCTTGCGCAACTTGAGACTTCTGCCTATTCTCGCTGTCTGCCTCCTGTTTCAAGACGTCTGTTAGCGGCTATTCCCAGGAAGTTAGGCTACGATAGTTTCCCTTGGAAGACTGTAGTCTTACAGGCTCATGTGCACCCTCGTCAATACGGACTTGCAAGGTGTGTGACCACGCAACCATCGCCAGCACTCGTTCGAGAACATGTCCATGCCTAGCGTATTCCGTGCAACCGAGAGAGTGCAGAGCTCAAGCGCAAACTTGCGCGCCAGCGCTTTCTGGATCGTTCCGACGAAGTTTCTTTCTTCAGGTGACGGGGGAGGCTTAATGCCCGTGCAACCAGATAAGCCGCGGACGACCTTGCGCGCAAAAAAATAAACGGGAAAAGGCGGAACGAACCCACGTTGGCGAGCACCTCTGTTCCGTGCGGCAAAGAACAGCGGCGCACTCCCCAATGGGAGCCGACCCCTCCCCCTCCACCCCGACATCCCCTGCACGCGAAGCTCGGAAAAGACTAATGACCTTCGTTCTCCGTGACAAATGACTAGCGTATAGCTGATATACGTATAATTTACTCTGTATGCTGTAGGAGCGAACGTAGAGAGGAGAAACAAAGAAAAGACAGGCGCCTTTCTTTCTTTTTCCTTCTTTCTTTTTTTAAGAACATAGCGTTGACGCGACTTTCTCTCTAGTCTTCCCTTTTCCCTCCGAGCAACCAACGAATCACTTCTTCCTTCGTTTGTTTTCAAAAACGTAACGATCAGCTAGCTTCCTCCGCCCCACGGTAATCGTGGTTCCCACCGCGCTCGGTTTCCCCCTAACGCTCGCGTTGCCGCCGCCGCCGCTGCCGTGTGTGCAATCTTCGATCGTCTCAATTAAGGCCGTGCGATTCATACCGCCAGCTTCTTCTTCCTGCTGCTCCCCTCCCAGCTGCCCCTTCCCCGGCTTCACATTGCCACTCACACTTCGCCAGACACAGCGTCACGAAGCTCTGGGAGAGACAATGGGGGAGAGCCTGATGAGCTAGCGCGAGGATTGCAGCGTTTTGTGTGTGTGTGTGTGTGTGTGTGTGTGTGTGTGTGTGTGTGTGTGTGTGTGTGTGAGAGAGAGAGAGAGAGTGAGAGAGAGAATGCAGTATACACTGTATACGTACTACACGCCGAAGCAAGTACTTAGTCTTGCGGCTTCGGCGCGTTCGAGGGTTCGAGCACAAGGCCTCTCCTCTCTCTCTTTCTCTCAGCTGCGAACGGTCCCGCAGGAACCACTATCCTCTCTCTCTTTCTTTCTCGCTGACACGGTGCCTCAGGGACGGCGGCCTGCGATCGCCGGGCGCGGTCAGTAGGTGCGGAAGGAGGGCGACGGCTGAATTGATGAGTGCGAGGAGCGAAGCCGGCAGCTGCTGCTGGATTCGGCTCTATACGGCTTCGGCTATGGCTTCTTCGGCTAGCCGGCGACGTTCGGGAGGGAGATGGATGGGGAGAGATGATCGTTCCGGTGTGTCCTCCCAAGTCCTGGTGTGCGCACGCCCCCGCCTGCCGATGCCGGTCGGACGTTTCTGAACGCGGGACTAATAGTTGCCTTTCGCTGTGGCTCTTGGAAAGGAGGAGCATATGAGTACGAGATAAGCGTACTTTAACGACAGACTGTTGCGCTACGAAGGCCGATGCTTAAGTGCGTCCGCGCATTACGTGGGTGCGTCATAAACCCTGGATACTTTCCCATTATCTACCTCAACGGACATGCCTGGCGGAGCTGACGGTTAAGATAAAAAAAAAAAAGCCTTTTTTTTTTAATATAGCGGAAACTAAAAGCTACCAATAGCTATACGTAAGCGCAAGGTTCTGCTAGCGTACAGTTCCGCGCGCGGGCAGAAAGCAATATAGGTGCACGTGAACGTGCGTTACAATAAAAGATCAGCGACTCTTCCCGAAATTAGACGAAACTGATGCGGCACTGACACCAGTTTGCATGCGGCATGCAGAAAAGGCCTGGCATTTGTTGGAATTCGCGTGTATAGTGTGGCATCGGCAGAGTTCGCACAACGGCGTTCCCAATCGGCGGTTTTCACTAGGAATTCAGCGTGTGAAATTTAGTTTTTCTTATTTATAAAGTACAGATGGGACGTGATGATCCGCGTTGTGACACCAAACAGAATCCTTGTTTCATGCGACTACCGCCGAAAAAAAAAAAAAATTCCTGGCAACCGACTTTCAGAGAGCTAAGGGCAACGCAACAACCGACCTGTTGAGGCGTTTACACTTCCGCTCTATACGACCCCTCGCAGCTGCGAGCGAACGTGTCTCAATGTATCTACGTAGGATACAGAAGCTCGCCAGCTATTTGTTCTCCTTCCGACAAGAAAGACAAAAGAAAATAATAAGAAGAAAGAACGGTACAAAAACGCCGATGAAGCACTGAAAGCAAGTGCTATAGACAAAGCGCGGCGTATAGTTCGACGGCGAGGAAGAGATCCGAGCCTGCAGGGCGCGCAGTTCTCGAAACGCTCTCGGAAGCCGAACTGAGTTATGCTGATGCTCGCCCGCCGATTCGCTAATGTATGCGAGAGACTATAACCCTCGTGCGGAGAAGATAAAAAAGAAAAAAAGCAAAGAAAAGAAGAAAGAAAAAAGGACGAGCAGTGAAACGGCCCCGGCAATGGAAAGCGGGCTCTCGCATTCCCTTGCGTTTCGTCGCCGTGGCCCCCGTCGGGCCACCTCCCCCTCGCGTTCGAGACCCACGGACGAAAAAAAAAAAAAGTTTTACGAGCTTTAAACCCTCTGACGGTGATTGAAAGCTCCCGTGCGGCTTCGCCGGTGCCGAGGGCACTGAAGACGCTGAGCGATGCTGCAGCTCGAAGATGTGTAGGAAGACTGCGCGCGCGCGGGAACGCAGAATCGGCAGATCGCTACAGTTCACCGGGGATCGGCACGTTACTTCGTCTTTATTTTATTTTTGTTTTGTTTAGAGACAGAGCCGAAGACAGAGACGTTAATGTCGGCCGGAGAGCCGCCGTAAAATTTAGAGCGTCCCGCCGATCCTGGTCGTCTTATAGTTCTTGGGTCAAAGACCCGTTGTTATATAGTTACGCAAACCGGTGAATGGGTCCTTGCAGTCATGGGTGATCGACGCGTTGTAGTTAGGTAGCATGCGCATGCGGAGTCAATGTTCGATTGCAAGGATGATGCAAGTTACGGCTTAATCTGACCTCTGTTTCTCTTCTGCTGTTTTATCTTTCCTCCCTCCCGCAGCAAAGGGTAGGCAACGGTGCTCAATGCCGTTTAACCTGCCCGACTCTCACTCTCTTGATCAGTGCTCAGCGTTTCACCAGTTTAACAAATTCTCCCTCGTATTGGACGCTGCCACCGTCCACGCGCAAGTATCCCACGTGCTGCAGCGCGCTTGCAAATTGCACATGCCCCCCCCCCCCCCCCCGCCGCCTACCATTGCCTACCCCTGGACCCCATCAAGGAAACAGTTTTCTCTCTCTCTCTCCCCATCATAGCGAGTGTAGCGCCATCTATATGCCGTGTCGCGAACAACTCTGTCGCCAGTACAAACACCGCAAAGTTTCGTTTTCATCGTATAACTCTTGAGCAGACAGTGTTGCCCTTAAAATGCTCGCCTCGCAAAAAAAAAAAAAAAAAAAAAAAGACGGACACCTCTCGTTGTCACGAGCGTGACTGGACGCGCCGATTCTCCACAAGTTCTCCAGAACCGAGCGCACGCACACCCGCTATATAGCTCCTCCCGGGTTACGCGCACGCCAACGCGCCCGATTTCCGGGTACCAGTCGGCACACACAACACACACACGTACACATCATACACAGCAAGCTCGTGCCGCCGCCAGAGCCGGCGTTTCCAACAAGCGGACGGACACTCGGCAGCAATGGATGGCTTTCGGCTGCAACGCCGCGTGGGAAACCGCGCATCTGGAAACCGGCGCGTGTCTGTGTGGTGTTCTTTTCCTTGCACAGAAAGCCCTCCCACCGAGGCACGCGGGCTAGGTATATATATATACTACACCTAGCACGTCAGCAGGTTCGTGTGACCGAACAGCGATGCCTGCAGTGCCCGCTTCAAACTTACCGGCACGTAATTTTGGCGCTTCCTGGTTCTTTCTTATAAGATGTGTAAGGAACAGATGGGCAGAAACCGATCGCACGCTTCTTCTAGACTCTGGGTGTACTTACAGAACTCTCTATACGCCGCTGCGAACGCGTAACAAAAGGGCGCCGCATACGTCCGTCGTTCTTACCTCTTGTTTCGTGTAGGCGTTGTTGTTGTAACCTATAGCTCTTAACTTTCTTATTGCCCGCGTACTACTGGAAGGCGAAGTTCGATAGGTTGCTAGGTCGTGTCTGTCTCGCTATGTGGACCGTAACGCTGGATGCGCGGCGACTATAGTCTTCGCCCTCTTTCTTCCTTGTTCAAAGTCGTGGCTCCGGAGATGTACAGCCTCTGTGAAAAGTGTATCCGCCGTTACACCGTTCCTTCACCAAACATATCGTTAGACTGTGCTCCGCGGTTCCAGTGGCGTTCTTGACACGCAAGACATCTTGATGGCGAGCACGAGAGCTTTCTCTTTTTATTTTTTCAAATGCGTTAGACCCTTCGGCTTGCCGTAGGGCGTAGAGCGTCCCGCATAGGACCTGCGATCTGGAGCCGTAACTACGTGGTTTCATGTGGGCTCGCGTCCGTCGACTCTCTCTCTCTCTCTCTCATCGGAAGCTTGCGACAGCTATCTTTCCGAGTTCCGTCAAACCGGCACCAGTATTTCATTTTAATTGCATTTCTTTAGGCAATCAATCAATACATCAATCAAACAATCAATCAATCAGTCAATCAATCAATCAGAATTAGGTTTCCTCTTTCATACAATAGCGCCCTTTGCACACAGACACTTGTACTGCACGTAACGATTAACTTCGGGCATCTCTTGCGGGCGTGGCTTATACGGCTTTCGGCTGCGTGTACGATGCAGCATCCGGCCCGGACGCAGATTTTCCCCGGGCACTCCTCGGGTGAGCCCACACAGCTCTCGCCGCCGCCGCCGCCGGTCGGTCGGTCGAGACCGGTTTCTTTTTCTTGGCCGGCTCGCGTCCGTATCCAAACACGCACAGCGGGGCGGTGGCGCACGCCTGCCGCGGTGGCTCCTGGCCGCTCCAGTGGCCCCCGCCGCGGCCGAGCAAATTGCTCCCGCTGCTCAATGAGTGCGCGGACCGAACCGCCACTCGCGCCTGTGTGTGTTTGTTCGGGAACGCGAGGATCACGCTGCCGTCAGTGCGAGAGACGTCGCACGTGCGCGAGATCTCGCCGCGCTCTGCGGTATATACGTAAATAAGTTGCGAAGGTTATGTACACGCGTGCGGGGGTGGTTGCAACATTCGCGTCCTTGCCAGTCGGCGTTATATACCGTGGAGCTCAACGTTCGGCGCGCTCCTTGCCTTCTTAAAGAGCGGGAATGGCTCGCAGGCTCACGTTTCCCCACAAGAGGCCGCGATAGTTCGGCATTGCGATCTAGAACGTCGTTTTGTCTGTTCGCAGAGCGCCCTCTCTCTCTCTCTCTCTCTCTCTCTCTCTCTCTCTCTCTCTCTCTCTCTCTCTCTCTCTCTCTCTCTCTCTCTGTGTGTGTGTGTGTGTGTGTGTGTGTGTGTGTGTGTGTTTTCTCTCAACCTCATTTGTCTCCCCTGGACCATACATCATAGCAAGCCTGCCGCTATAGACTAACCTCTACTTTGTGAGTCGCCACGAAGGACAATGTATATGTATCCGCCTGACCGATGGAGATCAACAGTAAACGTCTTCAATCCAAACGGCTCCGTTAATCACAATGGAGCCGTGGACGGCGGTGAACCGTACATTGAGCACTTCCTGTCCCAGGAAGAAAATATATAAAGGGAAGAAATTGTCGCGATTACCAAAACATATAGTACACGCTGTCACATGCGTATGTGTGTAACTGTTTCATCGGTGGACGAAACGTCTTCGTTGCTCGGGGGCGCAGCGTAAGGACACGCCGGACCACGCAGCTGTCAACTTCTCGCATCGGAAAATCGAATCCCGACCGAAAAGCCGACGGCGGGACAATGTGCGGTTTGTTTTGTAGGCGCTGCAGTAAACGCGACCATCGATCCTGTCTTGTCTTTGCTCCCTGACAAAGGCTTCTTCTTCTTTCTCTCCTGTCGCGCGGTCTCAAAAGCTCGGGGGAGGGGGGCTTTCCTCCTCACCCTTCCGTCTGAATATCGCGGCCTTGACGCGCTGCAGCGTTAACCGCCTTTGTTCCGGCATACTTCGTCCCGGCGGCTTCATTACATTCTTGGCCCTTGGCCCGTTCGCCAATGGCCTGGCTGTCCTATCCACTCATTCCGCTTGATCACTGCGCTCAATTCCAAGGACTCAGCAGGGACGACGGAAACTTCGCTCGATATAAGAGGCATCATCCCGGTGTCTTTTCCGCATTGTGACGCAGTTAGCCGTGGCTATATGTGTACACCAGCGGCCAAGTTGGCAGAAAGTGCTGTACTAGAATCTTGGTCACGATAAGTGATTGGATATGTATACATCCAAAGGCCACACTTTGATGTATAAGCAATTCCAAGGCCTCTGCAGGGACGACGGAAATTTCGCTCGATATAAGAGGCATCATCCCGGTGTCTTTTCCGCATTGTGACGCAGTTAGCCGTGGCTATATGTGTACACCAGCGGCCAAGTTGGCAGAAAGTGCTGTACTGGAACCTTGGTCACGATAAGTGATTGGATATGTATACATCCAAAGGCCACACTTTGTTGTATAAGCAATTCCAAGGCCTCTGCAGGGACGACCGAAATTTCGCTCGATATAAGAGGCATCATTCCGGTGTCCTTTCCGCATTGCGACGCAGTTAGCCGTGACGATGTATACCAGCGGCCAAGTTGGTACAAACTGCTGTACTAGAACCTTGGTCACGATAAGTGATTGGATATGTATACATCCAAAGGCCACACTTTGTTGTATAAGGAATTTGTTCATCCTATACTTGAATACTTGAACTAAATGAAGCGGCGCTGAAATCTCGGCACACGCGAGCTCGTGCATTCCGCCCCCGCCAGAATGCGCCGCCGCGGCCGTGAGAACCGAGCTGGCGCCGAGCTTTTATTTTGGTTTACTTCGTTATCGAGGGATCAAAAACATGCCGTACGTTGGCCCCTATCCACTGAACAACGGGTGATCCTTCAGATATACAGGAGTGCCCAAGATGAAACCTCGTAGAGGGCGACGTCTGGTCGCGACTGCCTGCCGTTTTCAGCCGTGCATATCGTAATACAGATCGAAACACTCTTTAATTTGACAATCGTTTGTCTGTTCCTTACTCGTTAGACTTCATGCAAGCATTCGCCGATTACACGCAAGCAGCGAGGTACGGGCACCCGCATTCCTTCGGCCAACTAGGTGCAGTCGTCAGCAAACATTTACGGACCACGGAATCTGAGAAAAAGCGGAATATCTCAGCAACCTCACATCGCAGGCAGGTATGTGCATTTTCCAGCGTCTATTATTGTATATGCAAACAACATTTTGATGTATGGTTTTACTGGCTACTGTTGCAGGCTGCTCGGAAATTATACGATTTCTTAGGTTACGCGTTCTGCAAAGTTTTGCCGTTGACTGTACGTCTATCACTGATAGAGTAGACGTAATATACTTTTCGCTTGTTCATGCGGAGGGAATTCTCCATGGAGTGCCCGCGGGTTTCCGTTGACGTAGATGCGAGAAGCCGCGTTGGTGGCGCCAGCTGTTTGCCCAGACTTGCTACACAGATGAAACAACTGTGGCCTTATAATCCGTTTAGCTGCTGCTGCAGCAAAGCGGTAGAAGCAGCATGATCGTTTAGTCGTTAACCGTTTCAGCTTCCTTGGATGAGAACGTTCGTGTAATACAAAAACGTTGTTAACGCCGTGTTGAGCAACGCGTCGCAACAAGTCGACACCAGCGTTGCTATACTGCCGTCTACGCCTCCGGTGTTCCGCAAGGAAAAAACGCGTACGCAGACAAACTCAGGTTCTCTAACATCTCGCGCCACGGCGAACTGCGACTCTGCCTGATGTGGCCTGTTGATTCTAGTATACAGTTTTCCAGCAAACTGTAATTCTAGTCTTCGAGCCACTTGGAGGAGAGAGAAGTTGCGAGCCGAAATTGCTGTGCCGTATACAAATTTTTTTTTTCTTTCTTCGCCGGATATCCGCTTTCGCGTGCCCGCCCACCCCCGCTCCTCCACACCCATCATTTTCTTCGCTGCGCTTATTTGCTTCTACCACGCATGGCTCAGCATGGCGCGGAAACACGTCAGCCAGACGAGGCTGGCGAACGACC
Organism: Dermacentor variabilis; assembly: GCF_050947875.1. Lineage (NCBI taxonomy): Eukaryota > Metazoa > Arthropoda > Arachnida > Ixodida > Ixodidae > Dermacentor > Dermacentor variabilis. Next base: position 31,609,498 of record NC_134577.1, read on the forward strand.
TTTCTCGACTCTCTTGGAGCTCCGCTAAGTGAACCAAATACAAGGAGAAACCGCGAGAAAAAAAAAAAAAAACGAGAACGAGCACAGTCTTTCTTCGAGCATTGGGAAAGGGGAAGGAAAGAATGCCTAAAAACAACTGCCTCTGCGACCACCACGAGAACTTGTGGCACGGTCCCTTTCCACCCGGCTTTTGACGACCTTCTTTTTTTTTGCCCTTCCCACTCAGGCGAGGGTGGTACGATGTGGTTGTCGGCGCGGAGCCATGCAGCGTTTCTAAGCCCTGGCACTCGGCGGGTCACGCATGTGCACGTACTATAAGACGCCGTGATTGCGTGGAACTATGAAAGAGAAAACTAACAACTGCGCATAGATAAGGCTCAAAAGTAAGGCCGGACATGCACGGTTACACTAGAAGTTCCATGCAATGAATTGCCTGACACATAAGGTCAGACTTTGCAACTAGCCGGATGACACGACTACCGGCCGCAATGGTTCACTAGGTACAGCGTTCTGCTGCAAAACACGAGGTCGCGCGTTCGATTCCCCTGTCGCCGCGGACGCGCTTCGTGGATACAAAATCGATAGTGCAAGTGCTCTGGCTACACGTTAAAAGGAACACCCCAGGTTGCGGGAATAGGTGGCGTCCAAATGCAAGCCTCAACGAGGGCTTTATCAAGGCCACAGAAGCAGATCTCGAAGGCCATGCTTTCGCTAACTGCATGCGCCGGACGCAATTTCGGAGCCGGAGACTCATCATAAACGTCACTTTTTGAACTCGCCTATTGATACAGAGCGGCCCCCCTACGGCGCCTCTCATAGCCCCTCTGTTGCTTTAACGATTTGTTAATGACTTCGCTGTCGTGATTGGTCTATGCACGGACGTCGACCAACCGGAGAGGGGAGCTTCTTTTATTATCATTTTTAACGACTCCGCTGTCATGAGTGGCCAGTGCAAGAGCTTCGACTAGTCAGAGACGATAGTTTTTGGCCCGCTGTTGTGCCAATTTTCGTCCCTGAATGTATTCAGACGCGACTCTTGGCTTCATCAGGGCTGCACGCTTTTTGGCGAGAAAAGAAGAGTAGACGGAGTCGTTCACTCCCTCCTCGGCGGAGCACCCTCTATATTTTTTCATGCCCCCCCCCCCCCCCCCCCCCCAACCGGCGCATACTTTTTGAGATGCCCCCGTGCAGCTCCCCCACTCTTGGCACACCCCACCCCCGTCCACACGCAAGTGCGCAAACACGCACACACAAACTCTAGAACTGCCCGTAACTCCCAAAGCCAGCGACCCCTCCTCTCCCTCTTTATCCCACTCTTTCTCTGTCTCTCCGTTGCCCCGTCGTGCCTTGTTATTTAGTGGCATTCGAGGGCCAGATCTACACGTGGTGTGGTCCATGTCGTACGACGTGTCTGCCGCGGCAAAGCTAGATAGTGCAGTGGTTCAAAGCAAGGCGTCGTGTGGCGTTAGAGGTTACGGATGTACATACGTGATGGAGCAACATTTATGGTACACTGAGCAAATGCATTGACCATTCACTTAAGCTGTGTCAGTAAATCACGCAACTTCAATAGCTTCAACAACTGTCATAATCAGTCTAATTTACGCCCACTCCATGAAGTAGTTTCCTGCAAGAAGCACTAGATCGAAGGAACTCTGGAAGGAATTTGCTTAAACTTCGTCCTTGTGACTACAAACATCTTTGAGGCTGTGCGTATTGATCATTTGCGACAAATTATTGCGTTATAAAGCGTAATGTTTACGGGTGTGTGCAGAAACTTATAGCCCTCAAGCGTTCAGAAGAAGTAAAAGAAGCACATTGCTTGGAAAACTTGAAAAGATGGTGTCCAAATCCACACCTCAGCGTTTGAATAACAGAAACGGATCTCGAACACTGATTCCGCTAACAATAGGTGGTGTCAAAAAAAAAAAGAAAAGAAAAAAGAAAAACGACGTCTATGATGTGTTCCCGGCTCACGCAATCGCTTCCGCCGCATGCAACCAACAAAAGCACAGCCTTCAAGACCCGCACATCTGTTATTCAGAGAGCGTTACCATTGGGACGTAGATTTAAACCCCACCTAATGCGGAGCCGGAAACACACGTCATGGATGCCATGTTTTGGACACCACCTCTACATAAGGCCACAAGAGAACACGGAGCCACGGGCACGAAGATTAGACAAATCCTTGTACTACTCGTTTGTTGTAGTAGCTGAACGAACGCAGAGCCGGAGTTTGCTCTAGTAGTTCTTGCAGGAAACATTGAACTGCACACAGCCGGCCCTTGATCTCGGATGCCATGCACTGCAGCACAAAGGCCCCTCCATTAGCGATATTGGGTCAGGTATCTCCGTCCGCTTCTACAGTAGCCTTCGGCAAAAGCTTTTACAATAGCGCAAGGTCGATAATCATACAATACTGTTTTACGAAATGTGCTTGCGTACCCGTCAGGGACTGCTGAAACACGTGCATACTACGTCCTCTAAGAAACCACCCACCAAAGGAACATGGAAGAAAAAAAACAAACTGAATTCTTGCCGTGATGCGCCATTCTGATTGTGCGGGTTTCGAAGCGCGATAGCCAGTCGCTCATTCACCACAAAGAACCCAACACAATGGTGGACTGGTTAAACAGTCCACCATTAGAATGGGTTAGGAAGTACGTTAATGGAATTTTTTTTTTCCAACCACCGGGCCCATTCTCGGCCTACCGCGAGCTGGTAAAAAGAAGTAAGAGGCGCGAAACCAGTTGGCTCTTCCCATTTGGCGCATCGTAAAGCGCAGTTTCGGCGGGGGGCCAGAAACTCGGAAAGCTCACCTCTTGTGACCCCCGTCCCACCACATTGTCCGGGGAATGTGGACCTCCCACGTGGCCTCTTTGCCGCGTCCACTGAGCTGGCATTCTGCTAGTACAGAGGCACTTCGCAGGTGTCTGGGGCGCGTCTCCGCTGACCCCACCGCGTACGTTGAATGGATCCTCTAAGCTATCCAACGCTGGTCACGGTTTGCTACTTTTCCCAAGTCGTTAACGAGTTTTTGCCGTGCATTATCACCGAATGGAAAAGCAATTGGCCGCGCGTATGTATATTTGTCGGGAAAAAGAAGAGGAAACCAGGTAAAGCAGATTGTTACCGTATCACTATTAGTATACGGCCGTTACGGATAGAGAGGTCTAGCCTTAGCCGACGTATCCGTATCAGATCAATCGTTTGGTAACACAATAACATTCTTTCCTGCTGCGCCAATCGTGCAGCAGGCATTTTCCACATGCTGCTGTAGGTCGTTAAAGTTCTCACTGCAAATTATCAGATCGTTTTTTATCGCCGAAAAATACGAGATGTTCTGAAGCAGCACCGTTTTGTTTACGACGTGTACGAAATTAATTGATGTCCAGTCAATTCACTGTTGCCAAGATGGAATTATGCATTGTCTCTTCCGTTTGTTTAAGCTTTTCGCTGTGCACGGAACAATACGGGAGTCCTCCACATTAAGCAGTGTCCTGAAGTACGGTTCATCTCTTCAACAGATATCGGCGACAGTCGAGAGAAACCATTTGCGGCGACATGCATGAAGAATTGAATGTCATTCACCGGATCTTAAGCGCACATCTTGTTCTGTCTTTGCTTTCTCCTTTCGCAAGGCGCGCGAACGCGTCCAGGCACTAGAGAGCTTTAGATTAGGGGACGCAAGCGGCTTGCGTACGCAAGAACTAGGGGCCACGTTACTGCGCACGCGCACACTCGTACGTCTGGGTCTGTGCATGCGCAGTACAGCTGTCCCTAGTTCTTGCGTACGCAAGCCGCTCGCGTCCCCTAATCTAAAGCTCTCTAGTGTTGCGCCAGACGGCGCGTCGCATAGCACGCATTCCGTTGCCGTCCACAGGTTGACGCCGCCTCGCACACCATTCATTCATTCATTCATTCATTCATTCATTCATTCATTCATTCATTCATTCACCCGTCCATTCATTCGCGCCACCTGAGAGCCGTGCCCCGCATGCTTCCGTGGACAACAACGCGCGCAGTACGTAGAAGAGACCGCGCTACGCAGACCGCGCTACGCAGACCGCGCGCCCCGTTGCGCTGGCTTCTAGAGAAGACACGCGCGACTTGCCCCAGCCACGGTAGCTACGCAGCGCGGTTTGCCGTCGCAGACACCACCCTTTCGACCCTGCGGAGAGGAAAGAAAACGAGGCGCTCGGTCGCGGCACCCCCCGGCGGTTGCTTTCAGGGCCACGCGGTCCTCTCCACCGTCCCTTCGCGCTTGCCGTCCTAGCTTTCTCAGCGGGACGCCATCTTCCGTCAACGAACAACGACGGAGCTTTGCTGACGTGTCCACACTTGTACCACTTGGTTACGAGCCTTACTGTAAAACAGCGGGACAGGCGGCGTCTGTGGAACAAGCCAAGTGTGTCGTCTGCTCTCTTTGTCTTCGTCGTATGTCGCTGTTTACAACAGACGACCGAACCACCAAGGAAGTGTGTTCCCAAGGAGGAAGAAGTTAGGAGAGAGCGTTACGTCACGCAGCCAGCCTTGGCAAGCGAACGCTCCTCCGTGACGCCAGTAAACCCTTTGCTCAGTGTCGGTCCAACACACGTGACCCCTTGCGTCGAGATCATGGAGCAAGAATAGAAATTTGCTGAGACGTTTGGTTCCCACTAGCTGTGCCATTAGCTTTTATTCTGTGCCTGCTTGTTTGGCTTCCTTGCCGTGTGTCTGCCTGCAGAGTAGGAACGCTAAAACCAACCGCGCACTTTCACGTGACGATCACGCGTTGGGCCGACAGGTTTGGCTTCATTCGCGTTGTGCGATGCTTCCTCCTAACTTTTTCCTTCCTCCATGTGTGTTCCGACCTGTTCCAGTACCTCCTTTGCCTGTTCTTTCCTGCCCCCTACCCGGAACAGACGACACAAACGTCTGCTCTTTTGTCTTACAGTGGGTCCTGCTCAGGCAATGGACGACGGAACTGTACACTGCGACACGAAAAGTCCTTTTATGCTACACCCGGAACGGACGACACAAGTGCTTCGTCCGTACTTTCTTGTCCTCGCTGTAGCATATCCCGCGGCACGGACAAGAGAATCCACACCGTGAAGCGAGGAGCCGCTGCGACCCGTTCCCTCCCCACTTTTACATTATGGGCTTCTCTCCCGTCACTCCTTTGGATATCGTTTTGTTTATTCCATTTGCCTTCTTCGGCACGTGCGCGAGCGACCTCGACGTATGCCGCTAGTTCAACCGCGCGCACGCCGTCCCGACCTCGTTTGGTCCGAGATTCGACGAGATTCGGTCGCCGATTAAAAGAACGCGACATCGCCACCCCTTTCCACCGAACTGTAGTCTGCCGAGCCCCTTCGCCTGCGGGCACGTATGCAGACGCCATGCGTCTCGGTTAAGTCTATCCGAAACCCGCCGTGGTTGAGGATAAATCTAGACCAGCACTAACTCGGGGGGCGCTGCCTGCGGAACCTTGCGTAACGGGTTGCGCGGCGGAAAACCAGCCTGGGCGAATTAAACGCCCTTACAGGTCAATGTTCCTTCAAGCTGTTGCGCTGAGTAGTCACGACGCGGTGCTGCACAAATGCAGCTAATCAGACCGAGCAGCACCCTCTACTATATTACAGTCAACTTGAAATACCAGCAGTATCCCATAAGGAGACCGCACGACAATCATCAAATGCCACTCGCCTACAAAGCAAGCTCGGTACCTGCGAATCCAGTACGGGCCGCACGCACAAAACTGCACTGCACAGAACCTCACTGTACCTGCCATACGATCCTCCGCGCTTCAAAACATACTTCCCAAGGAACTCGGATACTGCAAGTGGTTCGCCTCTGCCATGACGTCACGGAAATGAACTAATGTGATTGGCTGGCGCATCTGTAGAGATTATCTATATGAGTTGGACAGCGGTGTGTTTGCCCCTGCATTAGGCTGTCACCGACCAGTGAATTCCATATCTTCCAGCGCGCGTATCTGATGTTCACCTTCAAGTCCTATAGCGTAAATTACGCGCGAATACCTGAGAGGCGAAAATGCGAGCATCAAGTACGCTGGTCGAATAAAGGCCTCGATTCAATAGAGGGATTAGCGCTAGGAACAGCGGCTTTTTAAAGTTGGGCAGTTTTCCTTCGCATCCACATGTAACGCCGTTAGAACGAATGCCCCAAAATTTACCTTTACGCGACGCTGACAAATTTACGCGACGCTGACGTCATCTCCTCTGACTGCGCCCTTCTCGGTGGAGCCATAGTATCTTACAAAAAAAAAAAAAAGAATACTAGAGAGAATTCTGGCGCTGCAATCGTTAAACTGTACCACAGAATTAATGGGTAGTATACATGAAATCATAGTTAAAAAAAAACCGCGCACAACGTAGTAAGTCCCATGTACTTGCATAATCATTGCGAATATTTGCGTTTACAAATCAATATGCTGTTCAAATTTATCAATTATGAAAAAGTTTGAAGCGAGAGGGACGAAATTTAGGCAAATCCCTGCGTACTATACCCATAATTCCCATTGCTGGTTGAACCGACGTACTTGTAACTCCCATACGTAGACACTAGCGCCCGAATTCCTTCCCGTAGTGGCACAATGTCGCGCGATCAAATCCTAGTCACATTTCGATGGCGGCGAAATGCAGTACCGCTTTCAGTTTATAAAAAGTGCATCAAGCTAGCTGATATATGCTTTTTATGTATGAAACTATGTATGCATATATGCATATGCAAGTAATGCATATGTATTGCCAGCAGAATTATTTATTTCTGCACAATTAGGTACCGCGCGTGTCCTAACTTGTCCAAAATAAGACTGTTAAGTATCAAGTACAAAGAGTCAGTTTTAAACAGAAGATTACTAATTGTCAGTGAAGAACTGCGCGAATAGTCCCACAACATCTCTAATGTCTGGTTACAAATAAGCTTTGTAAAACCGTTAAATAAATGGTTCCAGAAAAACGATCAGAAGGTCTGAAAAAAAAAAAAAACTGCCCAAGGATCTGTGTGTCGTAAATATATGTAAAATTGCTCGTTGCAAGGAAAAGATTAATGGATGCTACGTTACTAGACTGACAAAACACTAAATGATAGACCACAAGCCAGATGCACAGGCTGTCATGTAGGCTTCCGCCACGAAACCCAAGATAAAATTTTCATAATCCGTTTTGTTCCTGTTTTCCTTCGAAAACTGCTCTCGATCGTCGTTTGACTTCCTATAACTTGTGATATGTCGTTTAGCAGACGTAGAACAGCAACAAGACTTTACCATTCGGCTATTTCGAAATATGTGGTTAGTTTCGAATACTAAAAAATACCGAATAGCTCCTTTTCGAATACGAATACTTTAGTGTTTAATATTCGAACCGCATTCGAATGTATACGCCCATCCCTACAATACTGAGCGATGAAGAATGCGAATAAGATGTATTGCATTGCGCGCATTATCGTTTGCCTTCATCTCCGCCTCGAATGCTGCACTGCGCTGATGGTCCCGATGAAACTGGGGTCCCACGCGCGCGTCTAAGCACGCATAACGGGACATTCTTCAGGCACGACAGCGAGTGAGTTTTATCTGTTTTGTCCCGCCACCTTTCGCGGCCACGCTCTATATACGACAGAGAGCCGGGACAATGCCTCGATTGTCCTGAGCACAGCGGTATACTCGGGCGGCTGAACGCGTCGCGTCGGGTCCTCCTTTCAAAGCGATCGACGCCGCAGCAGCGACTCGACGCGAGCGGCCGCGACGCTGACGTCATCTCCTTTCTGGATGAGATATGTCACCGCGCAAGCATTGTCCGAGACGTCGACGGTACGGACGGCGCTCATGGGCGAAACGGGACGAATAAATCAGCGCCCCCGCCATCCCAAAGAAAAAGTGTTCCACTGTTGGCCTACATTATACGACGTAGTTCTTTTTTTTTTTTTTTCACTCTCTGCATCGTTTACGGCCCGAGGCGAACGAAGGGGGGCATCAATCGCAGCAAGGATTGTCCGTTTACCCGTTTAATATCGTTCGTATACGTTTATTTTATTCTCGTATTGTATTATTTCTTTTGGATCTCCGTTAGCCTTCGGAATCGTGGCATTACCACCGTCTCTGCGTGAATGAGGAAACAAGGAAAGAATAAGATTTCACGATGTTCACATTGACAGCGGGGCTGGAACAAGTAAGTCCGCGAATGGAACATCTGTTGTGAGTATGAGCGGATAAACGCGTAATAGGTGAACAAATTCATGCGATGACAGTGGAAATTAGATGGATTGACGGTTCAAAGGAAATGGCTGCTATTTACGGGGTGTCCCAATTATGCTCGAAGATTCTAAAAAAAAACAAAAAAACATTCAGATCTCACGTAGCTGGACAGAACCAAGGTAACTTTGTTTGCAGTCGCTTACAGATAATCAAGAGTATTCTTCTTTTGCGTTCCGCCTAATTACATAATTAGTCATATTTAATCAACTAGTATAGTTAGATGAAAAATGTCAATGACACAATTTAGGAGCAACATGAAAAACTCCAGATGCAGCTTTCTGTTGCTCTATACGTGCTACATAAGAGTGTTTTACCGAGTGGGAAAGAATCCCGCGAATACACGCAAAGTGCATCCAGCGGCCAGTCCCGCGGCAGTTCGTTTGTCCAGCACGCTACCTCACCAGACGAGTGTTCGTCGAACGCTCGACTGTGCAGAGTTAGGGATAGTCACAGCTATAGTTATTAAGGTTCTCAACTCGTATACGCCGCCTGCCCAGCAGCAAGTGCGCAGTAAGAATCGCTTATGGCGCTGGAAACGCGCAGTGTACGTGAGTATGTGGTTGGCGTGCTCGGAGACGCTGCATTCAGAGGCCGCGTTAGAAACGGACTCGCCCGTCTCGCATGCCCCGCCGCGCATGGCCGTGACCCACGTATGACGGAAAAGTCGCCAGCGGCCATGTCAGTGGTGGTCGACGGTTTGTGTGTGTATAGATATATACAGAAAGGGCGTCCGCTGCCAACCTTGTGCGCGTCGACCTTGGCTTCAGACACAATCTCCTTACGAACACGGTCGTTCGAGAGACGTTACTTTGCATTACAGCGCCTTTTGATATCGCCGCCGTTTTTGGCTTTCTGCCAGCGTGTCCAAGGTGTAAGTTTCGCTGAAATCCCAGACGCGGTGTTTCCGCGAAGTCAACTGGTGCCATCCAAGTGACCCTGCGGTGGTGCGTCGTACATGTATGCTATGGCGTTCTGCCGCTAAGCAACGTGGTCGAGGGTTCGATTCCCGGCCGTGGTGCATGGCCGCATTTCACTGGCAGCGAAATGCAAAAAGGAAAAGGAAAAAAAAAAATGCATGCGTACTATCGTGGCTGCATGTTAAAGAAACCTAAGCGGTCGAAATCGCCCTCTTCCCCCTACGCGTACTTCTCCCTCCCTCTTCTTTCGCTCTGCATATCTCAATGGGTGCTCACAGAATTACACATGTTGCTTAGTGCTGAGTTGTAAATTCGATTCTTTAGTTGTTGTATGTGTCTGCGATTTGCAACAATTTGCGCAGAAAAAGAAAGTGGCGACCAAAATAAGGAATCTGTACCTACAGTCTGTATACATTTTTTTCTTTTAAATGCAACAAATCTACTCGAATTCTGTGCAGTGCATGTCGCGAAGGAAAATTTATTCTTTCTCACGTGTTTATGTAGGAAGTCGTGAGAGGCAAATCTTCCTCTTGTTGTTCCTAGATACTAAGAGAACGACGTGGCGGGCACGTTCTTTCTCGAGCCAACAATAAAAGCTAGACCTCGCAGCGCCGAGTCTGCGATAGCACGTATATACGTGCGCGTCATCTCAAACCCCGTCCAGGCCTCCTACATAGCAGCCGCCACGAAAGTTGGCAACCTGCTGCCGACGCACTTTTGAGGAAGGGCCTTTTCTAGATGGCCGACGCCGTTCCCTCGGCGTCCCTTGTTGCGTCTCGAGCTTTCAGCACGCCTGAGTGAAAGACGTGTTTATGTGCACATACGCCGACGCCAGATTGTCCGGCCCGTGTACCGCTTTGTCCGCGTAAACAAAAGGAGGACCCTCTCGACTTCACAGCGCACGACTCGCCGACGCGCGAGCTCCTTTCATTCCCCGACCCGAGCGCGACAAGACAAGCGCGCGTAACCGAAACGTGTGTACCGTCCTTTCCGCGGCGTAACCAGCCGCCGACTCTCTAAGATTTGCGGCTGCATGCGTCCTATTTCGAAGGTTGGTAACAGCACCAAGAGAAGGGAAGCGTAGCAGGGGCCGGCAGAAAGTTAGGAGGGCGGATGAGATTACGAAGTTTGCAGGGACAACATGGTCACGATTAGCACATGACCGGGGTAGTAGAAGTATGGGAGAGGCCTTTGCCCTGCAGCGGGCATAGCCAGGCTGCTGCTTCTGATGATGATGAACAGGCCCAGTAAACATGTCGCCAAGATTTCAGCAATAGTAGTATTTAAGCCGCCTCTTTGCTGTAGGCCACCACGCGTGCTGTCTTACCGGTGGTCCTATACGTGAAGTACGCGCCCTCTCCGCAACACTTTTTATCTCTATATACTTTAGTTTCATGAACTCGACGCCAGCGCGTCGAATCAGCCAGCTGATCCAGCCCTGTCTGACCGCGCTTACATGAATCCCTGTCAAGCAAGTTGGGCGAGCAAACGCACCCCTTGCAGTGTGATTGACAGAGCTCGAATCGAGACCCGCTCGCCCCGACCCACTATACCCGACCCGACATATGAACCCGACTTCCGGTTTTGGAATCGACAAGCTCGACCCGACCCGATATATGAACCCCACGTTCGGTTTTGGGATCGACAAGCTCGACCCTACCCGCCATACCCGACCCGACATATGAACCCGACGTCCGGTTTTGGGATCGGCAAGCCGATTTGGCCCCACTTCATCTGATTCATAGAACCGTATCTGTGAACCCGGTAAAGTCGGGTCGAATCGGCTTGTATAGGGCCGAAATCAGGTCACCGGATTCTCGTAAAGGCTAGCTGGTCGGGTCGAGCGGGATCAAGGCGAGTTCTGCCACCGCGTCTGAAGGTGCGTATGGATCCACCCAACCTGCTCGGCAAGGTCCATGTAAACGCGGTCGGGTCTTGCTAGGTCATCTCGACTTCTGACTCGACACGGTCGCGTTGAATTCGTCTAAAACAACCCGTTTTCATCCGGAGCTCTGCGTCGCCTTGTGAAAAAACTTTACAGCTAGCGCTAAGGCAAGCAATATGAATGCACGGCCCAACAGAGATGGCAGTTCAGCGGCGAACGTTACAGACTTTGTGCACAACTGGGCCCGAGATTCAGACACTTGGCTTCCATTTTGTCTGCGCTCCATTTGCATACTGCGCTGTTTCTCTTTCGGTCCAGTTCAGCGCCGCGCAACGCCGTGTTAACCCGGGAGCGCTTTGCCTGCTGATTTATGCGAAGGGTCGTAAGTTTTACAAGCAAACGTGGGCGCCGGTGATTTGGCAGACGCACTAGGAGTCCCCATTTGCAGGCCGTTTGCGTAACTGCTCACGAACTTCACCACGGGTGTGCGTGTTAACTTGACGTCGCGACGCGCGAAAAATGGAGTGTTTGTAGTAGAACCCGAGCTTGGACTGAAACTAATAGTGTCCGTGCGGTTGTGAGAAAACTGCGTCTGCAAACAGACGGGCGGATGCATTAATTGTTCGCCGCTACGTTAGGTAATAGACAGGTTTAGCCTGCAGTGTCAATAATCGCTCAACAGTTACACGCGTACAGCTTCGGCCGCCTACCATCTCTGCATGTTTTACTCAACGGTGCACTATGAAAAGACTGACTCTTCTGTATTAGAAAGTTGCTCATTTAGAGTACTAGGAGAAAAAAAAAACTAGTATCGCGAGAAGACACTTGGCAAGTCAGAAAAGGCGCAAGAAAAATGACAGGTGGCGACGCTGCCTTGAAATCCCCGCACCTGCACCCTGTGACGTCATGGACTGGATTTGGACCACGTCTGCTATAGGGCCTATCTTTAATTTCTTATCGGTAAAAATACACCACATTGTGCTACGGAGGAACCAGACGTTCATCGTGGCAAGTAGCGGGAGCGTTTACTGCGTCCAGTGCCGGCCCAAATACGAAATTGTGTATTCGAAATTCGTGACGTCAACTCTGACGTACTCGCGTTGGTGCTTCGGCGCAAAATTAAAAAAAGAGTAAAAATTTGACCTACATTTGCGCTTGTAGTAATCAGCCGATTATCACTAAGGATACCTTATCACTAAGGGTACCTTATCAGACTAAGCTGATTTGTGCGTAGCGCGGCTTAGCTGCGCCATACAAAAACCGGCAAGTGGCGTTATCCAATGTATGGTACGCTAAAACCCCCTAATAGAGTGCATTAGCGTTTCGTTACCGATCTACCCTTAAGTACCTACAATAACCGAGCATGTGCGGAGATTGCCAAGCTTGCGCAGTCGAGAGGAAGCGGCAGCTGTAACAGTAATGGTATAATAGCAACGGCCACGCTCAGATACTCTAGCGGTGAGTTTTTTCTTTCATTTTTTTAATAGGAGACCCAAATTTAGGTGGCGCCATCGGCCAGGTGTACAAAGAAGTTCGGGCTTTTTTTGGGTACGCAAATCATCGTTTGGGGATGCCGTTTAAGAAACTCCTTAACAACTTGTGCAAATCACTTCGAAAAGCGTATAGCTACGAGATACGTGCTATAGTCTGAAAACTTAATCACATCATGCAGAGGGGACCGATGATCGCGCGAGACTGTCGGCGCGAAGAACGCAGTGCGCTGTATATACACGAGAAAAAAAAACAAATAAAAAGACCAAGAGCGAGCAACGGGGGCCCATTCGGTAAAAGGCCAGGCGCTTTCGCTATCGCCACCACCGAGGTCTCTTTGAAGTTGCGCCACCGACAGGCCGGCAACGGGCTCTTTTTTTTTTTTTTTTTTTCTCTCACCCGGGCGCGCGCCGTGTAACTTCTTTCTATGGGTCGTAAACAAGGCGCGCTACACTGTCGTTCACGACCGGCCTCACGTTGTTTCCCACGCGTGGGTTTTCCCTGCAGCACGCCGACGTTTCTTTTAACCCCGGCGTATAAGCGCACGTCCCCGTCTCGGCTCTGCACGCTTTCACCTCTTTATTCGCAGAAGCAAGCTTCCCTGCACGCCGTTGTCTGGCGCGCCCCCGCATCATTCCCGACTCTCGTTGTTCCCAGGCATCAATCCCCCTCTTCTTTCCTCTTCATTGCGCTGAAGAGAGTAGTAACCTGGTTGCGTTGTTTCGCCGGCGCTGTATTGTTTTTACGCCTCCGGGTTTATTCTCCGTCCGGGGCCAAACGCAGAAAACGCGGGATCGTCTTTTAACGCTGCAGCTTGCGGTGAGCAATCTGCGCGCAGACGTGTCTTGCCGTTGCATCTTGGCGGGAGCAACAAGAACAACGGCGCCGAGCGCGCGAGAACGGGCGGCAGAGGCGTCTTTATTGGCGCGCTCGGGGACGTGCTGTACGTCTTTCCGAGCGCGCGCGTGCTGCACGGTTTCAGGAGGCAGGTTGCGCGCAGCGTTGGTCACTTTGGTCACGACTCGGGGCCGAGGAAGAAAAGACCCCCCCCCCCCCCCAAATACGGCTTTCGTTCGACAGTTTGCGGCGCGTCTGGCGCACGAGACGGAGTTTATCAGGTGCACTCGGCTCCGAACAGTGTGGGCAATAACCTCGAGATTACGAAAGAAAATTTCGACGTGAAAGCTAGTTCGTAGCCGTATCGACAAACTGTCACGTGCCGGTTACGCCTTCTTACGAAGACTGCAGTCCACGGACTTTGTAGTATTACCTGCGGCCATTCATACAACTGTTGCTTGCCAGTTATGTATAAACAAAATGAAGATCGACAGGAAGGGGCAGTAGTTTATAAAGTATCTACAAGACTTCGGTGAGACAGGGATGTCTGCATCTATTTTCGTAAAGTTCACAAGTTCTTACTATCTGTCGGGTTTGTGTAGACAAAATGAAAATCGACAGGAAGGTGAAGTAGTCTGTAAGATGTCTAAGGTAGATATATCTCTAAACGCTCTCTGCACCTGTGTTTGTAAAGGTGCTTTCAACGGCCTATATATTAGTTCGCAAAGCTCTTTAACCTGTCAAAGCCAAGGGACCGAAAAATATAGTCGTCACTGTACAGTATAGACGTAATCTCAAGGGCTACAGAACATCAACAGTGACACTGCAGCGTCTCTACGCCGTAGACTGGTAGCATGCTTGACGTCGCCGCCGCCGCCAGTGCATTGTACACGGATCAAAGCGTCGCCCAAAACATCGTCCCACGCGATCGATATCTCGCAAACATCAAGGCGGCCTCGACACGTCAAGCTCCAATACGTGCAGGCCGCGGCCGGCAGCTGTGGGCGCGCTTGACCCGTTGAAAAGTACAGGGTGCGCGTGTTTCCCACCTGGCGTGGGTTTGCGACGTCCAGACCTGTTGCCCGCTGCTGCCTCCAGCTCTCGTACAGCGGGGCGTGGTCGATAAGATGACCTCCATTAAGAACGCGCTCGATCTGCCCACGGCGTCTGGCTCGTAACCAGGGCTTTGCTATAGCAGCTTACGGCGGTTTCCCCTGCGTTCCGAGTACAAAGCCGTCCGTTGCCTTCAGCCTACACACGTCTATTTACCGTACAGGTCCCGGCTGCCGCCAACGGATACCTCCTGCGCGGCGAGACTAAACACTTTTTTTTTCTTTTTCAAGGCCTCTACAATCTTCGGCGAAGTTCGCTTTCACGCGCGTGCGATGCAGAGAAGCGATCCGTCAAAACGTGACGGCGCTTCGATTTTCCGCTGCGCCGCCGCGGAACGGTCGTTTCTGCTTGACGGCTCTAAACGGTGCTGACTCTAATGAAATCGTACAGTGCCGTCCACTGTTGTGTAGAGCGCGCTAGCGGCGGGCTTTGCTCTGCAGGAGCGACACCTGGCGCCAGTTGCTGGGTCCGAGAGAGTGTGCCCAGGAGCATGCGCGGCCCAACAGACGACATGCAGAATTGACAAGTGGCGACGTTGAAAAGCGCCTTTGTTTGGCCTAATCTGCACAGTCTGAGGGCGCTTGCGGCACGGCGAATGACATAAAATGACGCGTATGGGCTGACAACGCGTTCCTGTCCTTTCGCAACAAATGAAGCGCGCTCATGGACTGTTCGAAATAACAAAGGCGCTTACGAATGTGACCGCTGGTTAAGTGCAACACGTGCAAATTTGCATGTTTATTAGGCTGCACATGCTGCTGGGCACGCTATCTCGGGCCCAGCAACCATCGCCAGGTGTCGTCCCGGAGAGCAAAGCCGGCCACCCGCGCGCTCTACGCAGCAGTGGACGGCACTGTACAGTCGCGATCAATTTGAAGGTGATCGCTCGAGCGGCGACCGAAACTAGGAGCAGCGTTTCCGTCTCTTTCCCTCTCGCCGTCAGTCTAGAGGGAAACGTTAGATAGCTTCCCTGTCTCTTTTGCTGTTCCCTGAGCAGCTGTCACTCCCGTCACCCTTCACGAGATAACCTGCGAATTCATTTCGATTGCCTTACAGCTTTTGCACAGATGCGTCATTGTTAGCCAAAATATGCATGAGACAGCGACGAACACACATCATCGCCATGAAAGGGAAAGAAACAAAAAAATGTGGCGAGTTAGTCTTGGGGGTGACGGTTGCAGCCTGGAAGAGCATAAAAGGGGAAGAAGGCAGCGAATTTTTATCTTCGCAGTTCCGAAATCGGCCGCTATGCTGCTTGGAAGGCCCGCCGGTCGATGCTCGCGCGATCACCTTCAAATTGATCGCGACTGTACATGCGATCTCGATGTGTTCTGTTCGACTTCTCTGTTGAATTCGCCCACGTTTCATGTGCGCCGATCGCGATGAGCGAAGTGATTGCTACGCCGATTTCAGTTCGCTTGTACCGATTGTTCGCGACACTGTTTCGCTTGTGCGTTTTTTTTTCTTTTGCCCAATGCATCGTGTTTTAACCTTTTTTGACCCGAGGTTCGTCGAATCCAACGACGAACCTTGCTAGGACGAACGAACGCTAATTGCCGGAAAGAGTAAGCCGATTGCGGCGCGTCTGAGGGCAAGAAAAAAAGTCACAATATCGGTAAAACGTCTCTGCTAGGGCGCCTCGCTACAGCGTTTGGGCGGGTGGCGGCGCAACACATCCAAGAACACCCTAGTCTTTACAGTAAGCCCAGCGCTGACGCGTATCGCCTTTCTTCTACGTACCAAACGTGCCAAAACCGGCACGCACATTCTGCGGCATCTAAGAGGCAACAGAAGCCAACAGTCGCAAAGCACACTGTAAGTCTCTGTTCAACCGTTCAGAACCCCTCTCCTTCCATCATCCCCGTACTCCTTCAGTTTTCAGACGTTAACAGTCATCAAGGGGAAGCCGCCGTCAAGGTCTTCTCAGAAGATCTGCGCCGCCACTGTAACCCGTCACGGATGATCCCCAGCGTAATCACCGCCTGCTCGCCGACGCGCACGTAGGAAAGACAGACCCCCCATTCCTTGCTTGAGTAGAACTTGTTCCCTCCCTCCAATCCTTCGGACTGCTTTGGCATTGACGGCGCGTCTGGCCCAGTGTAATCACGAGCGCATCGTTCGTGGCTCGTACTTCATTGGTGGTGGCTGCGGCGGAGGTAGAGATGGCAGACTACCAGGAAACAAGAAAAGAGAGCAAATAACGACGCGAGAACGGGGGAGTTCTCGGCGTATTCAAGAAAAGAAGGGAGTGTTCGTCTGGTCAAGCCAGACGAACGACGTTCACCTCCTCTTCCAAATACGTGACGCAATTTCGCCGCTACGTGACGAGGGGGGTAAGAAAGAGGGAGAAGGACGGAAGGGATATTACCGCTTAGCTTGTTTTTTACTTTATCGGGCGTTATTTCTCCTTGACGTCACAAGCTTGAGAGCCCCTCATTTTTCGAGAGAAGAGTCTCTCGTTCATCGAACGCGTTCTATCCTTTTATGTGTCGAACTTTCTCCAGTTCGAGGCTCTACGTAACGGCTAAATGCACGTTCGATGCGCTCTTAGCAAAAAATCGTCCCCAGTGATGCCGCATTTAGCTCGTCGCCCATTGCGCGCTTTCTTCTCCAAGTCTTGCAGAGGGTCGTCCGTTCAGCAGACGCGTTGTTTTATGCGCGTGCTGCGCCTTTATGTCTTAATAAAACATTGTCAGAGCGCTAATCGCCAAGAATTACCAGGCGAGAACTGCGAGATCGTGTTCTTCGCGGTCTCAGTCAGGCTTGCTTACCGCTTCCAGTCCCAAGTTTCTGGTGTCATTTCATGTTTAGCTTGCCTGTAGTCTTGAGACATTCTAGACATATCGTCTTGGTCGCTCATCTTTTTCAAGTTAATAATCTGTTCCAGGACACACCCAGCATGCAAGGTGACTCTCCTTGCTCGGCTTACCAAAGCGTGCGACTGGGTTAACACCCTCCGTCCGCTGTCTCACGCAGCTAGGTGGGCGTAGGGCTTATACACTGTAGTGGCAAGTGCAATCCCTTCACCTTGCAAGCCAGCAGACGTCACAACTTAAGCTTACCCAACCTTCATATACATTCCCCTCACGCATATCATTGGCCACTCGTGAACGGACCATCACCTCATATTTTCTCACGCAATCCCGAGTATGCAGCGTACTCTCTGGTGGCAGGTAGTACAACACCTTCAGCTTGCAACCCTCGCAAGTTCAGCCTGCTGTTCAACTTCTTCAGGCGTTACAGAATGAGGTCGTCTGCTCTGATGACGCGCCGGGCGTACCACCATCCTATTCTGTTCCCAAGTTTTTCGACCGCGTGGTTGACACTACCATCTCACGCACTCGGGCGTGCACTGTAGCAGCAGGCATCCAAGCCGCGCCCTACACAAGCGTCGTCAGTCAGTTGCCCTCGCTTGGCTGGCTGCCCGGAGGGTGCTCTCGTGTAAAATTAATGCGCGTAGCAGACGCACATGCAGGCGGCTTTGTAATTACGCGGCGTGAGCCGAACGCCGACCCCCCCGCCGTACCTACGCTTACGTCTGGCCGTCGTCTAACCTTTTACCCGGGGCAGAATGTACCCGGGACATGATCTCGGTGTTTACACCCGCATGCAGCCGAGTCGCTTCTGTGTCCATTCACGCGGGACTGCCTGTTCGTCATTAACGCCTCACCGCGGCGCCCCGTGGAGGCCACATGTGACGATACGAACTTTGACCCCCCTTATGACCTCCCACACCGCCCCGGTCTCGCCCTATGCATGCACGCAAGGGAAAACCCGGCCGGACCAATCCGTGCGTGGCGCGCGCTCAGTCGGCATTCAGTGTCGCTGCTATAGGGTGATTCATCCGAGGCCGAGGTATGCGGGCGTTGCTTCGCTAAGTAGCATCTGATTGCAGCGGTGTAGCTCGGTCGTCGCTCTGCCGTTCTCTCGCTTCTGTAGGCTCAGTCATTTCTCGGTAGATTATTAGTACTTCGGCGTCCGCGAGAACAAACGAGAACGGGCGAGAGCAGCGACGCTTCGAGGTGAAAGGTGCCGCGTGGCTATTGTCACGTTAGCTTTTTCGTGCTCCAAGCCATGCCCGAATACATATATACGTATAACGCGTCACGGAGAGAAACGGGGGAACACACACTGGGGCTTCTCGCGCTAGGTCGAAATAACTTTTGGGGCTGCACGGCGAGCAATAATGCTCCAACGAGACCGAAGCCGCGCTTGCGCGTTACAAAGATGCTGTATTTCATCACTCGCGCCGAGCCTAACGCGTCCGGAAACACGCAGGCGTGCTTTCAATGTCTCGGCGATAGCCTGTGATGGGCCAGCGACACGACGACGGGATAGCGATAGAGGAACGGAGAAATCGTTCTTACGGAAGTGGAAAGCGACACCCACTGCTAAACAGTGGACGTGACCAAAGTTAACTGCGGTTTCCTTAATCTTTCGATTGACTGCGTTCGAATACGCCTGCGTACATTGCTCCCATGCAACCGCCGCGGCTGCAGCTTTAATACAATCAATTAATTACTACAATCAGCGAATCTGTATTCGCAGGCAGTCTTGTTAGCATAATGAGCTGACCAGGTGACGCATGTAGTATATGGAGCACGCGACTCTTGAAAAGGACACCGCCCGACATGACGTATGCACTGTAAAATAATTTACACCCTGAAAAGTGAAAAAGGGGGTAAATGTGTCTATAACTTGACACCCTTAGGGTGTTATCCATATAACGGACACCCGATGAGTGTGAGTTATAGACACATTTACACCATTTTTCACTTTTCAGGGTGTAAATTATTTTACAGTGTGCTTGTTATCATCACGCAACGCTTGGTAACCGTTTAAAGTGACAAAGTAACGTTAAACCCGCGTAGAGTCGGTAAAGCTTTCTTTCAAAACTTTTCGTCCTTTCCTTCGTCTATCTCTGATACAGAGCACAGCTTACATACGTAGCTGGCGACGCTGCGGAAGCTAATACGCAAAGTAGTGCGGTACGGTGGCTGGGACCGTAAGTGCGGTCATAGAAGTGCAGCTCCGAACGTTCCGCAGCACAGTTGTTTTGATCGGCGACGCTTTCAAAAATATTACGACCGCTTGTGCACGCAGTGGTATGCGTCAAATCACGTGCTGTTTGCGCACGTTAGTAGAGATTCCCACCGGCGACGTACCGTATCTTTTCGTCGCGAGCGCAAGCTGTGCGCCACGTTCCCTGCTCACAGCGACGTGTCGATCTGCTCACTTGGCGGTAAATAAGTTCAGCTTTGCGGCGCCTTTCTCGTCATTCGTCGCATTTTGCGAAGTGAAAGTGCATACTTAACGTTATACGTCGAATTACATGATGCGCGCCAATATATGTGATACGTTACACACACTGTGTGTGTGTGTGTGTGTGTGTGTGTGTGTGTGTGTGTGTGTGTGTGTGTGTGTGTGTGTGTGTGTGTGTGTGTGTGTGTGTGTGTGTGTGTGTGTGTGTGTGTGTGTGTGTGTGTGTGTGGTCGCAAGAGCGAGTGGTGAGAAAGGTCTAGCTCTATCGTTGCGTTGCCTGCTTTGTATGACACAGTATTCCAGTACACTCTAGTATGAAGCAGCATACAGCCTTTCGGCAGGGACCAGCCACCGAAATTCGCGGAACTGCCTCTCGCGTGTTCGAGGGTCGTAGAGGATAGAAGACCACCACCACGGGGAAGGACGAGTTTAGTCGAAGCCGCGTAAGAAGTGGACGGCCGGAGGAAATGAGGGAATGGTGGCGTGTTGTGTGCGTGCGCGCGTGCGTGTTTGTGCGAAAGGTGAGGGTGCGTTTAATGGGAACACAGCGGCGCGCCGTATTAGCGAAACTGCAGTGGCGTGATTCTCGGGCGCGGCGGAGCCAACGGCAGCATCCCGCGGGGGAAATAAAGCAGGTGCGCGGGAAAAAGGGAAAATAAAAGAAAAAAAAAGAAATGCCGGCACTGATTGACAGGAAGGCAACAACCGACGGCACGGAGATGAGAAGAAGAGATGGGACGGGGGGAAGTGCCGGGGGCCCTCCAAACACTTTCCTCCGTGTTTGTTTGTTTATTGGCTTCTCGCCGGACCCGGCGCGGACAGTGGCCTTCCTCTGCGTTACATCGCCTTCGCCTCGCCAAACGCCTGCAGGCGCGGACGCTCCACGCCAGGAGGAAGGCTCGAGAAAGTAGCAGCGGTACTGCTGCGAGAAAGCTGTCGGCAGGAAATTGCCCCAACACACAAGGCATTCCGCCTGTGTTCCCCGGGGTCATCCATATGCGCCTGGGCTCGTCTTATATGAACCTGACGGAACCGGCCCCCCCACCCCCTCCGTACGCCTGTGTATACACCCCTCGCACACGTAAGGGTTGGGTCGCCAGACGTCTAGACGGCGGTGTCGGTCGGGTGAATGACTGCTGTCCGTCGCCGTTGTTGGAAACAGTGTTATCAGCGTCGAAGTAAAGCGGGAACAGAAACACGCGGCCGTCTAGGAAGTCGAGATTGACAAGAGGCTGCGGTCCGCCTCGAGAATGGAAGAGTGGGACGAGAGGGTTGGGGGAGGGGAACGAGGAGGACAGAAGTTCCGGTCGAGTAACTTGACCGCAGTCCGGGCAAGTTATTACGGACACGCCAGGGCTATTTCACTGTTACAGCTCTGTCGAGTCATGTTCCTAAGCCCTCGCGGACAGCTTAGCTAGAGTGATGGAAAGTGCTGGACAAGCCTTGTAGCACACGTGAATAAGTTTCCGACAAACTGGAGCGAATTTTCAGTTGTGGACACAGTTGAGCAAAAGAATGAACTATACACTCATTCATTTTCGTCTCAAGTAACGTTTCATTGTGTTTTTTGGTGTTAATTTACTTCCCGTGGCAAGAAATCCTCTCGACTGCTCCGTTCTAATAAAAAGGAGACATGCCTGCGTCGTCCTGAACGACGCCCATTAATCAGCCTCTTTCTCCTTACGTTCGCTCTTCCGCTCGTTAATTCTTCCTTCTTCTTTCCAATATTCTGGAGAAGCACTTGAGGTGCAGTTCCCGATACGTGACGCGACCCATAACTCGATCTTCTTCTGCACTTCCTGCAGTTCCGAACGCCGCCTTTACAAAGCGCCAAGTACACAAGGCTATGACAGGAGAAACGAGAAACGCGGGACTTGTTCGTTCGACCCCTCTTCTCACAAAGATACTTATAACGCATCGACCGGCTCGGTAAACAAACACGCCCCCCCGGTTTCGGTGGTTCTGTCTTCGAACTAAACGAACGCCAGAGACGATTGGGAAGCGTATATTGGTCGAGTCTCCCAACCTGCAAGTTTGATTCTCGCCCGCGCACCGTCCACGGGGCCGCCGGCAAAGATTTCCGCACGTTCACGCCACGCTTTGGCGCTGCACGCCAGGTCTGTTTACTCGGTCTCTCATCTCTCTCTCTCTCCTTGTTCTCGTTCTTCGATTCGTTTTTCTCTCTCCCCCTATTTTCTGTCCTTTCTCAAATCCCTTTTCTTTCCGCCTTCTAACCAGCTTGTCACTTTTCGCGCTTAGAAGATTCAGACAGCTTCGTATACCAAGGTCTGTGTGAACGTTGTAGAGCCAGTTGTCAAGCGACGTGTGCGTATTCTTTGTTAGACGTTGTTGTTAGGTTAGACGTTTAATCTAGTTGTGATCTATGCCCACGGCTTTTTAACGCGCGCAGTCTTGATTATCATTTATCATTATGACAACCAAGTCATTAGCAAATTTTATATCGCTCGCAGAAGGGCGAAGGTTCCCTGTCCAGTTACGCCTGTCCTGCATGAACAGGCTCATTCCGTCCTATATGCCTGCAAGCTTCCTAATTTTATCGCACGATCTAACACTCAATACCCCCCCCCCCCCCGAATTTGTTTCCTTTGACACTAGGTTACTCTAAAAAAGCACTGGTTATCTGCTTTTCGTATTGAACGACCTGCCCCGCTGGTGTTTCTTTCACGTGACCTCAGCTGGAATACCACGCTACCCCCCCGTTCGCTCTCCTCTAATCAGTATCGCCACACAAGTCTCTCAATGAACTCTACCCCATTAAAAGAACAAAAAAGAGTAACATTAAGCTGTCTTAGTAAATTACTCCTCAGGAATGGCAAAACACGGCCACCCTTGTAATCCAGAGAAGTTGCAAGAAGTTTGATCGCGACCCCGCTCCCGAGCTCCTGTACCGCCTCGCCGTGACGTCACAAATTTTAAGAGCGTCTGATCGGGTCTAGTTAATTTTTTTTTTTTCATCTGTGAAGATGGACTATACTGTACTGGGAACGAGGCAAAGACTGCGGCTCGTTTCTAGAACCTTTACTGCGACACAGCTGCCAGAATACGAGAAGACAGAAAATTCGAGAAGATGCAAAATTCATGACGTCACACTCATCTACCGTGGGGGGAAGGGGTGGTCTGAGTTTCCGGCGTTAAGTTAAAAAAAATGGTCTTAATTTTCTCCACTAGTAATTTCCCTTCTTTATGAATGAAAACTTCGTTTTGAAAGAATACTTAATCAGTCTAAACTGATTTTCACTGTCCCTTTATCCATCGCCCGAAAGCGTTCCTATGTCGAGGCTATACAAAAGCTTTGACGGCGCGACGCTTTAATAGGCTATACCGGCGCGCATCCGTGTATAGACACGGAGCGACCGGGCCGCAGTTCGATGCTTCGTTAGCGCGCGCGGAAGTCTATAGTCTCGTTTAATTGGTTTACGTCCTCTTCCAGAACAACTATGCTTTCGCTCCGACAGAGATGGTCTTTATCGCGTATTCTCAATCTCAGCTCGCCGCGTTCTTTGTCCGTGGGTTCCGGCGCTTCGTACACAATCTATTACATGCCCTCAACACTGCGTCTTTGCGCGGCACTAAGCAGCTTTTGACAGGGCCAGGACACTCTGTGATCGCCGATGCGTCGTCGATTGTTTCCAGTCGTCGAAGAAAGATACTGCTATCAGTGAGTACGAAATTAGGATTCCTCTTTTTCTTTTTTCGATGCGAAGATACTCATATAGACACTATCATATTCTACCATCTTAGCATTTTGAGTCAATCGGCAAGGGTGTAGGTGGCTTTGGGGACAACTCGGAGCTCACTAGATGGCAACGCGCACGCTGCGTAATTCCGGTTCGAACCAGTTGCGGCAGCTGCTGTGTCAGCCAATCAACTCTGAATATAGCGAACTTGGCTACATGGCGGAACTTGAAAATGTGCAAGATAGCGCGCCGAATCTAGTACGAATACCGTAGCGATGGGCCGAATCGAATACGAGTCAACGACGACACCTTATCAAACCAAAATAAGAAACCAGAGCACAGCTAGCTTTTGTTGCGCTTATGGCTTCTTCGCATGCAACCGGGAAATGGCTACGTGGCTCCGTTATTGCCGCGACGCTTGTTCATTTCTTGACGCTCTCTCTCTCTCTCTCTCTCTCTCTCTCTCTCTCTCTCTCTCTCTAAGTTCACTTTCGTTTTGCGCTCCTATTTGCCGTCCGTTACAATAAACTTTGCATTCGCAGCGTTTGTGTGTATGTGTATGCCTTGCTGGTGCGTTCCGCGCTGTAGGAGTGTGAATGTGTACACTTCCAACATCTACAGTTCCTTCGCAAACATTGAGGGAGAAAAGGAGAGAAAAAAGAAAGAAAATAGGAAGAGCGACCGAAAAGATTCAGGGATGCGGGCGGAGGCTTTTGCAGCCGAATGAAAGGGCGGTTAACTGCCAAAACTCGGACTGAACAGGGCGCACCGGCCGACGTGAACCTGCCAACGAACTGTGAACTGACCTAAGTTTCCTACAAAAATCGCCTGAGGGAACTCTGGCGCTGCGATCGCTCGGCTACCATCATATTGGTATTGGAAGTGGATCTGTGAGCTTGCGGCATCAGGCATTCTTGTGGCGCTATTTATTTCACTTTATCCGCCTTCATCAGCCTAAATTCCAGAGCAGTCGTATTCTTCTAAACGCAAGAAAGGCAATAGGACTCTGCCAACACGCACAATCATGGTTCTTTTTTTTTAATCGCGAACTTAAGGCAGATACATGTAGCTGAATCATCGTGTTTGGATTCCCGTCATACGCCATACTTTCATCTAGCCATTTCTAAAAGAAAACGCTGTACTATGAACGTGGCCTCCGAAATCGCAATGCGCGCCGGCGCGATCTCGGAGGCAACGCTATGATCGACGGGGGGGGGGGGGGAGGGGGTCTGTGGATTTCGATACAGCATAGCCTGCGCACAAATGGAAAGAATGCTCTCGAGGTCGGTCTGGATGAAAGGACAGTATAGCGCCAGTGCAGAGGAGGTAAATGTGGGGAGCGTGTGTCTGTGTGTATTCGGAAGGCGTAGGACAGCGAGGACGTGCGGGCGGCGTGGAGGGAAGGGAATTGTGCAGCTGTGTTTGCTCTGGCTGGCTCGCCTAACTCATCGTACGAGCAGAGTCCCGCAGTGCGAAATCAAACATGGCGGCCCACGGTTGACCTTATACAGCAGGCGACTGCCGTGGGCAGCGAAGTCGAGTACCTATATAGTCAGGCGCGACCATTTCTGTAGATCAGAGTACGGAAAATTGCGCTGCATTGTAAAATGTCGACCAACGAATGGCAGACGATGGAGTTATGGTTTCCTTTCACTTGATTTTTTTTTTGTCGTCTGGATTCTTTTAGCGAAACCGAATGCGGTGGATTAAATGGGTAGCCAACCACTAGCCGAGTTTCGAAAACCTGTGCGGATGTTAGGCAAAAAGAAGTAATAATAGTAAAGGGAGTTATGAAAGTGGCACTTGTATCTGGCCTGTAGTTGGTGCATATTTTTAACGTTAAGCTTAGCGCGAAAAAGCGAATGATCAGAAGTACAGTCGCGAGCAATGACGACAGAGTCATGGGCACGGGTGACGTCAATCCCGGCGCAGCGCGCAAGGAAACCCATACGGGTGTCTAGTATACTATAGATATATTATCTAATACTGTTATATTAGTATTCAGTACTAGTACTAGATGGGTACTATTATCTAATAATGCCGAACCAGGACGAAGTTTTCATCTGCCAAGCTTTCTTTCTGAGCAATCCGTATGGGTTTGCTTTGTGGCTTCTTTCTGCAGTCGGGTGGATGGCTTCTTCCTTTTCAAGAACTGTTAGTGATACTAGTTGCCAGCGAACCGTTGTGTAGCACATATTACAAACCAATGCTGCTAGCCAGTGGCAGACACTTAAAAAAGACAAGCTTTGTGAATTCGAGTCCCAGATATGGAGAGCTGGTGCGATCGAACGGACTCTGGCCGGCCCTCACTGACGTAGGTGCCGGCGATCGCGCGAGAAAGTCCAACACGCCGGCTAACAGCTGACCTTTGCAGACGGCGCAAACTGTCGTGGGTGTTGACTGGGCCAGAGGGCCGCGGTCTGTAACGCCGGAGGCGTTCCTGATTGTCTCTGTCTGTGCCTCCATTCAACGATGTATCTATGCACCGAATTGTTCCGGGGCTCAACAGCGCTGGCCCACTTGTTTGCCTAGCGTAAGGACGATTGACATCACGGCAGCCGCGTTCGTGGTTATAATGGCCGTGCTTGTAACATGTTTGACGTCTTGCGTAACACGCGGACCTGAGTCAGCTGAGCGAAAGGCACGTCCCACGTCCGTTGCACGTGAACCGTAACTGACGCCCATTGTCCATCGCTAATCCTCGTGTCCACCTGTGACCGTGGGGAAAATGTCGCAAGAGGATTAGCTCTGCTAAACCTCGAGTGCAGGACCAGTTGTGTGAGAGAATAACTGATGGATCAGCGCTGCTGATCCTTGAGTTGCACGATTGGTTTTGTAGAAGTATCACGAATGAATTAGCGGCGGACAATGGGCGAGACTTGCTGTCCTGAAACGCACAGCCAGTTCCCGTTCATAGTTGGGACACTTAAGCTTCCCTGCAGTACACACAACTAGTGAGACATACTGAGTGTCTCATCAGAGAGGAACACTTTCTTCGTTTAGTTAATCGACCTTTTGAAAACATTAATGCACATACTGCACAGCTACAGAACTGAAGATAGCGGCGCTCAGGGCACGCTAATAGTATACCCGGGATCCACAAGATATGCATCGCAATCGAAGTCCGTCCTTGTTAGTGCACAGAGAAATTCGGTGACATTTCCGCCGCACATCTTCAGGCGAGATCGGCATTATTTTACTACGCCTTTCACAGCGCGCCTGGGCGCGCCGCTCTAGCGCCTGTATTCTAAGCGTTCCACTGCTGAACACGAGGTCGCCGGTTCGACGACCTGCCACGGCGGCCGCATTTCAATGAGAGGGGTGGGGGTGGAGGGGCAGAATGCATAAACGTACAACAAACACGGGTGCACTTCTGGAAGACTATGACGTTCAAAAACTCATTTTGGGCCGTCCACTAAGACGTCTGTCATTGCCCAGACGACTCTAAAATCAATTAGCCACTCAATCGATCCACGGCATCGCAGAATAGTAGCGTACGAAGTTTTTTGCAAGCGCTGTACACGGTAACGAACTTGGTCGGAGTTGCTCGAGCGAACGGCGCGTTTGATCGCGCTGCCTCGCACCGGCTGGTCATTAAATAAGACCCACAATTTTCGGGGATGGGTACAGCGGGGAGGGGGGGGGAGGCGACAGCAAAACAAGAACAAAGTGACGCAATGCTCAGGCAAACACCACGTATTAGCGCAACATGTGGTATACACGTCGGCACATGCATAACGTTGCATAACACGGCGACACACTGAGTCAGCACTTCAGCGGATGGGATGCTGACGCGGCCGCATTAACGAAAGCGCGACGCGCTCCTCTCGATCAAACGTGACCCTCCGACCCTTGTTCGCGGCCTGGTTTGTGTACGGTGTTCACACTGTACTTCACACACACACACACACACACACACACACACACACACACACACACACACACACACACACACACACACACACACACACACACACACACACACACACACACACACGCACACACACACACACGCACACACACGCGCACACACGCGCGCACACACACGCGCACACACACGCGCACACACACGCACACACACACGCACACACACACGCACACACACACGCACACACGCACGCACACACGCACGCACACACGCACGCACACACGCGCGCACACGCGCACACACGCACACACACGCACACACACGCACACACACGCACACACACGCACACACACGCACACACACGCACACACACACGCACACACACACGCACACACACACGCACGCACACACACACGCACACACGCACACACACACGCACACACACACACACACACGCGCGCGCGCGCGCGCGCGAGACCACAGCGCGGCGCCGCGGATACCCGTGCAGCGGTGGTGGCCGGTCAGTGTTTTCACTCTTTATGCTAATGCCGCAAATAACCGGGTCGTCTCCCTTCATTATGCTCATCCCTCAGCGACCGCGCGCTGCGTTGTTTTATGCACCTCGACGCACTGAACGAGCTCACCGCTGTAGACCCTTCTATCGGCGCTGTGGCATGTGGTATGTTCGTGGCTGGACAAAAAAGAAAAAGAAAAAAGAAAAGAGAATCGGTTGCGCGCTTTTGTCGCTAAAGCTTGCCCAGGAAGACAAACTATTTCGACACGTAGTCGGTACATATACAAGTACGGCCTATATACAGGGTGTTCCAGCAAAAATTGTTGGAGGTTGCCTGTGGCAGATGGCGCAATTCTTGTTCATGAGGTGGTCTACTCGAATCGGCGGACGCTACTCGTACTAGAAGAGAAACTTGGGCGGGTAGCGCCCGCGTCGCGTTCTTCTTTTGCTTCTTCCTCATGGGTTTTGCGCTGTTAATGTCCAAAAACATGAGACACTACTTGCACAAGAAATTGAAATGAATAATCGACTAATTAAGAATGCGCCCAATTAGCTTTTTTATCTAATTACCCTATAGTACATATATACCGGGTCCTAATCGCAGACGAAGGCGGCCACATTCAGATGAAGGTACAATGGAAAGAGAGAGATATATATATATAGTCAAGAGAGCGAGAGAACAGGAAATAGCCTGTCGGGCTCAAAAAAGTGCGTCCACCTCTGTCTGCATCCCCACAGCTCACTGTAGATGTGGAAGATGCAAAACCTTATGCAACTATAATTTCGTCACGTACATTACGCTCTTCAAAGGCTTCGTGCAACCAAACATGGCGCTGGCTAAGACGGCATATACGTCCCGTAATACGAGTACATTCGCTTTCTATATTGGCAAAAACTCGTCGTCTAGCTGTTAGCGTCTACGGTGGGAAACGTTATAAGTCTCTGTTTGCGAACTAGCGAAAAGACCTCCAACCAGTCTCTCTTTTTGTATTCTTTTCTTTTTTTTCATTGGTCCCAATTGTCGCTCTGTCCAAACTGGAATTGCGGCAACGGAAGTGGCAGTCTGAAGGATTAGCCTTATCGGTTAGGTAAATCGCACCGCCACCCTACTCCCTGATGCCTCTCTAACGGCAAATTCCCGATTGGCTCACGGGCGGCATACCAAGATAAGAAAAAAAGAAAGAATACTTGCGGACATTTTTCTCCCACGGCGCCTCATCTCATTACATTACACCAACAGCCACAAGGAGTCGCCACTTTCCCGGACGCCTAAAAAAACTCTTGTTTGGTGAACGCTTCCCATGAATGTGCATCTGGATTCCTTATATACTCTCGGTTCCTCGCGCGTATATTCGTTCTCGTGACCAGAGAATGCGCATCGCGCAAACCGTAGCGTTAGTAGTCATGGTGTAGTATATACGGAAGGCGATACATACAGCGGTACGGTACGGCCGTGGTGTTCTCCACGCGCGGAACCTACGCGTTAGTTATAGTAGCACGGACGACACGCACGCACGCAATTAACTAAACAGACAGACGGACAAGATACGCACGCGAACGACGGCGTTCCACGGTGGCTAGCGGGCAGAATGAATGCCGTCGAGCCGCGCGCGGCTCCAGTGGTTCGACATTCGACGAATTCGGGCGTACGCGGGCGGTCTGATTGCGAAATTCCGATCTGAGCTATACGCCACCTCCGCCGACGCAGACTTCGGCACGGGAACGCGCGGAAAGTATTCGGCTTATCTGTCTGTCGGTGAATTTCTCGCTGCGCGATTCCCGAATCGGGGAAAGGCGGTGCTAAATCGGTGCACCCCTACACGGCGCTCGGTACACGCGTATATATATACATATATCGCGTTATATGCGTGGGACTCCCGCCGTCGGTGTAACTCAGATTTGAACTCTTTCGAAAGGACAGCCGCAGTATAACCGTTTGCTGCAGTCACGTGGCACAACGGAGATCTCGCGCCGGTCAGCGTTCAGGCTGAGGTTGTCGGCGATAGACCTGTCGCGAATTCTCAGTGGAAACGCCTGCAGCCGATCCTCTCTGGTTTGGTTTTCAACAACAAGCTGGACTTTGGGCGTTATATATAGAAGGAACTGGGTTTTAGTTGGCGTGTTCGTCTTGCACTGCGCTACGACGAAAATGCATCGAAAAAAAAAAAAGAATCTCGGAGCCTGCGAACTTCGGGACGATGAAGGATAGATGCGCGAACGCGCCTCCTATAGCTTGTTCACGGGAGCCTGATTAAGCAGGATTCAACAAGCGCGCAGGAGACGAATTTTAGAAAGAAGAGAGCAACACCAGTCGCGTGCAGGTTGCTTTTGGGTCGATCGGGGTACGGAGTGCCAGAAACGGTGGCGTTACTGTGTACAGGATGCACGTTGAGAGGAGCCCAGGCTGTCAGAATTATTTGGAGTGGCCCATTACAGCGTGCCTCGTGATCAGGTCCTGGTATTGCCACGTAAAACTCCAGATTTTTCTTCTGAAGAGAGAACGTATCGTATAAACGCAGACACAAACACACACGAAGCACAAGAACGTGTAGGAAGACACGAGTATGATCCTGGAACCCGAGCCCTGCGCGAGCTTTGCACCTCTCGCGAGTTCTACTTCAAACCGTGCGTTTGCGTCTTAACTGACAATCACGTCGTCTGTATAGCGCGGGGTGTCACATTTCGAGAGCGAAGTACGTCGTAAACAACAACAGCAACAATGACGAGCGACTGCACGTTATAGCTTGGCTGCGCGCGCAGTGTAGGAAACCTCGGGAAGGGCAGAGGGGGCCTCGTGTAACTCGAGCTGTCGGCTGTTACATATTAGCGTATTACGCGCGGCGTTGACAGGAAATGTTCTGAGAAAGCCCGAGATGAGACCGCGAGCGTGTACCGGTGGGCAAAATGTGTACTACGTTGAATATGTGCCGAGAGGGTGGGACATGGGAGCTCGTATTTGCCGACTTAAGAGGAAGAAGAAAAACAAGAGGAAGAAGAAAAAGAGGAAGAAACGAAAGCCGCAAGCATGCTCTGCCTGCGGAAAGTCTATTTGCGCGTCTCGCGAGAATGCATAAGGGGAGGCAACTGTTGTCATTTCGTGGGTGCGACGACGGCTATACGAGACCGACGGTGAAGCCGACTCGGGGGGTGGTTGCGTCTTTCTCTGCAGTAATGTGCGCGTGTTCCAGAAAGCAATCATCAACAAAATACACATATATGTACAAGAAAAAAAGAAACGCGAAGAACCATACGCACCGCTGTGAAGTGGAGAAACGTACGCCCGAGCGCGTAGGCGCGTCTGGCTCTGATTCCATTTCCTATAGGGAACAGAGCTTTTTTTTTTTTTCTGTTGTTGTTGTTACTACGCATCTCTGTCTGCTACGGCCTTCGTGGACTTCCTCGCATAAACAGCGCGCGCGCGTCGTTGTCGTGTAGGGGCGCCCGACACTCGCATTTTTGTTCGGTCGGAGGAGAAAGCAATTTTCTCCGCGGAATGGACTTGTCGCGGGGATGCGACGGGAAGGATGCTGCGCGCTTGCTGCGGAAGGCGCGTGTACTTAAAGCATCACTCGCTGTGTCGTTCGTTATTATTATTATTGTTATTATTATTATTATTATTATTATTATTATTATTATTATTATTATTATTATTATTATTATTATTATTATTATTATTGCTGCTGTTGTTGTACTGCTGTGATTTGTTACTGTATTTTACTTCTGGTCGTTTGCATGCCATTGCGCATGTGTTTAATGCACTTGTGCATTATACATGTCATGCATAATGGACAAGTGCCATAGAAAGCCCCTTTCGTGGACAGTGTATACCGGCGTACTTAAATATACGGGCGGTTTCTCTCCGCTTTACCGTTAATTAATTAATTCATTCATTCATTCATTCTTTCCACGCCCAGCTTGCGAAACCTCGTGGTGGCTTTGTTTGCCATCTGGTTCCACGAAGGATACTGAGTATGCGACATCATACGCATGGGCAACGTGAGCACATGAGCACACTGAGCTGAGAGTAAAATCTAATCACTGCGACCTGTGGTGATTGATTGGTCAAATTGATTGGGTTTTGTATGCCGAAGTCAATCAATCAAGCTAGGTCGCTGTAGCGCATTCGGATAGATAGTGTGACTGTCACGTGCGCGGGCGTTTTTTTTTCTTTTTTTTTTTGCATTCCACCATTATCGGAAAGCAAAGCGCTCTCCTTTCTCTTCGTTAAAATATACTCCTCCTCCTCAATATCGTAAATGCGGCCGCCGCGAGTCGAACCCGCAACCTCGCACTACAACGGCTGCAGCGGAACGCCACAACCGGTGAGCCGCGCTACGCGTCGCGCGTGTATATGTTTGACGGAATAAGCATCAACGTTTCTCTTTAACGCTACTCCTAGAAGCATATCGTAAAGCAAACGCGAATATCAAGCAGCCCATTGCGGTCGATATTTCTTTGTTGCCGCATTCTCCGCAGCCAAGGTAAAGACATTCGATTCAGTTCAAAATAGGTTCTGAATCTATCCAGCCACAAGTGGTCCAACAGCATACACACGTTCCTCAGAAAAGAAAAATAAATGCGATGTGGCGAAGAACACTGTCGTTATTGTGCGCTACCCAATAGACGAGGCAAAAAAAAAGAAAAAGAAAGAAAGGAAAGGGGACTACAACAATAACGAATACCGAGGAGGGCGAGTCAGAGACAAAGTGCATTATTCAAATTGGTTTCCGTCCGCGCGCCGGTCGTCCCACTTTCTTTCGCCAGCGGCTCTGCGGAGCCGGCTCTTGGCGCATCTGTACCGCGTCGGCGGCATCGACCAATACGTCAACGCCGCGCGACTGCGAGAGGCGACGCACGTTTCTGGTGAACAGAATGCTGGGCACTCGGCGCGACGAAGCTGTCAGTGACAACGCCCTTCTTCCCTCCTCCTCCTCCGCGAGAACAGCGTTCAACTTTGAGCCTCACCGCAGTAACAACCGCAACGTCATGCGCAACTCGACGACAGATGGCGTTCGTTTCGCGCCGGTACTGGTGACGTAAGAGCAGGGAATACACACAATGAAGTGACGGAAGTTCAAGTGCCTTTACAAGGTGATGGATGGATGGATATGAAGTGGCAAAGGCAGGGAAATTAATCGGGGGAGCTTTTGGTTTGCTACACTGCGCTGGTGGAAGGGTAAGGGGGAAATCAAAGATTGAACGAATAGGGGAGAGATAAAGAACGAGAGTGGGCATAGCAATACACTCAGTATTGTACTTTGAGCAAAATGACTATTTTGCCGGCAGACAGGTTTTTATGCTGAACTCCGCAACAAAACAAGGATAGCCACGCATAATACATGCCGCTTCTCATGTCGCTATCCCACTTCCCATATAACTATCGCGAAACTATGCGTACGCCCGTGGGAGATAAAATCGTTCCGCCAGGGGAGAAACGAGCGCTGGCATCTAGGATGAAGCTTGACGTGCGGACGTCTTGTTACGCTATATACTAGTTATTATAAGGTAACGCATTCGCAGCCGCAACGATCCTTTATGCGACGGTCGCACGGGGCCAACCCGCCAACTTTCAGGACTGCATGCACGCATCTTAGCAAGGCGAACGAACGCGCCAGCCAAGCTCGGCAACTTGAAAGCCGGAAAGAACGGTACACACATCTTCGCATACGCAGCAGGCAGGCATCGCCGGCTTTGTTGACGTGCCCGTATGGGAGCCGGCAAAAAGAAACAAGTTTGGGGCGGGACATGCGGCCGAAGTGGGCAAAACTATGCGTAGGCGACGGAGAACACGTACACATTCAAGTTATGATGCGTCGTTACGTTCGTCATATAATAACGTTCGCGTACGCTTCGTTCAAGCACACGCGTGTATGTTGTGTACGAAAACCGCCGCGTGCGTGCGTGCGTGCGTGCGTGCGTGCGTGCGTGCGTGCGTGCGTGCGTGCGTGCGTGCGTGCGTGCGTGCGTGCGTGCGTGCGCGCGCGCGCGCGCGTGCGCGCGCGCGCGCGCGCGCGTGTGTGTGTGTGTGTGTGTGTGTGTGTGTGTGTGCGCGCGTACGCGCGCATGTGTGTGCGTGCGTGTGTGCGTGCGCGCACGTTGTCCGGTCGTTTAGGCTACTTTCGCGTGTCTCGTGTACCCGCCATTACGCATTGCCACTGCGGAAACTATTTTGCATAACGAAAGCGGCGTTGAAGTTTCCTAACTACTTACACTTGTGAAATGTGTCCGTCAGTCGAGGTCCGTAATTTAGGTTGAGGCATCCGAGCGTGTCCCTTTTTTTCGGGAAGTGAAAACAAATTATTGCCGGAATGTCCCGTTTCGTAGCCGGACGTTGTTCCTGTTAGGCTGGCTGTTCCAGCGCTGTAAACTAAAAGGACGCTAAAGAAGGCTACTGAATTAAAGTAGGATTGGTAAATTTCACCTTTGGAACAGTCGGCGTCACAGTTTTACGGACCGCGTGCTCTCAGAAAACGTTGAATTTTCGAGCAGTATATGATATAGTAGCCGGTAAAGCCGTACCGATTTCGCAGATTTTACGACGTAGCGTGCTGGAAAATACAGGCTGCGTGAAATATTCAGCTATCTCTCAGCTCCCGCGCTTCGTCGTAAACTTATCACACCGGTATGCTGATGACGTCAGAATTACCGCGTCCGGCGTCTTGTAAGCCAGTGAAGGCCAGAGAGAGAGAGAGAGATGTGAAAGAGGGAGAAAAGATGGAGTATGTGGCGACACACCATTCAGGTTCCCGCACCAGCCGAGATTTCCCCCATCTTATTAACGAACATCTTGGCGCAAAACTAACGTAAATAGAGTTAAAAAAAAATCGTTATCTGTCTTTTATCAGGAGGCATCGTTTCAAGAAGTGGTCTTGTCTTCGTCAGGGCGGACTTAGCGTCAGCTTGCTGTTTTCGTCATCCGAGCTTTGGCTTTATGTAAGAGTGAAGCGCAAGTTACTGCGGCCACTGCTTATAACTTTGTAAACGAATACTAAAGCTCCGATCGAGCCCGAAAGCACGTTAGTCGTCGCGTAGTCGACCGACAACTACAACATACGCAATTACAGGTCCGCAATTCTGTATAAAAATAAGCGAGCACGCCACAACCTCAAGACTACGAAGGAAGAAAGAACCCCGACAATGCTTCAGCGTTGCAGATCTGCGCTTTCGAAACGGAATTCGAGCAGTGCGAAGGAATCTAAAAGGGATCGAAGAAGTAAATACCGCGGGACATTGATGCCACGGCAGAAAACGGGAACACTAGCTGTATACTATTTCCCTGCCGCATTTCTTAAGGTTCCTGTTGAAATCCCATTTGGCTGATTATTCTTTTTACGAAATCTTGTAGCAGCGTAAAGGCGTCGGCAAAGCGGCGGTGTATCTATAGGTTACCCACTGGGAATAAAGCACACATCTTGTTTTGAGCCTCACGGACTTTTCGTTTTTCTTTTTTCCGGTCCGGAAACTCTTCTGCCCGCTTTCTCCTGTTGATCGGATCGTATCTCTCTCTCTCTCGGCCCGTCTCGCTTCGGCCGCTCTGTTCCTATCCATATCCAATCCAGGGGGCCGCCGGCGACTGGACTTTAGCGGGCGCCTTGGACCGTGCTATCATATACGCCTTCACTTCCGACATCGAAGGAAAAAGAAAGCGACGAAAAGAAAGACAGGGGGGCGACGCCGACAACGTCTTCGTCCCTGGCTTCCTCTTTTCACGGCGTCGTCGTAGTCGTCGCTCGGACGATTCGAATTGAATTCCCGCTTTTCTTCGTGCGTCGCGCGCGATCGTGCGGCGGTGGCCGCGGGGGAGGGGGACTTACGCGGCCCTGATCCGCCGTTTTGTTATCGCCGGGGTCTTCCTCTATCTCCGGCCGACCCCATTCATTTTAGTTTTTTGTTATTATTTTGTCTGGCTAGTTCTTTCTCTGTGCGTTTTCTTCTTCACGCCAGTCTAGTCTTCCATTATTCCGAACTCTTCTCCGCAAACATCAGTCTTTTCTTTTATTTGACCTGAATGTCGTTCTTTCTTTCTGATATTTCTTTTTTATTCGTGTTTCTGACGCTAGCTCCCTTGGCCGGTCTCTGGATTTCCCTTCAAATAGCGCGCGCAGCGTCGCGCGATCTTTTGTGCTCGTAACTTATTTATAATTTTTTGCTTGTCGCCGGAATATCGTCCGATATTTGAACCCGTGTCGGGGACGCGTCCCTTACTCTCCCGTAATTTGTATTTTTATTATTCTTAGCCTTCGTCCATCGTTTACCTCGTCTGTCGTTCGACGGGTTTATCTAGCCTTCTATGGGTGCCGTCAGAAAGGCGGTGAAAGGGAAAGGAAAGGGGGTACGGTGGTGCAGGGCGACGGGGGGCTTGCAGACACTTAGCAATGAATGGAACTACCGTTTTAACAGTTGGCGGCGCTTTGTGTACTTTTCTCTCCTTGTTTTTCGCGTTTGTTTACTGGTCAGTGTTTGTTTGTCATTCCTTTTCTTTTTTTCTTGTTTGCGCCTCGAATCTTGAAGAAAGGGGAGAGCGAGCGACTTCGTTCGCCGGTTTTCGGTCATTAGGAAAGGCGACACACATCAGCGCGCCTTTCAGCGTCCCATGTTCTTCTACCTCGTCCTTCCTCTCGCCAGGAAATAAATACCGTGCAACGCTGTGAGCTGTGCGATGTTCCAGAGGCAGGTACCATATATACTATATCGCTGTAGAAAGTGGTGCGTTGTTTCTACGGTGCTTAATGCGCTACAGAGTACAAATCAGCAGAAGTTGGTGGAACTTTACCCCGCCATTTCTTCTCGCACTTTTCCCGAAGAGAAATCGCACAACGTCGCAACGGTGCCCGATATAATAATGCCGTCTCTTGACTATACGCAGAGACAAGCTGCATAGTGTGACCTCACATTATGCGGCGGCGCACTGCCATCGTGTTTCTTGCGGGTAAATATTTGGGCAAGCTTCGATGTGGCATGAATTTTCTCCGCGGGCAAGATGCGGTGAACTTTCTGAAAAGTGATAGTCCGCCAAGGCGGTTGTTCGAAGCGGCGAACAGTGCGGAACAGAAGTGCTAGCATAGTCGTCTGCTTTTTTGTTTCTTGCCAGTACTGAGCCAGTTTTATTACGAACACGAATCTTGTCTGTGCGCACACTGTGTTGACATCCGCGAAGCTAATAGTTTCTTTTTCCTCGAGGAGCATCCATTCGCTTTAGAGTCAACTGCTTGTTTTGTATACCAGCAAGCAGGTCGTCTTCTGTTTGCCTATAGACAAACAGACAACTTCTGCGTCTTCGCCTACGTCGTCGTCTGTCAGTCTACGATTATCCATGACAAACAGACGAATCGAGCGAAGACGCGTTTACGGCGCGTAGCGGACGAGCACATTTCGCTGGCTCGCTGGCCACTATTGAGCCGTTACGAAGTTGCCGTCTGGGTTCAAAATAAATAAGTCCGAAGCTTTGATAGCCCCTCGCGAGGTGTGTGTTATTGCGTTTATGCCACCCTTTCACACACCACTCAGCGGTTGTGCAGCGTCGTCTGCGTTGTTGTACTCGTTGCTGCAGTAGACGACATTGCGTCCCCGCAGACGTTGCAAAGCCTCGAGAAAAAAAAAAATTCATGAATGACGGCGAACGCACCGACGATGGCCTACATCTTTCTTTTGTTTGGCCCGCCGCAAGTTCTAGCTTCGAGAACACTGAACGGTTTTATCAGCGCGCTGTTGTAAGCGCACAACCTTTTCCCTCTGCCCCCCTTCGTTGGGGATAGTTCCCTTTGGTATCGCTCCCTTTCTCCTTTTTATCAGCGAAATTCGCGTTGCTTCTTTATTTTCTTCCTGGCCTTAATCTTCCCCAGAGTTAGCGCAGTCCCTTGGCTCCTCCATCGATCTAGCAAGAAAGAGACTGATTTGGCCATCCGCGGTCTGGTGTGTCGTCTTATCGTCTTCCACGCTTGCCTCTTTCTGCAACGGGGCTTTCTTATTTTTTATTTTTTGAGGGGGGGAAGGAGGAACAGGTCTAAGGCTCCCTCGCAACCGGCTGGCTGAACCTGGTGGCTGAGGAAAAGGGGGCCGCGGAGCGACAATCTTGAGTCGCTCGCCGCCATTAATTTTCACCTCTTGCCTTGTAGCAGAAAGGACAACGTAGCTGGATATCTGTGCCCTTACCATCTTCTCGAAGGAAGAAGAAAAAAATGCGAAGGGCGAAGTGTTTTGCGTTTCCTGCACTTTTCTTTCTTGGCAGCAGCGTCTGGCTCTAAGGGGAAGTACTAGTTATGTAAGACGCGGCAACGACGCAAAGTGGATTATTTCTGGGAAGCGAAATATATATATTTTTCTTCCTCTCGCTCCCTCTCGGGCAGGAAGGAGGATGGAAACGTCTGAGCTGCTTAGAAATGGGAGGTTCGTTTGGAGAAAGTGAGATCTCTTAGAAGAAAGCCTGTATCCTTTGTTTCCG
Organism: Dermacentor variabilis; assembly: GCF_050947875.1. Lineage (NCBI taxonomy): Eukaryota > Metazoa > Arthropoda > Arachnida > Ixodida > Ixodidae > Dermacentor > Dermacentor variabilis. The sequence goes on from NC_134577.1 coordinate 31,647,781, forward strand.
TCGAGATAGGCGCGATCACTGGGATCGGTAACGATGTAGCTCTGTTGTGGAAGGGGAGGCCAGGATGGCGACGTTTTGTATTCATTTACCGGCGCTCTTGTAGGCGGTTTGTCCTTGCCAAACGAGAGAGGTGTCGTTATCCACGGTGGATCACGACACGTTCTGGATATCCACGGTGGATAACGCCCGCATTTCGATGTGGGCGAAATGCAAGAACGCTCACATATTTAGATTTAAGTGAACCTCAAAGAACACCGTTACGATATGGTCGTTGCTACGTGCCTCATAATGAGATTGTGGTTCTTGAACATGAAACCCTAGAATTTAATCTTTAACCGTTCTTTCTTTCTTTCTAGTCAGTTAATTTTGTTGAACGTCCTCGCACAGTGCGTTATGTGTACACTCCCAGTAGCTTATTAAAAGAATGGTTTAAAAGTTTCTGCACTTCAACTCAGTGTCAATGGCATGCCACTGTGCGTGATTGAAACTCCGTCTCCACAGCGACCTCACGTTTGGCCCGAGGCGTCTGGCTGGCGCGAGCCAGCGATCTTTGACAACGTCCTCGCACGCTCGCTTGCGTCAAGAGGAACGGTTCTCGAGAGAGAGAGAGAGAGAGAGAGAGAGAGAGAGAGAGAGAGAGAGAGAGAGAGAGAGAATTGGGACGTAAAAAAAATGACGCCAAGGAAGAAGAGAAAGAGGGGCCTCGCGGCGCGACTCGTCATCGCGAAACCTCGCTTTCCACGCGTTTTAAAAGGTCCTGGTCGCCGCGTTGAGCGAAAAACGCCCACGCGTCGACGACTCCCCTCAGCTTACCCCAAGCTCCGGTTCAGCGCCCGTCGGCCGCCCGGTGTTCCCGGTTTAGAAACGATCCGCGCGGGTTGGCATTCTTCGCGACTGGTGTATAGTGCATAGTACACCGAGCCAAACCTCTAGCTTCTCAGCCGCCCTTGCCGTTCACGTGTTTTTCTTTCTCTCCTTTTTTTTTTCGGGCGAATCCCTTAGTTATCGGTTTCAACGCCTGGGGGCCCGCCCTGCCGTATCATTTTCAGCTTGTTGGCACACGGCAGTATACAAGGACGCAGCGGCACGCACTTGAGACGCTCCCGCGTGACAAGCCTGCACTTGACAGGCGTCCGCCATAGAGGCTGCCTTATTTTCATATCCCCCCCCCTTCCCCCATGTTTATTTCTTTCTTCTTTGTGCATAGCAACGACGTAAAAAGGGGAGGCCCTGTGAGGAGACGGGGGTGGTGGTGTAAGAAACCGAGCCTCGCCAATTTTTTTTTCGAGCATTATGCATGCACATAATCGGTATCCTGCGCAGCACGGATCCGCGTCGTAGGCGTGTCGATGAGTACATGTCCCTTGGAGGATCGGGGTGCTTACGTTTCTTTTTTTTTTTTTCTCGTTTATAGTTACGGCTGCGTTTTGCTCAAGCGCGTGCTCCCGGCAGGTTGTTCAAGATGTCATCGAACGACACCCACCGGTGCGTGCTGAAACAAGCAACGCGGTGCCATTGTGCGCGTAGACGTCGCACCTGCTTCAGTGTCAAATTGGTAAAACAACAGACAGACCGTCGAAGCGAAGTCTCTTCCTCTCGAAACAAGGGATCACTTGGGGATGGTGTAAGGTGCCGTTTTCTTTTCTGTATTTCCGTTTCCTTTCTTTTGTTGTATTGGACCTGTTACGGCGAAAGGGCCATAGAGAAGGTAGCGTTCAGTTTCCGTTGACTAGTCAATGAGATACTGTTGATGTTTTTCTATACCTTTCGACAAGAGGTACTTGTGAGGCGACGCACATTCCTATCAAGAGAATACTTCTGCGAAGAGTGAATTTTAGACGACTCACGTCGTAAACACCAACGTGCATTACGTGCGAACTTTTCAAGAACACTCGTACTCGTCTTCGTATATGTTCGTATATGTTCCATATAATTGTATACACTTCAGTCATTTACCCCCTTTCTCTTTTTCTTCCGTTGCTTTCCACTCTTTCCCCTCTGCTGGCTGCCGTTCAGGCAATTTCCTGTAGATGACGTTGGCTCAAGTAGCGTCGAGGTTACTCAGTTACGGTGGGATCAGCAGCCATTTCATTCTTCCTGATGCTTTCTTTTCTTTACCGCCCTCCATAAACAACCTCCTCTTTTCTGTATCTCTCCCAGACGGCTCTTCACAATCTTCGCTGCCGCATCTTGAATTTCCCGCCTTCAATTACGCGTAATTTAACCGCACGAGTTGCAGAGAACGTCTGTATCAACGACTGCATCGTCGGCTTCGCATTTCCGGCAACCTTTCCCGAACTGATATCGTCTAACGCCGTCTGCACCGATCAGCGGTGATGCGTCTGCTTCACATTTCCGAAACAACTTTCGCCGCGAACCTCGTATTTCATTGAGCATCGTCTGCATCGACTGACGGTGTCGTCTGTTTCTCGTCTGCGCCACCCTCGTTTCTCTCTCTCTCTCTCTCTCTCTCTCTCTCTCTCTCTCTCTCTCTACCGAATTTTGAAGCGCCAATCTCCACGCCAGCCGCGGTTTCAAGGGAAAAAATAATCTTTAAAAAAAGGACGAAGAAAGACGTGCCATCCGCCACTCCCGCGCACACAGCCGTGTCAGTTGCGCAGCTGAAATTTATTCGACCTCGTGCGTGCAAGTACGGCAAGGGGAACGGGGCCCCCCAGAAGCTACGGCTGCGACGACGCCATCATCGCCCGCGTCTGGCCAGTAGTGAGCCAGTACGCGTAGTAAAGACGTGATTGACGTTTTGCTACTCTCACCGAGATTCAACACCCTTCCTGCTCCTCCTTTCCTCAGAAGGGGCCACTGTTCGCGTCTCTGTTTACGTCGTAACAACTAGTCTTTTAGCACCGCGCAACGCCCCAGAACTTGCAACCGTGGCCACAAGCGCAAATAATTTGAAAGCTTCGCACAAAAGTTCTATCCCAGACGTCTGCCCCACTGTGTAAAAATTGTTGGGGACGAGAAATCTATAATAGATTACGTACGCTGGCCTGTTTGCCTTCACTGTGTGCATGGTCTGAGAGCCTGGGGCGTCGTGTATATTATTGTGATCTCTTTCAACAAAGATCAATTGTAAGTGGGCACCTGCCGGTGTTACTTCTCGTCCCTTCAATACGAAAATATCAAATCAAGGTGTAGTTTCACTACACGCTCATTTACACGTACGAAGCATCCAGTAAATGTGAATGGCCTTCACCGCTGAGATACTGTAGTTGCATTTCGTGCGAAAGTACGGCATAAGCTACATACTTTCTCTGCGCATACTCAAGAACGTAAATAAAATATTTAGCAGCGTTACTTTAGTTCTCCTCGTGACATAATGCCACCACACGTTTATTTCGTGTAGCTATCCTGTATGACCTTGTGTTCTGTAACCCGGGTTTGTCTTGTTTAATGCGACAGCATTATATGCCCCACTGCGCGAAAACCGGCGTCGTCGGCGTAGCTACCGAGCGATGGTACCGAAAATTGCTGACAGCGCAAATAGTCAAATTTCTCAGGGAGGTTCCTGTAAACAAAGTAAACCAATGGCTTTGAAAACTTCGGTGTGGGTGGGAATCGAACCCGCGCCTCCGGAGTACCAGGCAAGAACGCTTCCCCGACGCCAAGGAGGCTCCACGGTTCTGACTAAAGGTGCGCCTAGTGCGTGCGTCGTTGGGCACGTGACGGCGCAGCCAATGGGCAAGAGGTGGCGCCACGTCATGAGTGTATACGGGGTGCGCACTGACGTCATCGAGGTCGCCATATTGTAGAGCGAGCCCGGTGAAAGCCTGCGTGTTATCGAAATCCGCTTATCTCGAGCAGCACAGTGGAAGCTGTGAATAGGACTACAGTATGGCGTACGTGACGTCCTTTGAATACTCCCTATAGAATAAAAAGCATTAATATCTAATTGAGCGGCGCTGAGCAGTCCTCCGAGTTGTGAGCTCTTCGCGGGCAAGCGAGCGCGTTGAGACGTTTATTTGGCCTTCTGATTTCACTGAGACCTTTAATAACGACACGGCAAAGTGACAAAGATCGGATTAATCGGAGGCAGCTGTAGCCGCTCGAGGATCGTCCGTTGCCACGGAAACCGCAAATCCGTTTATGATGCAACGTCTATCTAGACGGAGAGGCTCCTGTGGGCGGTGTTGCTTCTGCAGCAATAGTTCTGCCTTTAATTCTTCTGTTCTACTGTTCTTTTCTTTCTCTTATAGTCTACTTCTGTCACTACTCCTCTTGTAGTATACTTCTGCTATTCTTCTATCCCATTTCTCCCGCAAAGACAGTTCTGCTTCTGTTCATTCTGCATTGACTATTCTTCCATTCTTTCTCTTAAAGTATACTTCTGTTATTCTTCTTATACTCGAGTTGCTCTCGTGTTCCATTACGGTAACTTGTCACGTGGTGAGTAGGAACGCGCAAAACAGGCGTAGTGAAAGATCGGATATTTTGTTTCTTGAACGGTGTGCATCACTATTCACGTCGTAAACACGCTACGCTACCGAAAGCCACCTAACTTTAGCATCGAAGAGATGCAGTCAACCCATTTCTTCTTTTCACGTTTTGACGTCGTTTTATATACGAACGTCTTTTGCGCTTCGCCTTCAACACAGCCACAGCATTACGCCTGTCATTTTTTTGTGTAGATTATTACATTGTGATTCTGTTTATGCAATGTAAAACAGACGGATGTGCAGAACCTCCATGCAAAATGATTTCGTGTTTGGCACGTTTCTGCTGCTTTCGCAACTTATGTTTCTTCTTCGTCTCTCTCTCTCTCTCTCTCTCTCTCTCTCTCTCTCATTCGCCTGCTTCGCGCGTTTCGTTCCCGGCTTCAGCGCTTCGCCGAGAAAACCCTGCGGGCAGACGAACACAGACGGCGCCCGTGACACACGTTTGTTAGCAGCCTCCGGGCTTTTCTTCCTTGGCATCTAAACCTGGTATATAAAGAGGGCGTCGTCTGCTCCGGTTTGCCCTCCGCGCAACTCTGGCTTTCTGCTTCTGTCAACTTCTCGTACATTTTCTTTCTTTAGCTGCTCTGCGGTGGAGTGCTTCCCATCGAGTGTCGTCTGCTCTTTCCAGATTTCTTTAGTGCTCGCTTCCAGAAGTGAGGTCTGCGACGAAGAAATGGGGGCAGCTACAGCTAGTGACAGCTGCCTCGCGAGGTTGTCAAGAGCAGCGCGCGCGCACGTCGTGATGAATGACGGTCGAAGTAAAAATGTGCCGTGCGGTGACGTATTGTGAGCACACTCCGGAACGTGTACTTATACGTTCTATCATGGCGTGGCGTTCGCACGGAAGGCGCCATAATCGAACTCGCTGCTTCACCTTCGCCGAGGGGCTTTGAGGATTCGCACCGCGGTAAGGAAGCAAATTTTCTTCCAAGGAACCACATTTCATTAAGGCTCGAATACAAATAAATAAATAAATAAATAAATAAATAAATAAATAAATAAATAAATAAATAAATAAATAAATAAATACGTTCGTGTACTGCACCGTGGGCGCGTTTTCCACACGGTCTCTGTGTTACCTTGGTATGGTGATAAACCCTGTGTGTGTGTGTGCGTGCGTGCGTGCGTGCGCGCGCGCTAAACGTAGTCGAGAGTCTAGTTTTGGCAAGTTCGTATTCTTGTCTGGAAAAATTGAATCTCATTTTTTTGGATCCCCATCGGTTATTGTACTACAAAACTATCGCAACTGACCTTAACAAGCAACGTCCACAACCGTTCGAACCTGGTACACAATTGACAGAGGTATACAATTAGCCGACAAGTGTCTTGCGTGCGCCAGAGACTTTACAGTAGACCCTTCCCCCCCCCCTCCCCCCACACACATACACATTGTTTGGATCGGACCGCTGGTACGATCTGTTGGGAACTCGGCGCTGACGCCCGTGGTTGTACCTGGGTCGCAAGCCCCAAGGGTAGCGTTGGCCTGGCGGCCTGGGGTACAACTGGAAGCATCCGAAGGTCCCGGCAAAGCATGAGTCGACTGGTAACAACGAAACAACTTGTTTATTTTAACATCGCAAAGAGTTGGCGGTCAGGTTTGACCGTAGTAGAGAGACGGGAGAGCACTTCACTCAACAGAAGAAATCGGAGCCCTCCTCTTGGCGTCCGGGGGCAGCTGTTTTTATACTCTCGCAGTTGAGGGCAAGAAGGAACCCCTCAAAAGACGAGCACGTGAATGTACAATGGGCTAATGGTGACGCACACTGTCGTAGCGATGCCGTAGCACCATGTCGAGCACGATCTCGTAGCACCCTGTCGTGGCGCTGCCGGTCGGACACAATGACTGTAATGAGAAGATGGTCCCTGCTTTGGCACCGCCTGTTTCGGGCATAATGACTGGAACGAGATCCCTGCTTTGGCATCGCCTGTTTCGGGCCCAATAACTGGAATGAGATCCCTGCTTTGGCATCGCCTGTTTCGGGCACAATGACTGGAACGAGATCCCTGCTTTGGCATCGCCTGTTTCGGGCCCAATAACTGGAATGAGATCCCTGCTTTGGCATCGCCTGTTTCGGGCACAATGACTGGAATGCGAGGATGATCCCTAGGCGGTCGCATCGCCGCAGTCGCGCCTGGAAACACCTGGCGATGAGTGTTGCGGCGACGACGATCGGGCCAAAATGTCTGCCGCCCCGCCGCAGTCGCGCCGGCAAAACCACGTGTCGCAGGCGAATCGCAACAGACCGCCCCGCCGGGGGAAGGAGATCCCGATGGACAGGGGACTGCATCCGCTGTCCGGAGGGATGTCGCTCGATGATGCTCATAACCGAAGTCGGGCGTCCCTCGACGTTTCTTGAGCGCAGCGCACAGAGAAGGCCTCGTTCTCTCGTTCAGGTTCGCACGGGACACTGCAAAGTGACTTCGGGAGAGTTCACATTTTTGTTCTCGTTCCCGGCAAGCGTTAGAACTACGCTGAAACTCAACCGCTCAGTCAGCAAGCACGGCACAACCCTCACTAAGCCCTGCCAGGCTCTTTCCCCTTGTTATACCACTGCCTAGTTCCTTACAGTAGTCTAGCATCACTCAGAACGCGTCCACAAATTGAAAAATTGCACTAGAAAGCATATCATCACTTTGAAACACTAAACAAAAGCAATATGTTAAAAAAAAATCCTGCCTCAGGAAGAAAAACATCAGTAACAAACAATTTTGAGGCTGATTCCTACGTTAGGGGCTTCGACTTAAGCCATCGGCGTTACCGTTGAGACTCCCCTTTTTGTAACGCACCTCAAAGGAATATTGTTGTAAAGCGAGGCTCCAGCGCAGGAGGCGGCCATTTTTGGGAGAGATGGTCTGCAGCCATTGGAGAGGGCAGTGATCCGTCTCAATGATAAACCTCGAGCCGGCTAGATAGCATGACAATTTCTGAACGGCCCACACGAGACACGCACACTCTTTCTCGGTGGCGCTATACGCCTGCTCACGACTGGTCAGCTTACGACTAGCATACAGGACGGGGTGTTCTACTTCTCCATTTTCCCGTTGGCACAGTACAACGCCCATGCCTCGCTCACTAGCATCGCACTGAACAATGAACCCTTTTGTATAGTCTGGCGATCGTAGCACAGGCTGGCTTGTTAGGGCACTCTTTAGGGCGCTAAAAGCTCTTTCCTTTGTCTCGTCCCAGACGACTGTTTGAGGCTCTGTCTTTCTTAGAGCATCCGTCAGGGGAGCCGCGATATCAGAGTACCTAGGGATGTACCTCTGATAGTAGCCGGCGACACCCAAGAACGACCGAATATCGGTCTTCGTGCGCGGTTGCGGAAAGTCTCGCACAGCGGCCACTTTTATTTCAGAGGGGCGGCGACGACCCTGACCAATCACGTGACCGAGGTAGACAACCTCGGCCTGTGCTAACTGGCACTTAGGAGCCTTGACTGTCAAGCCTGCTTCGCGCAGGCGGGTTAGCACTGCCCGCAAGTGTGTCATATGCTCAGACCAGGATGCGGAGAATATCGCTACGTCGTCTAGATACGGTAAAGCGAATTCTTGCTGTCCCCGCAACACTTTATCCATGAGGCTTGAAAAACAGTATGGCGCGTTCTTCAAACCAAAACTCAACACTTTAGGACGGAATGTTCCCATTGGTGAAATGAACGCCGCATACCTACTAGCCTCTTCTGTAAGTGGAACCTGCCAGTAACCCCTGACAAGATCTAGGGTGGAAATAAACTGAGCGCTACTAACTTTCTCAAGGCGCTCCTCGATGTTAGGGATCGGATAAATTTGATCCTTAGTGATGGAATTAAGCCTGCGGTAGTCGACGCAAGGACGAGGTTCCTTGCCCGGTACCTCAACTAAAATCAAAGGGGAGGTATAATCACTCTCACCTGCCTCAATAACACCGAGCTGTAGCATTTTCTTTACCTCAGCCTCCACAATATCGCTCTGGCGGGGTGACACCCGATACGCCTTGGATCGTACTGGCTCTGGGGAGGTAAGTTCTATATCATGAGTAAGTACAGAAGTCCTACCAGGCCTCTCAGAGAACAGACCTTGAAACTCTCGTAATAGCTGGTGTAGTTCGGTTTTCTGCTCGGGCGACAGCGGTGCTTTACTGATAAGGTCACTAATGACTTGACCGGTGTCTTCCCTGTTCGTCACTGAGCCTAGTCCCGGAAGCTCGACCGGAAGCTCTTCAGGAACGTTTACCATCATGCACACCACTGCTTCCCTTTGTCTATAAGGTTTGAGCAGATTACAGTGGTAAACTTGCTGTGCTTTCCGCTTTCCTGGCAGACTTACCACGTAGTTAACGTCCGACAGTTTCTGAACAATTCGTGCTGGGCCCTCCCATTGCACGTCTAGTTTGTTGTTTAGCGATGTGCGCAATATCATGACCTCATCGCCAACCTCAAAACGACGGGCCCTGGCTGTCCGATCATAATAAACCTTGGCCCTCCGCTGGGCCTTTGTCATTGCTTCACCTGACAACTCCTGTGCCCTTCTTAAGCGTTCGAGGAGCTTAAGCACGTACTCCACCACGACTGGGTCGTCGCCCCTACCTTCCCATGATTCTCGAAGCATGCGAAGCGGAGATCGAAGCGAGCGACCGTACACCAGTTCAGCTGGCGAAAACCCCGTAGCCGCATGCGGCGCGGTCCTTAAAGCAAACATCACCCCAGGCAGACACAGCTCCCAGTCAGTTTGATGTTCAAAACACAAGGCTCTCAACACGCGCTTCATGACGGAGTGGAGCTTCTCAACGGAATTCGACTGTGGGTGGTACACTGAGCTGTGTAACAGCTTTACCCCACACCTTTCGAGAAAAGTTGTCGTCAAAGCGCTAGTAAACACTGTGCCCTGATCTGATTGGATTTCCGCAGGAAAACCAACTCGCGCAAATATGGACAGTAGTGCATTAACTATCTCAACTGAGCTGAGTTCTTTAAGCGGCACTGCTTCAGGGAACTTTGTCGCTGGGCAGATCACAGTCAAAATGTGTCTGTACCCCGTGGCTGTTACCGGCAGAGGTCCCACAGTATCAATAACGAGCCGTCTAAAAGGCTCCGTAATGATAGGTACCAATTTCAACGGCGCCCTCGATTTGTCCCCTGGTTTGCCCACCCGCTGACAAGTGTCACATGTCCTCACGAAATGGTCTGCGTCCCGAAAACACCCTGGCCAATAGTACTCTTGCAAGAGACGGTCCTTAGTTTTCTTAACTCCTAGGTGTCCGGACCACGAACCCCCATGCGACAAGCGCAACAGATCCTGACGATAGCATTGAGGCACGATCAGCTGATCGAACTCCACTCCTCTTCGGTCTAGATACTTCCGGTACAGGACTCCACCTCTTTCCACAAAACGCGCAGTTTTCCTGGCGATACCTTCTTTGACATTGCAGCGCACGTTTTCCAGGCTGCCATCCTTTTTTTGCTCGGCTATCAAAGCCGTCCGGCTGACTTTTAGCAACCTATCAAGTCCGTCTGACGTAGGCGCGATGAGCAAATCAGTAGATAGCTCTTCTAACTTTCCCGCATCGGGATTTTCCTCTCCAGTATCTGGCGCCTTTAACGTTACAGACTCAAGTTTATTCAGTTCGGGCGTGCTTGGAATATCAGCTTGCTGCGCCTCTGACCCTTTTTCGTTGTTTGATAACGTCGGCCCCGCAACTACCGCCTTTGCAGCGAGCTCCCGAACCTTCGATCTGGTTAAGGCCTGAACACTAGCTTCACCAAACAAAAGCCCCTTCTCGCGCAGGAGGTGATCGGACCTGTTTGAAAATAGGTACGGGTACTGGGTTGGCAGCATAGATGACACTGCCGCCTCCGTCTCAAGCGCTCCGAAAGGTCCTTCAATAAGCACCTTTGCTACCGGCAGACACACGCTATGAGCTTCCACGGCTTGCTTGATCCATGCGCACTCGCCCGTGAACATATGGGGTTCTACGTAAGACGGGTGAACTACATCCATTGTAGCTGCGGAATCGCGAAGCACTCGGCACTCTTTCCCGTTCACGAGGAGGTCTCGCATGTAAGGCTCGAGAAGCTTCATGTTCTCGTCAGTGCTGCCTATTGAAAAAAACACAACTTTTGGTGTTGTTTCCGGACACTGCGCCGAAAAGTGACCCGGCTTCTGGCACGTATAACACAAGCGCGCTCGCCTCATCTCGAACCGCTTTCTGCGTTTGGCTGCCGCCGTCTCTTTACGTTTGGTCGGACTGCTTTCACTCGCATCCTCACTACGCGTGTCCCCCTTTAATCTCATGGGTGTGAACTTCGGCCTCTCAAACTTCGAGCCAAATTCACCCTTTTGACCGTCCTTAGCTCCGCGAGCTCGACGCGTCACAAACTCCTCGGCTAGCTCAGCGGCTTTAGCCACCGTACAAACGTCTGGCCTATCCAAGACCCAGTATCGCACGTTCTCCGGTAACCGATTATAAAACTGTTCTAGCCCGAAACACTGCAGAACTTTATCGTGGTCACCAAACGCTTTCTCTTCTTTGAGCCACTCCTGCATGTTCGACATAAGCCTATACGCAAACTCTGTATATGACTCACTTCTGCCTTTCTCATTTTCCCGAAACTTCCGACGGAACGCCTCCGCAGACAGCCGGTACTTTTTTAGCAGACTCGATTTTACTTTGTCGAAATCCTCTGCTTCCTCTCTATCCAAGCGAGCGACTACGTCGGCCGCCTCGCCGGGTAACAAAGTGAGCAAGCGCTGTGGCCACGTTTCCCGAGAGAACCCCTGCTTCTCGCACGTTCGCTCAAAGTTAACCAGGAACAAACCAATGTCCTCTCCAAGCTTAAACGGCCGCATCAGGTCAGTCATTTTGAACAATACGCGTTCTCCTGCACCGTGTGCCTGACTTCCATTACGAGCGCGTTCCATCTCTACCTCAAGACGCTTCATTTCCAAAGCGTGTTGACGGTCACGCTCTTGTTGCTCTCGCTCTTTCTGTTCTTTACGTTCACGCTCTTCTTTTTCTTTCTGTTCTTTAAGTTCGCGCTCTTCTTTTTCTTTTTGCTCTTTAAGTTCGCGCTCCTGTCTTTTTGCAGTCTCCCTCTCTTCAATAGTCTCAAGGCATTCCGACAGCTCGTCATCCTCAGCCTCTAACTCAAGAATAGCCTTTATCAGTTCCGGTTTTCTTAGTTTGTCTGAGACATCCAGACCCAACTCTCTTGCAAGCTCCAACAATTTCGGTTTGCGCAACGACTTCAAATCCATGGCTGCTCTGAATGCTGCTTTCTCTACTGCTTACTATTGTCTTGCCGCAAACTAACCCGGCAGCAACGACAACCACAATTACCAGCTCTGTTTCTGACACTAACAAAAAGCCTGGCAAAGCTCAGAAGAAGAAAGTCCCGCACTCACCAAACCTCGCAGGCAGGAATTCCGCGCAGTCGTTCCGCTGCAGGCAACCAGTCGTCACACAGGGCTCGTTGCACTGCTCCCGGATCGTCGTTGAGCTGCTCAGCATACAGTCAACTGCATCTCTTCGCTGCTGGCCTCCGTTGTCGCGATCTCACCGCAGGCAGACAGTTGTTTGAAGTCGGAGGCGATCCCACCGCTGCCACCAGATGTTTGGATCGGACCGCTGGTACGATCTGTTGGGAACTCGGCGCTGACGCCCGTGGTTGTACCTGGGTCGCAAGCCCCAAGGGTAGCGTTGGCCTGGCGGCCTGGGGTACAACTGGAAGCATCCGAAGGTCCCGGCAAAGCATGAGTCGACTGGTAACAACGAAACAACTTGTTTATTTTAACATCGCAAAGAGTTGGCGGTCAGGTTTGACCGTAGTAGAGAGACGGGAGAGCACTTCACTCAACAGAAGAAATCGGAGCCCTCCTCTTGGCGTCCGGGGGCAGCTGTTTTTATACTCTCGCAGTTGAGGGCAAGAAGGAACCCCTCAAAAGACGAGCACGTGAATGTACAATGGGCTAATGGTGACGCACACTGTCGTAGCGATGCCGTAGCACCATGTCGAGCACGATCTCGTAGCACCCTGTCGTGGCGCTGCCGGTCGGACACAATGACTGTAATGAGAAGATGGTCCCTGCTTTGGCACCGCCTGTTTCGGGCATAATGACTGGAACGAGATCCCTGCTTTGGCATCGCCTGTTTCGGGCCCAATAACTGGAATGAGATCCCTGCTTTGGCATCGCCTGTTTCGGGCACAATGACTGGAACGAGATCCCTGCTTTGGCATCGCCTGTTTCGGGCCCAATAACTGGAATGAGATCCCTGCTTTGGCATCGCCTGTTTCGGGCACAATGACTGGAATGCGAGGATGATCCCTAGGCGGTCGCATCGCCGCAGTCGCGCCTGGAAACACCTGGCGATGAGTGTTGCGGCGACGACGATCGGGCCAAAATGTCTGCCGCCCCGCCGCAGTCGCGCCGGCAAAACCACGTGTCGCAGGCGAATCGCAACAACATACACACGCAAAAGGGTTCGGCTGCACTTGGCATTATACGAGGCCCATATGATAATTTCGGGCCTCTCCAGTGCTCCGAGACAACCTGGGTGGGACACAGCAAGCGTGTAGAATTTGCGAAAAGCGCGATCCTCGTTCAGCCCTCTTATAACGAAACTTGACGCATCCCGGCCAGTCGCGCGACAGGACCTGAGCTGCTGCTCAACTCGTAATCGCGGCATACAGATGGCGCCACTGTCTGCATTGAGCGCTGTAGCCGCTTGCTCCAAATAATTAACTTCGCGCGCGCGCACGTGATTAACCAGGCATGTTTCTTCTGACTTCGCGAAGGGCGAACAGGAACGGGTACTTCTTCCGCTACGTTGTTATCAATTTCTTGAATACTAAGGATGGGCACGCCCTGTAAGTGCCCCCACTAAGCCAGGGAGAAAAAAAAAATGTTCCGAACCAAACGTAACGAACTAGCGTGCCGGAACGATCGCTGAAAGCGCTTTTGAAACGCTGAAGCGCTCTGGCCGCAGACAAAAAGGATTGAAAAAAAAAAAAAGGAAAAGGTTATACTAAAGCCGCTGAGATGAACTCCGGGAATTTGTAATCAAAACACCAAAAACCACTGAAGGGGCCTTGCTGCTTAAAGAGGCTAATTAAAACGGAAACAGACACCGATTCAAGAAGAAACACTCGCTATGCGCAACGACTGAACAGACGGACGAGATGAACACAGTTAAGGCCCCACCAAATTTAAAGACATCATATATATATGCGCGCACACACATACACGGGGTGTTTCACTTAACCTGAGCCAAACTTTAAAGATATGCAAATGCCACGTAGCTGGACATAACCAAGGTAATATTGTTTGCCGTCGCTTGGAGCTATTCAGATTATTTCTTGCATTCCGCCTAATTGCATAAGCAGTCTTAATCAGTGAATGAACTTCTCAATTATTATAATTAGAGGAAAAGCATCAATGAGAAAATTGAAGAGAAACATGAGAAACTCCCGTTACGCCTTTCTATATATATGTGTGTGTGTGTGGGGGTGGGGATGGATGAGGGGGGGGGGGCAAGACATAAAGAGCGCTTCGTGATGAGTATAAACCATGACTACCCGCGCAATAAAACAGACAGATGAGTTAAGGCAACGAGGAGGGCTGATAGAGGGCGAGGAGGACGCGCACGCTAAAGCCTCCTCCAGTCGTGAATATAAACTGTCTAGGGGGAGGGGGAGAGGAGAGGGGACGCGGCCGCACGCTTGCTTTCAACGATGGAGTCGTGAAAGAAGCCGAAAAAGAAAGAAAACGTTCTGGTTCGCGCTGCAGACGCCGTCGCCGACGAGTCGAGATGACGGGGTTCCGCGGACGAGACGAGGCGAAAGCGCATTAGTAGCAAAGATGTGTGATTCGCTCGCAGCCTTGCGGATGAATTGGGGACAACCGCGAGCGTGCAAGCTGCATGCGCAAGCGTATACGACAGTACGTACTGTACGCATCTCGCCTTCGCCTCGCCTACTTTTTTTTTTTTATCTGCATACTTCCGCATTGCACGTCGTTATCCGCCGCCGCTGCGTTTCAGTGGCTTTAACGTTACGCTTCTTCTCTGAGCACGAGGTCGCCGGATCGACGTCCGACTGTGCCGGGGACGCTTTCCGAAGGCGGCGGTGTATGGGGAAAATGCGTATATACACCGAGCTTCGGGCTGCACGGTTGAAGTGCCCCAGTTGGTGGAAATCGATCCTGTGTACCTCGTAACCAAGATGCAAAGGGCAACATGGCCGTGTGAGACGAGAAGCGGTGGGAGACCAATCCAAGCCGCGATCACCCGAAGGCAACATTATACATTTGTTGGGGCGAGTAGAAATGGGGAAGTCCCCGCGTCAAGGAAAATCACAACGGTGCCAGGGCGAAGACCTTGACACCCTTATGTCCTCGCGCTGAACGAATCGACGCGTGATTTTATTCGTACTGCAGGCCAACATACTGGCTCATGCAGGAGGGGTAATACAGTTGACAAGGTGATAACAATGCGACAAAGAAAATAAAAAAAAATGTATATATAAACAGTGCATGAAAATGATGCATCCCATAGCCACTTAGTTCGGCCTTTATACACGCACACTTACGGGTTACGATTAAACCTGCAAGAAATGTCTCTCGAGACGACGTCCATAGTACCGTCGCAAAGGAAGAGGCTATAAAGTTCAGAAAACAAGACTGAAGCTAAAGGCATGCCTTTATATACCCTCCTCTCCCCCAACTCCCCCAGCCACACCTGTCTTCCCGTCTCGGCGAAAGGCATCAGCACTCTGTAGCTTTTACATTTTGAGCGCTAGTCTGACCCGAACCTCTGAAAAGCGAGGCAAACTTCCCGCTGGGCTTCGGCAGACGCGAAGAGCGCACGTCTACGAAACGACTAGGTTCCACACTGCAAGCATAAAAACGCGGCAGACAAACAGAAAAAGAAAAGAAAGCGCACGCTGTCTGTAGTCACTAGCGCAACCGCAGTGAAATATACAACGCAATTAAGGATAAAGCAAAATGCATACAGACTCGAGGAGCCATACAGGACCTCGCGGCGTGTCTGTGCACTGCGTTTTTAATTATGAAACGCTTCTTAGCTTTTCGCCAATATAGCCGGGCGGCGGCATCGGTGAAATCCTCGCGCTCGGCGGTCGGTCGGTCGGTAAACAAAGATTCGTTCTCGTTAAGAACGTCGCATAAAACGCGCCTCCCAGCGCCTCCCGATGTTGTCCCAGCTCAGCGCAACCTTAGCGTACTTTACTTTTTTTGTTGTTGTCCGAGCCCGCGACGCCAAAATATTTTTCCCGGCTCACAGCGCTTGGCGCGTCCAAACAAAGCGGCACTTTAATGATAATTTAAATGCCAGTGCCAGAAAGAAATCTGTTTCTCTCTCTTTCGCGCAAACTCAACCTCTTCTCGCATATCTCACTCCCTCTCAATCCCTGGACTCCAGGCTAATGAAAGCCTCCAATACAGAGACATCTAATGCGGTTCATCCGTTTCCCTTTGCAGAAAACGACACTGCGTCTTCTCCCGGTGGACAGCGCGCAGTTTTTCCTCTCTTAATATCTTTCTCGTTCCCGTTGAATCGGCAAAATCTCGCGAGTGGCGAGTTAGAGCGAGAGAACAGAAAGGAGAAAGAGAGTCGCGTTTCCGTTATATCTTTTTTTTTTAACCGCGATAGTTCTTGCCCCGCACGGTTAACTCAATAATAAAGCCGTCCCCCTTTTTTTTCTCAGGAACACGCTCGTTCGTGTTAGTCCCCTGCCATTGCTATAACGACCGTACTCGTAGTTGGTATGGTGCGTTCGGCCCCTAGACTGAAGACCGGCCGCTCGCACTGAGGGAAGGGTGGGGGAGGGGGGGGAGCGGACTGCGTCGACGACGCAGTGTCCCAACGGAGTAATTTTCCTTTCTGTGAAGGGAAATAGAAAGGAGATAGAAAGTGGCCGGAAAGAACGAAATGGGGAAGAAAGGCACGTGGGTGGTCTTCCTTTGCTGCTATGCGCCGCGTGGGCCGTCGTCGTTAGTGTCTCTTCTTTCCAATGTCCGGCTGCCAGAAGCATAGCGACGTGAAGACTTTGGCGCTCGGACGTACATAAGCAACTGGAGGGAGACCGTTGTTTTAACGGCGTTCGCGGAGCGAAAGATTGGACCGCGGCGACGATTGGCGTGACTCAGCGATACGTCGCGAACACAGCGGCGTTACTTTTCCTCCCGCTGACGCGCGTTTTGAAAAATAAGTTTCCGCTTTCCATTTTAACCGTAACGGGCGCTGAGCTTTCCGGGAGCCCGTAATGACGTGCGCGCCTGGCGAGACGCGCTGTGGAGACAGCAACGGAAAAGAATTGCCGTAGTGCATTTTGCTGTCAGGTTCGCCTGCTCGGCCAACACTAGCCGTTAGAAACAGCCGGTAACGTGACAACCATTCACAGCGGTAGCCGCTCTTGACGGACTTCGCTGCAAATATTCGTCTATACCTAGGGGAACATTGGAGCTCAACGAACGTACGAGACGTGGTGGCTTACGAAGAGGCATGACCTGCCTCCAAGTTTGCTCTTTCTTTCTTTTTTTTTTGCGCCCTGTACGCATCATTGCAGTCGTTCAAATGCGAACAGCCGAGTTGCGTGACGAACTCTGATGTCTCACGAATGCACCGCTCCGTGACACGTCACTGTTAGTGGTACGTGTTCGCGCATTGTAATTCTTCTCCCTAGGTTTAGCAAAAACCTCCCGCTCGGCTGTTCGCATTTGAACGACTGCGGGCCGCTTGACTTTTTCTCAAAACCAGCTTCGACCGACTAGCACGCCAGGCAGTGTAGCCAGTGTACAACAGCTGATACGTTCTATAGCGTGTGCTGATATCCACGATTATGTTATAGTGAGAGGCATCGTATACGTGGGCTCGAAATTTCATGGATTCACTAAATTACACATGCAGTTATCTCAAAAGAAAGAAAAGTCAGCCTAATAAACTTCACATAAGACACTGTACCCGCCTAAAGGTGCTTTGAGAGAGTCATTGCGTTTCGGAATCAAAGGAATCAAAATTTTCTTCTTTATTCGCTGCAACGCTTTCGTGGAAACGATTTAGTGTCCGCTCTTGGTTCGGATTTCCACAAATAAGGTGGAAGTCAGTGTTCTCCCGTCGGGCGAACAAAGACGACTGAATTTCAATCAAAGCGCCGGCTTCGCCGCATGGCAGCGCTTTCGGTAGCCGTAATGTTTGCTTCCTCGCACGACGCCCACGCCTGCGGTGAAAGCTCCTTGCCGGACACGGCGAAAAGATCACGGGGAATGCTTTCCGCTCGCGTTCTTTTCGACATTTAATAGTACGTCCGCCCTTGATTTATCGCGACAGTCTTAGAGGAGGGGGCAGGGGCGTCGTGTGGAATTCAGCGTTTAACCAAGATTGATGCGTGCGTTGACCTCTGAAGGCAACGGAGAACCGTCGTTGTAAAACTTTAAAACGCAGCTACTTTTTACGAAAGAGGCGATGCGAGAAGTGGATCTACTGCAAGCGTCGCATGTCCTTCTGGAGCTGCCTATGACGTAACGGGTTGACGTACAAAAGAACGCGACGTTGACGCCACGGCGCAGTACGTGTTGGCAAAAATCGACACCACGACGTCGCTTTATCCATCAATTTTGATTGTATTCCCTTATTTGGCTTCTGAGCCAAACTGTAGAAGAGCAACGCCACAGACGGGGTTCCCAAAGTCAATAAATTTACCCGGTCTTAGGTTAATAACGTCTGAAAAGGAAAACGAAATTGCCACGAAATTCGATGCAAAATTCAAAAATTCTGTGCGACAATCGGCCAGACATTTTAATCTGCTAGCTTCGATTTTACCTCTAAGAGGCAGGTATAGCTAATTTTTTTGTAGAATAATGATGTTCTCCTTAAACAGCTGCTGAACTGCTAGTTAGCTGAGCCCTAACTATCGTGGTGTGTAGTTGTCTTTTGTGCGGCACCTGGGAAAAGCGCGAAGCAGACGACCACCCGAAAAATACAACACACGACATGCTGTTCATCTGCTCTTCCTCTCTCTGTGCCGCGTACTTTCATCTACCCTCTAAATACCAGACTCCAGGCATCAGTTACAGGGTCAGCAATATATCCTTCCATATTTCACGCCATAACTGATGCGAAGGCCTCAGTGAGTTCATAATTGCGCCAAAGGGACGCCGGGGCCGGAAGCGAAACACACGATGTCCCCAGCTAGCATTTTTGCCTTTTTTTTTCATGATCGTTCGTTTCGAGCATAATAAAGATGCCGGCCTCTAAGCATAATTTAGGGTGCTACGTTATGGTTTCATTGGCGTCTTTCTCCCAATTCGCATTTCTTTTTTTTTTTTTTCGTTGACGCTAAAGCTATAGGCTGGACCAAACGCGCACGTTTCTTTCCCTGTCGTCTGTCGCGCAGAAGCTAGCGTCCAGAGTGCTCATGATTATATATCTATGCCAAGCGCGGACCAGACACAGGGACAGAAAACTGTGAAAAAGTACTCGGCTGTTTTTTTTTTTTCACTTGAACGAGACTAAAAGAAAAGAAAAAGGAAGAAAAGGAACGCGTTGGAACTTGCTGGCACTGCTCACTCACAATACTCACTAATACGGTGCAGCCCTGTGAGGCCTTCTGTGAAAGCATTAGCTCAGCAGGATAACAAACATGCTTGCCGCAGTGCCTTTTAGTGCTCCGCTTGGTGCAGTGTAGTGGTCAGCGCCCAGCTGTCGTCTGCTCTCGCGAACAGAAAGCAGACGCTGCAAGGCGGCCAGTGGAATATAAAAAAGGGGGCTGATTAACATTTATGGCTAAGCCGACGACTGCGTCCTTTTAGTGGTAACACACATGCGGCGCGCCGAACGCTTTTGGATAGTGGGCGCTACTTTCTGATGCGCACTGAAATAAATGATCGTACGAGCATCGTCTGCTCCGGCGAACGGAAGACTGAGCTGCGGGACGGCCGGAGCTGTATTCAGACACCTTGATAACTACGAATGTTTGCTTTCACTGTCATATTGAAGTGGCTACTTTGGCGCGGCTACTTTGGCGCGGCTACAGTGGCGCGGCTACCTTAAGAGTGGCCACATTGTAGTGGCCACTTAGGAGCGGCTACATGTGAGTAGCCACTATTGAGTGACCACTACGCTGTGACCACTGTGAACTTTGCTGAACATTTTTCCATGTCTCGAACAGCTTTCCAGAAAACTGCACGTTATTGCGCCGAGACAAGGTGGCCGCGCGGTACGGCTGCATAAATGCATGCGCACATTTGCCCTCTTCACAGACGATGCTCGCAACACAACGCAGTTTTTTGAAGGAGCGCGTGTGTTTTCTCTCAGGAATGGATTCTTTTTTCTTCATCTTCTTCTTCTGCCTTTAGCCTGGCAGGCGCCACGATCCAGCACAATACAAAGCGGCCGCGAAAAAAGGCGCGCGCTCGCCGCCGACTTGAGCGCGGGGGGGGGGGGGGGGTACCATAGTTTGTCTTCATTTCGGCGCTGCGCTGGCGGGGCGCTTTTATTCAAAAGGGACGTGCGTGGTACGTGGTCCTTTGGGACAGCTCGCGAGCATGAATAGAGTGAGCGAACGCAGGAATAAGAGGGAGGGAGTTAGCCCGCTTCTGTGTCCTCACTGCGACGCGAAACGGACAAGACGACGACAGGCGCGGAAGAATACAGAAACCATAATGCAAAACAATGAGGCCGCCCGTACACAGAGCCGACCACCGCGTTTTCGCGGTCTCGAGAGAACAAAAGACTTTTCATCTCTGCTGCCTCGTTCATTTATATTCACCAGCATCGCTTCTTCGCTCTTGGAATTTTTTGCTTCTTTCGCTCTTTCTTCGGCTTCAGTGAATCTCGTTTGGCGAGCGTGCGAGAGAATTGGGCCCTGTCAGGACTGAACGGGACGGTTCTTTTTGGGTATGATTTAGGAGACGGAAACGGACTTCGCGTGATTTAGAAACGAAAAGGGACGAGTAAAAGAGGACGAAGAAAAAGAGAGATATATACCGTATAGCGACGCGGAGATAAAGACAAAAAGAAAAGGGCAGGTTATTAGGCGCGGAAGTCGTAAGCGCGAACTCGACGAGGCGTTAATCAAGGAAAGTGAAGGACGTCGGAAACACAGGAACAGGTCGGCTAAGTGTATTTACTTCTATAGGTGGTGGTACCTCTGTGGTCCCATACGTGACGGCAGTTCCAAAGGGCCGCCCACTACCGCGCGGCTTGAAAGGTTCCCAGGGAAAAAAGAAAATAACACTGACAACTTGGAGAACTGAATAGAAATGTCGACACTCAGACGACGGATAAAACAAAGTTGGAACACGTGCTCTGTCCTATTAGCAAAACGAAGATAACTAAAAAAGAATGAATGAAAGAAAAAAAAAGTTAGCTAGGAGAGGCTATGAATAATGGAGTGTTCGCGGTCTAACTCTAACGGCAGGGCCGGTCCTCATATGGGAATTCTAGTTCTTGAGTATCTTTGGCGACGCTTCGCGACATTTAAAGCATAGCGACAGAGCAACGTTGTCACAATTGTCGATATTTATTGAGAAACGCGTAATTGTCACGCGTAATCTCTCGTGATTTCGCGTTATCTCAGGCAGGACTTACACATGGCATCGAGACCCGCGGACAACTTTCAGTGGCAACGAAGGGAAAGCGACGGGGGCGGAGCTTCTGCACATGTGTCACTGCGCCAAGTAGTCCGGCATCGTTTGGCAGCACTTCTGGCTACTTGGAACAGATACTGAAAAAGCGTAGATTCCGCGTGCGACGGTGTCGCATTCGCCGAGACGCGAAAGAGAAAAGCAGAAGAATGGTTCAAATTTAACACGCAGTTATGTGTTTGTCTTTTCTGCTTTTGTAACTACGATGCTTCTTTTTGTTTTCTTCCTTCCCGAGCTTAAAGTAACGCGAACGAGGACGTGGGACCTTTTTTCAGGAGCGCTCTTATGCGCGCCTTCGTTTCCTCTTGCTTTCCTTGCCTCCACGACTTTTTCGCTTTCGTTGCCACAGAAAGCTGTCCGCAAGTAATCGCGCTTGTGCTTCACAGTATCGATGCTTATTCGCGCATACAACTGGCTTTTCGCAAATCGACCAGCCTTGTGCTGGCGGGCTGCGCCGCACCCGTCTGCGGCGCATCTGATGATTCGAACCAGCAATTTTGTGAGAGAAACTAAACCGAATTTTCTCAAATCCAAGCATCGGGTGAAACGGCGAATGTCTACGACGTTCGAGCCGGTGAGGTAGTAAAGTTTTGAGACACTGCGGCGATACAACCAGCCTAAACGTACATTGTTATTTTCTTTTTCCATACGAAAAAAAAAAAAAGCATTCTCCCGCACCAGAAGGAACAGCTACAGCAGCTGGAGAGTGACGGTGCGATTTAGTGACGGTGAAGTGACATTGTGGAACTTAACGTGCCCGGATTATGACGTTCCCGGATTATAACGCCCCCAAGGGGCGCCGTGTTGGAGAGCTTCGGAAATATTTTTGCCATCTGGGATTCTCAAACGTGTGCATAATTAAGCCAAAATACACGATTGTTTTTGCATCTCGCCCCCACCGAAACGCGCCTACCGCTTCCGGCAATCGAACCGGTGACCTCTTCCTCGGCACGAAAATGCCGTAGCCACCGCGTTAGGCTTGAGTGAAGGCAGAAGTGACGGCGAGCGGTCACTAAGCCTTCGGGCAGCTTAAGCTGGGAGTTCCTCTGAACCGCTATATCACGCTCGTCTGTAAACAGCAATGGCGTGGTCGACTTGTAGAAACGCAGCGCCTTACGTAAAGCTCGCCCGTGAGGAAATCCCGTCGCGACGCGAGCAAGCGCCTCGATGCAACAGTGTGTCCATTTTTGGGATCCGCGCGCGCGCTCTCCAGGTATTTGGCATGTCAGCTGCGCTCGCTTATAGCGTCGAAGCTATGCTATTACACCTGCCCGGCATATAGGCCGAACAGGATGTGCGCGCGGATTGCGCGGTGTCGCCCACCTCGACAGTCCCCCGGCTTGTCTCGCACGTCTCCGGCGGCGGATGGTGTTGCTTTTCGCATCCTGGATGTCGCACGCGGCGACGCCTGTTCTTGCGTCGCCGGCTAGCGTTACGGTCGTCCGGTGGACTCGTTGCGTAGCGCACACCGCCACGATCGAGGCCGAACCCGCCCGGCATGGTACGAAAATTCAGCACGAACGTTATCGTCATGGCATATGCATTTGCTTGACGATGCAAAGCAATGGCGTAGCCAGGAATTTATCTTTTTCGAGAGGGGGGCCGGGAGGTTGCCAAACTATGTTAACCTTATGTTAATGTTATGTTAATGTTAAGCTTGGGGTTAACCTTGCCAACCTTACGTTAATACCTTCTTCGGGATTTCTTCAAGAGTGCAACACCGCCATGTATATGCGCCGCAACTCGGAATGAACCGATCGGGTCACGTGTACAACGTCGAATTCATGTCTGCCCCCGATCGTCATACAAATCCCGTTCACAATCGTCGTAGTCTTTTCTTCGTTTACACCTTCCTTCGTCGTCGACCATGTTATGCAACTATACGGCTGTCTGCGATCCCCACATACGGGTCGTTCCTCACCGTCCCAATGCCGCTATCAAAAGCGACACATGTTATATGCAGTGACACACATATTTCCGGAGACGTCGGCAATCCGATAACGGAATGTCTGATGCGCGTCCCCCCCCCCCCCCCCCCCCCGCGCGCGTTTCCCGCTTCCTCTCTACGCGAGACGGGTCGCTTCACTGCGTAGCTCCCGTGTTCTGCGTGTCTTCGGTCGGGGGTTGTCGAGAGACGGGGCTGTACGGGCCGCGTAATAAGGCCTGCGCGGCCTGTCACTCACACATCGCGCTGGTCCAAGGCCGCGTGTCTCACCCGTACACGAGGCGATACGATGAGCCGACGGTAGTTAGGCGCTGTGCGCGCACCGGTGCGCAGCTAACGTCGCACTCGAATAGGTTCCTGCAACTAAAACGAACGCTTGCGCTAGTGGCTACGGCAGCTGCAGGCGAATATGGCGGTTCAGCTACCTAAGGAATGGCGGTTGATATTTGTCTACATTTCGTCTTTCTGACTTCAAATTTTTTTGTCAAACAACAAATTACGTTGTGAATGCCGGAATTCGCAATGACTGGGTATTTGTGCAAAGACTTAATAATTATCTTGCTGTGTCTGAAAAAAGAAGGAGAAAAACACGAGTGCATGGAAATTTAGAGGAGAAAGCGTAATAAATAACGTCCTCGTTAGAACGGTTCAAGCGACAAGCACGAATATTAAGCAGATTCATGTGCACTAACCACAATTCCCATAGTCGCGGAACGATCGTAGCGCCAGTTACCTCTAGTGGTATTTGTAGGAAACCGTTATGGTCCCACCGAACACCGAAAACGGCCCCGAAATGAATTCACAAAATCAGCTTAAACTGATGAAGTGCGCTCTCAAAATTTTTCGTATTTTCTCGTATTTAGGCCGTTGCAGTGCAGTGGAAAACTACCAAAAAATTCCAAAGTCCTTCGCTCCTTCACCATACAATGAGGTCCAAATTTACGGCGTAGAAAAAAAAATCTAGAATCTAGCAGACGCCGTAAAAATCCACGACGTAGAAGCGAGCTGGTGCGGCCGCTTCAATGCGGCGTCACCACCAGCCTTTATTTCTGCGTCTCTTCTGGCTTATCAAGCCTCAGCCCCCTGTGAAGCGACCTTTTTGACGCTATAATACAACCTGCTAGTATAGCTCAATTTATTATTCTCTTTAGTGTGCATTCGAGGATGTTATAGGCTTGCATGTCGTAGGATGCTGATGTATCCCTATAAACGGCAGTGTCTATATAGACTTGCGTATAGTAGACTGGAGCCGTAACTATATGTTCCTCTGCGTACAGAATAAGATCGACAAACATCTCGCACAGCGCTGCTGTATGTCAACTCACTGGCTTCAGACCCACTCTATGTAATGAGGTAGCGTTCGGAAAAGCGTGGAGGTTGAAAGGTGCACCGAGGAAAAGTCAGTAGGTTTGCGAAGCTACAGAAGGAGCTGAATGAATGTAAACCTCGCAGAGGGAGCGACCGTTGTCGCGAAGCAATCGAAGTTCATTTAAACGACCTTGGACGTCAAGCGCGTCGTGTGCAGAACCGAAGATCTGCAAAGAGTACGCGTGTATTACTGCAAGCGGAAAGGGAGATGAGACGCAGAACATGTGTGCCTCTGCGCGTCTTACAAGCGGACCTGAGACGAAGATCTTGTGAGAGATTGGAGCGTCGCCAGGAGCTGGGCACTGTCGGAAGCCGCAAACCCAGGAAAAGAAGCGTTAATCTTCAAAGAAATGGCACAAAGGAAGACGACACGTGAAACCAGACGACAGGACCATGTCCCTCCTGTCGTCTGCTCTTATGTGCCGTCTGGTCTTTATATATCGTCTGGTCTAAGGTGTCTTCTTTTGTGCCATTTCTTTTAACATGAACCCGTACCAACCAGCCCAACAAGAACCGTGCAACCCGCATAGAAAGGCCGTCCGCTGCTGCAGCGATACAGCGCAGTGCGGTGCCGTACACGATTCCTCCTTACGAACACTGGCGAGCGCGAACACACATTGAAGGAAGCAGGGACACGTATATATACACGGAAGCGCGAACGGATATTACATCGCCTTGTCGCGCGCCCTGATAGTTCGGCAGCTCCGTAGTGCAGGCGAGAACGGCGCAGGCCGGAGAATGAACGGGACCACGACGACGACTGACTGCCTGGAAGGAGGATGGCAGCTCCTCTTTACGTAACAGTATGTACAGGGTGTCCGCGAGGAAGCAGCCACGAGAGACGTGGAGGAGCGTGGGTGGGCGGTAGGAACATGGAACGGAAGGGAGCCACGGAACCGGAAATGACAGGCGGCTCATTCGACCGGAAGTAGAGAAACGACGATCATAGCAGGGCGTGCGCAGCTGCTGTATATAGAAGGCACACCCGCCGATGAAGACGGGCCAAGCGCGCGCGCACGCACACACATGACGCGAGAACTTTGGCCGTTCTGTCGGCGCGCGGTAAATGGCAGATTTCGAGGCCCAGCGTTGGCACGGAGCAGAATAGTGGACGCTCCGTCTCCCCGCCTTCTCTTCATCTCTCAATTGTATCCCCTCAACTCTCTTCTCTTGGCAGCGCGATTCGTGCCCACGGATTTCGGCGCCGCCATATAATGCGCAGGAAATAAAACCGCCAGTTAGGCCCATATACGCCGTGTCTTGCCTCTTTATTCTCCGTCGAGCTCCGCAGGTTTCCATAGGAAGTGCGTCTGTCTGTTCTTTGCCCTTCCTCCTTATTTTTCCGCCCCTTCCTCTAAGCAGACGAGAGACCAGCGCAAAATATCGAGATAAAAGGAGAGGGAGAGAGAGTACGGAAATAAATGGTTGCGACACGACGATAAAAATTGCCCGCCGCCGTAAAAGGCGGGCGAAGCGAAGCAGACGACGAAGTGTGTGCCCTTTGCTTTCGACCCTTTCTTTTTTTTTTTTCCTTGCTATTGCCGTTTACGGCTTCGCACGTCACCTACACGCCGTTCGCTTCATTCTACGTAGTTTCTTCTAACGTTGGGTCTTTTTTTGTGTGTCTTTTGTTTGACGCGCTTAGCAGCACTTACGCCGGTGCTCGTGGTGGGTGACGGTGGTGGCTGGGCCTCAGAGAGGTCAGCGAAAAGGACGCGGCGTCTCGTCCAATAGACAGCACACGCCGTCCAATTGCTGCGATGAAGGATGTGAGGCGTCGGTTTCCGAAGTGTGCGCTGCATCTCGTTGTGCTAAGGACTCTCACCTCACGCCTTCTCTCCCCCCCCCCCCTTTCGCACTTCAAGTTCGCACCAACAAAAAAACCCAGCCGTAATATGTCTTTTTATTTTATTATTTTTTGTGATGGCACAGTCCGGAGCGTCACAGTACACCTCGCAACGAAGGAAAAGGTCGCCAGCGCTGCCAGGCGGCGCGCGATTGCACTTTTGGATACTGTTCCTGCTGCGGTTGCGAGCCCTACGGAGGGACACTATAGTTCAGGATAGCGCGTAGAGTAGCTCTGGTTCAACATAGTAACTGGAAAACGTGTACTGATGGTGGTCTCGTAGACCTCCGCACACGGAAGAGCTCGTAAGTCTTTCCAAAGTGAAACGTCGCGTGTGCGCCTGGATATATAGTTCGCAGCCTGCTGCAGAGAACGAAGCCGCAAAAGACACATTTTCAATTTTCGCCTCGCGCACGACGCATTCGTCACGGGTGACCTCGCTTATATAGAACGTAATGTGGGTGTCGTGCAGGTAGTTCCCTCAGCTTTGAAAGTTTCTTCTTTCTTTCTTTTTTTTCTTTCCTTCTGCTGCGGAATTTATTTTCTCCGTGCCGCGGGTTTAAAAAGAAAATAAAATGTAACACGTTGACTGCGCTGTTATCAATGATGTATTCTACAGCGGTGCTTACTTATCCTTGCATCTGCCAAGGGTAGTTCAGCAGTACTGACGTCCTGCTGGTGAGCACGAGGTCGCGGGTGCGATTACCGGCCACGGCGGCCGCATTCTGAATGGGACGGGGGTATAAAGCTCGTGTGCCCAGGCTTCAGTGCACGTTAAAGAGCCTCGGATCGTTAAAATTAACCCAGAACTGTGCGTCCGATCTCAAAACACGTTTGTTGCTTTTAGACAAGATAACTTCAGTCAGCCGATAGAGCAGACAAACAACCAGTTTTTTTGCAGTGTTTTCGGTGAACGCATTCTCATTGCTGCTGCGTCGAACTGTGATATGCATAGGTATTCAGCGTGCTGGGCTGATGCGTCACTAAACACAGTGGAATACCATTAAATCGACCATCATTTGAACGAATCATTGACACCGGCGAAGAGCAACAACATTCCCCGTGTGTACATTCCCCGTCGGCAATGTAGCTGCTCCGACTGTTGCGACCTGTTAACTTGACAGAACCTGGCGGAATGTGTTGTTGGTACGACCGGTCGTACGCCGGATACAATAGTAAACCGTACCGTGTACCTTCTGTGGGCGCAGGGCGAAAAAAAAAAAAAGATTCGTTCTCCTGTCACGTGTCTTCACTTTTGCGGCAGTCGCTCCACAACTTCCGCGTCAGCGAATGATTTCTCTCGGCCCATCAAAGTTATCAAAGCAACGGTTTACGATACTTCATCAGTGCGTTTCGCTTTTCCGTTAGGCACAGCGAGACATCAAACATCGAACCCTCCAGAACCGCCGGGTCGGCACTTCGCCTTAATCCACACGCATACACTCCACGACGGTCCAAATGTGACAGCGAACGACCGCGTCGTCTAGAACGCGACATTCTATACACGGGCGCGTCATAGGAGCCGACGGGTGGCGCGATGTGCTTCGCCAGCAGCTTATACTCGGTTCCACGTATATCGGGCGTCGGCAGCTCTACTATGTGCACCAGCGACCCCCCGGTGAAGAGTGCGGAGTGTATGTGAGGCGGCTCCATTAAATTAAGCGACATTTTCCTACACGGTCGCCGGCGAGCTTTCGTCACACCCTCGCACTTCCCGCCGCCTGTCACACCCTCTCCCACTTCCACTCGTTTCACAAAGCGACGTGCGCGCGCCACGAGGCAAAGTGGAGCTGCAGGAATGGCACGCTCACTGGCGACCCGGGGTCGCAAATTATGCAAATTACGGCGCCCGAGCGCGCTGGGAGCGCGCGCACGAGCGGAAGAAGTGTGTTACTGTATTTCCCCCGCGTGCGTGCGTGTGTTTGTGTGTGTGTACGTGCGCGCGCGTTTGTGCGTGCGTGTGCTTGTGTGCGTGCGTGTGTTTGTGTGTGTGTGTGTGTGTGTGTGTACGTGCGCGCGCGTTTGTGCGTACGTGTGCTTGTGTGCGTGCGTGTGTGCGTGCGTTGGCTTTTATCCAACGGGGACCCCCTGAGGTTTGCGAGCAAAATGTGTCCGAGTAAGTGTTCGTATGCACGCTCATTGAATGTGCGGGCGGCCCGCAGGATGATTGACGGAATTAATGAACCAAACAAACAGGCCGGCCGCTCCATTCGCTGAACGCTGCAAAGCTTCTTTCTCTAGCGGCATACCTGGTTCTGCCTCGAGCAAGCGCCCACTTGCTCAAGCAAAGCTTTCTTTAGTCCGATATATCAGGTTGCCCATGCAGCTGCCACTGCAGCATTCACAGCACATCGACGCCTCTAGCTGGAGGGCTAACGGGCGCAGGAGACGCCTGGCTTCATTGACGTAGGAGCCTTTCGTTACCGCACCCGAAGGGGCCGAACGTGCCTTAATCAATGTAGCACTCTAGCGCAGCCGCGAACACGTCAGCCACACGTTTTGTAGTAGTTACGTTCATCGTGCAAGTCAAGGCGGATAAAAAGTAAAGAAAGGAACAAGAACAAAGAGCCCTTCCTTCGACAAACTGCGGTACGTTTCCAAGTACACATCGGCGGATCTTTATACGTGTGCCTACAGGAGACCGCGTGCTTAGCCGCCACGGTCCCGACAGACCCTTCGAGCTATAATAACGAGGAAGGAAGGAAGTTCGGGAGGGAGCTCCTTTCCCTCCTTAACCGGAGGGGAAGGAATTCTGGACAGCTTAGGTCGACCTGCGGCGCAATTGGGGACTGGGCCCTGGCGGGGCCCAGCCTATCTAGATCGGCGTGAAATATTCACGGCTTCACCCCCGACCCCTAGTATACGGTGTACGCCGCTACAGGACCGGGGTTCCTCATTATACGGCCCATGTACACCCTGAACGCTGACACACACACGCACACACACACACACGCGCACACACACACACGCACGCACGCACGCACGCACGCACATACACTATCGCACAGACATATACTAGCGCTTGCACAGACACTCACTCGAACGCACACATACAGGGAGACCTAGCGTGCGCCAACGATATAGCCGTGGAGTTTCAACCAACTTCCACGGCCTTGTTCTTTTACCGTCGCTTTGCCCTGCACTCTCCGCGCTGCTGCACATTTATGCAGTTTCGCTGTACTGTGAACGGGTCAATTATCGAAACACGAGAGAACACGTATACGTGTATAGTACAGTATATGCATACACGCACGCTCTGCACCGCCTCTCCCCCTAGTGATTCGGCCTTAATAGGTGACCTCCGTTGTTCTGTCGCTCGCTTCGTCGGCCGAATTTATTTGCATTCCTCTTTCTTTTTTTGCTATTTCTTAATTTCCAGCGCGGGCTCTCTTGTCCCTCCTGACTTTAATTAGCTTAGCGAGATAAGCGCGGTAAAAAAAAAAATACCTGTCGCGCTTCCATGTTGAGTGCGCTATTTGTAATGAGGTTATCCAGCTGTCCGAGCTCTGTATCCCCATACGGCTAATCGCATCAGTGTGCAGAGTAGGTGAACTTTTCAGCGATCCATATCGCTGCCGTTAGAGCACGCGTAGTGTTATCTGTACTTCTTGCGATAATTATGCGCTCTTCGAAACACGGTCGCCGTTTCTTATATTTGCCTGCTGTGTCCTTCGAAGTTTGCGTTTTCATTTTTTTTTTCGTTACGAAGAAAGACTTTAATAAAAAACCTATTGGAAAGACTTTGAAACACTTAATTATTCGAAAGCTATTGAAAACACTAACCACCGTTACCACAGGGCCTCTTGATAAGCATTTCTTTAAACCATCTTAGAGTAAAAAAAAAAAAAAACTATTGATAAACGATTTCCTGTAAACTGCTTGCGTGACTTCTTCGTTGCTGCGTTCATACATTTCGTAGTGTTCGGTGCTTATTTGTCCACTATGTCTGCGCAAGAGTATCGCAAGTTCTTTCGCCAGACTATAGGCGATGTTCAGGCAGCATAATGATGGATACGAATAAAAAGCCCGTTTGCATACATATACAAAGTTCGCGAATAAGAAAAAAAAGCCCACCTTAGTAAGGCCGAGGAAGTAAGATATATATATATATATATATATATATATGGATGACATAAAAGACGTGATGTAGTTCAGGCAAAGCGCTTCCGAGCAAATTTTATACGCGACATTCTATACAGAAACATTCGACCTATAGTTTATATGGACATGACGGTAGGCAAGGTTATGGATGGGGCCGCAGTATCGTATAAAGCAAAAAACTATGACGTGGTTTCGGGCTCATAAATAAGACAGTCTTTTAGAGTAACTTATAGATTAGTTTGCAGATGACTTCAGAACGCTCTGCGTGCGTGCCAGCGTGCGTACTATACAGCGAACGTGACTTAACTGAGCAACGAAACAAAATCCTGTCTGAGCGCTAGAGGAGACGGGAGAATGTAGTGGGAAACGTGCGCTATTATAACGATCGCCAAGGGAAGAACTGCGCGCGCACACTCTATTAAAAATTCGAGTTTGGCTCGCCCGATCTAGTTAGCCGCTTGCTAAAGCTCCGCGCTGTGCACAGAGCGCTCTCTTCGAAACGCGAGAGTAACTGAATACGTTAAGTAAGCTAGTTTCTTTACCCTTTTTTTATCTCTTTGGAATATGCTTCTCACAGTCAAAATACACGCCGCATGAAAATTCGCGCCGCTATAGAATCAGGTTACCCCTCGTGCGTTGATTAGAACGAGTGTGTCTTATTTGTTTGTCTCTTTCTCATTTCATTTTCTTTTTGTGCTTGTGCGGGACCGCGTTGCAGTGATGGTGTAAGCGAGCGCTAGAGGCGAAATAAGATCCGTGCACCCTGTGTCAAAAGTTCAAAGGCCAGACCGCACGTGTAAAAGCATGTGTCGAGCCACATAGCACGTATTTAAGGCAACAGCCCCCGTTTCAAATGTCATGCCTCTCGTGTTATAAAACACACAAGTCTTGATCAAGGTCTCAGTGCTCGAGTTAAAGGTCACATTGCCAGTGTTAAAAGCCACAAAGTTTGTGTTCGGAGGCCGTTCTGCACGGATCAAGAATGGGGCTTACCGGAGGCTCTCCGAAAGTCGGTAGAACGAACTAACAAACTCCCCCCCCCCTTTTTTTTTTTTGCATTCTACAATATGCCGATAGAAGCGCTGCTGCCGCCATTGACTTCTTCCGATGTTCTGTAGACTGCATGCAATACGTTAACCGGCAGGCTAGGTACTTCCTCAATGCTAGCTATACCGTCTGAATGCCGGTGCCCCTTCTGTTCTGAGCAGTCTCGGTTGCGGCATGGCGCGGCGCGTTCCTCTAGCGAATCGTATTATAGTGGGTCAGCAGTTCGTTCTGTTCCTATATAGGACGTGCGGTGCGGGTCTCACGCCAAACTGCCTCGCTATTATATAGCTTCGGTGTCTTGTGTCGGCCGCGTTACTGTTCGGGCTTCCTCCGTAATCCCTTTCCCGCCCTCGCTCGCTCGCGCGAACGTAAATGACGGGCCATCGGATCGCCGGGACTCTGCTCAATGGCTCGTAGCGATAAATTCCCCACAGCGCGCGCTAGTACTGGACTGTGGGGTCAAGCACACACACACGCACACACAAACAGTAGGGGAGTCCGAGGTGGCAATTACCGCAAGTAATGGGTCACTTCGCAGCTCGCCGTATAACCCTGGGGGACCCTTCCTCGCCAACGGCGCGAAGGCTATAGCTGTGTTTGTCGCGCGAACGCATTCCTTTCGCACAAAGCGTGCGGACACCGTTTGACGACTAGAATGTGTACATCGGGCATTCCTGTAGCGGCTTTATATTGGGTTATAGTCACGGAATAGTTAAGCGTTTTTAGCGAACTGCACAACTTCGCGAATGGCATCTCCTCTTACCTACCTGCTCACGCCTTGGCTTCTCGAAACCCCTGCCCTGCCGTTATTTTTTGAAACCCTCGCCTCTCGCAACTCTGGCTTCCGAAGGGAGCCCACGCAGCAACTTTATCGATCGTAACGTCATCGTAACATCTAGCGAGATCAGCGCGGCTTACACCGAAGCAGGCGCGGGCCTCCAAGATCTCCGATGCGGAGCAACGCGCTGCGGCGAAGATTTCGGAAGTGACGTCGCAGCTATAGCTACAGTTTGTGCAGTGCTTTGCGAGCTGTAGGATAAAAAATTATGGGGTTTTACGTGCCACCACTATCCAATTATGAGGCACGCCGTACTGGGGGACTCCAGATTAATTTGGACCACTTGGAGTTCTTTAACGTGCACTAAAATCTGAGTACACTGTTTTTTTTTCCATTTCGCCCGCATCGAAGTGCCGCCGTGGCCGGGATTTGATCCTGCGACCTTGTGCTTAGTAGCCCAACGTCATAGCTAATAAGGAACCACGGCGGGTCCGAGCTGTAGGATTAGCCTCTTTTACAGTGGAGCTCTTAGAACCTAGCTGGATTTCTCTTGACGTCCGCAGCTTCGCCGAGCTGGCAGAGAGAGAGACAGAGAGCTGAGAAAGAGGGAACGCAGAGTATAAGAATAGCATCGAGCAGCATAGCGACGCGGCCAGGGTGGAGCCTAGCGGTGGAAGAGGAACGGCGCGTCCGCAGCTTCGTCGAGCTGGGGGAGAGAGCTGAGAGAGTGAAAGCAGAGTATAAAAATAGCATCGCGCAGTATAGTGACGCGTCGAGGGTGGGTGGAGCCTAGCGGGGCAGAAGGAGCGGCGCGGCGTGGGACACGGGTGGTGTGACGTCATTGCTCTCCGATAAAAACCCGCGCGCTCGCTTCAGCAGTCCTCTTTCTCGCACTGCAAAAAAAAAAAAGCACGGCTCTGCTATCGCAAACGCCAGAGACCAGCGGAGCTGGGGGAAGCCCATCAAAAGTTAGACTAAGTGTACGGTTTGGTACTTTACCTGCCTTCCTCCAGCTCCGCTGGTCTCTGGTGTTTGCGATAGCAGAGCTACGCATATTCTTTCTTTTCATTACGCGTCTTATGTAGCGTCATCGTTTCGAAAATCGGATAACGCTACAAAGAGAAAGGTGCGTGCATTTTTAACTACTAGCAGCAGATGTTCACACGTTGAGCACGACCGAGAAGTCATCTCCCGTATTCCCGTGGAAGGTCTTGCGCCTACCTTGGAGTACATTTTTGTAAAACTCCAGCGGAAATTGAATTACGTGGTGGACCAGTGCGTGTAATGCCACCACACTAAAAGAAAAAAACGCATTAGATGGCTGAAATTCACAATAAAACGATAAAGTATCGTATAAGCGTGTACATTTACAAGCCACTAGCCGTGCCTTCTACTTTAAAAAGATTCCTGAACTTACATACCGTGCGGCGCCATGCACAGCCGCCATTAATGTCGGGCGGTACTGGTGCTCGTTATTTGAAGTGCCTTTGCGCAATTTCAACTCGCCGCCGCTGCCACAGTAGTATCCATGGAGGAAGTTACTTTCTTCCTTATGTGGTAGTGAGACCATAATCGACACCACTGTCATCGTCGCCATTGTCATCAGCTGTTGACGTCACGGCCAACATTATCATTAGCCGCGTCGTGGTGCGCCGAGAAAGACAATTCTCGCACTCGTCCAGAAGGAAACAGCGCGGCGTCGAGGTTAACACCGCTGACGCGAGAGTATAGCCGTAACTTTTTTTTGTCGCTCTGTGGCACGGCCGTTCTAGCCATCTCGGTCCCAATTCAGTTTGTTCGCCAGAGCTACCAACACTGCGCAGCGTCAAGGAAAAACATGCTAAATTAGGCGTCTGTGCCGGTATAATCTATATATTTCTTTCGCTCGATTCCATTCCTTAGGAATGTAGCATTGGAAAAGAATGGTTAATCATTCCGGCACAGCTCTTACGCACTTAGCGTTGCGCAAGAGCTATATGCACACATGCGTACGTATATAGAACAGTCACCATCGCCCCCCTGCTATTCAAATGCAGGACATCGCGATTGCATTTGAATTTTTCTAGCGCTGCTCCTACAGGCCATATTATGTCCCTACGCCGTGTCCACTCGTTCTAATGCAAAAGTCCTATAGGTCTTAATTTCCAAACCGACGCTCACGCGTCGTGTTCGACCAAGCGTATGAGCATAGGTGGTGCGCGTTAAGAGCGCCGGGATATTACTTCTAATTAGAGAAGCACCGGGCCCGGCCGGTCTATAGTGCGATATAATGCGCGGCAGAAGCTGGCGGGCGATGGTACATAATTCTTCGGTGCGGGTTTCACCGAAGCCATAGCCATAACAAGGCGCTCGCGCCGGGAAGGGGTGTGTCCTGGGAAGCCTACCCGTTACTTTTCGGAGGAGTGCGCTGCATCGATTAATACCGTGCACTGCTATCGAAGGAGTGCTTGGCGTGCCACAGCCGGAAGAAAGGCGGTCATAGACGGGTAGGTGCTGCTGTCCATTTGAGGCTTACCGCCGTATTCAGAAATGCATCTTGACTTGAAGCCCATGCTCGACTTGGCATAAATGATGCCTGTTGCGAAAGCACCAGAGATGCTCATTGCGTTTCTTTCGGTGCGGTCGCGACAGGCGTCATTGAAATCAAATGAAGCATGGGCTTCAAGTTATAAGATGTATTTCTGAATACGGGGGTCAGTCATCTGTAGACTACTCGCAGACAGATTTGTGTTCTCGGTAGAGATTTCCTTTCGGCTTTCTATAGTTTGTGGACCTTGCGTGGACGGAAGTTCGGATTTACCGTAAATCCGCATACTGTATACGGGCAATCTATTGGCTTCATAGAAAGAAGTGTATTTGGCGTCACTCCAGGGCACGCTCAGGGCACATAAAGTTTAATTCAAAACCAAGTCAAAATCAAGTTTATTCGACTGAGCGTCTCAGAACGCCCTAGCATTGCTAGCTATAGGCAAGTCGTGAGGTACAAGGTTAAAGCTGTGTTACGAGAGCAATCGGGTCTAGTACGGATAGTTTGGTTTCATCGTCGCAAGTGGAGTCGGCTTATGCGCGCACGAAAGCTTATAACGGCTGCTTTACACGACTTTTTCAAGCACAGCAGGAGTGCTTGAAACGGCCAGCCCAATATATCATCAAATTTGATTTAAATATCTACTGAACACTCGTACCACGTGAAGCGCTCTAGGTATGTGCGGTGAGGTGAGCTTTGCTGACAGGATAAGGGTGAGTGTTCAAAGCGAGCGGACGAAACGCAGAAAAACATCGCGCGCGCCGCGTGACGTCATGGCGCTTCGACAACTGAGCGTACGTTATTTCGTATGGCTGACCGACAGTTGAGCTTGACAGTTATTTCTGACGCGCAGTTGCGGCAGACTCTACCCGCGTCGCGTAACCTCCGCAAGGGTTCTGCAACGTTGCACGGTTTTCGGCGACCCGGACACGCTCGTATAATTCCCCGGCCGCGCGGCTCCAATATGCATCGTGCCTCCAGGGGGCGTTGCGTCATTACGAAAGAGTGCCGTTCTCGTGCGGGGCGTCATATGTTTGCGCATAACGCATGCACGAAAACACGCAGACACTCTTTCTCGCACACTACACGGTGACAGGTGTGCAACGGTGATGTCGGTGGGTAGTAGCGTCGAGCAAAAAAGAAAAAAAGACTCGGGCGTGCTGTTTACGACATGACGCGGCTCTCGGTCAATAGTGCATGCTGTCCGCCCCCTTCCCCCCCCCCTTTCCTGTTCTGTGTTTTCTGCCTAGCAAGTGAGCAACGCTCTGAGCCAGTGTGCGTAAACGTATGTTTGCGGTGACCCTGTTTGTGTTTGCACACGTGTAGTATACACGTATATGCGACTACGTGTGCGATAGTTTTTTTTTTTTTTTTCGGTGACGGCCGCACGTTGCAAAAGCGATTAGTCCGCATCCGTGCCGCAAGCTCACGCCCGTGAACAACAAAATAGCGAAGCACCACAAGAGACCGTCCTGTTGGGGATCGGTTCAATTCTGTAGGATCATCGAGGCTATGGTTTCTCGAGGTCAGATGTGTGTTTTTCGTGCTTTTGTCTGTTCGTTGTCTGTTCCCGTGTTCGTCTGTCTGACTTTGTTTCTACTTGTGTTGAGATGTAGACTTAGCCTAACGACGCATAATGAAGTGCATACTGTAAGTGTGATGTAAGGCTTGTGTTGTGTATGCATTCAGTGCATACTATGAGTGTGCCGTAAAGGTTATGTTGTGTATGAATCCAAGCAGTGTTTTGTGGTTACGGCGATCATAGCTGGTAGTGGCACTGTAGCAGAGCCCAGCTGTTGCGTCTGTTTCTGCGTTCGTCTGTTTCTGCGTTCTCTGCTCGTACTGTATCTGTTTGTGTGCGTCTGCCTTTGTGGATTTTGAGTCGTACGAAGCTCGGCGCACGGACACCCGCGGCCACCGACGTGTTTGACTTCACACTCGCGTATGAGCGCAACTTTCTTTCTTGCTACTGGCCGCTATATTAGTTAACGGAGCCCGTGCGAGCTCCATTAATCCGCATTCATTCCGCAGCACTAACGCGCGCGACGCGGACCCGCGCGTTATTCCGGATCAGTTGACCTCCTGCAGAAAACAGGGGCGTGGTGTCGCACGCGTGGTTATATAGTTTGGGGGCGAAGGGCAAAGGGTTAGGTCGGATTAATCGAACGCCCGCGCCGAGCGCCTCCGCCTGTTAATTAGGGCGATTGATTCACGGCTCTTAGGGAGGGAGGCATCGGCGCTCGCATTAAAACTGGCCCGGTCGTGGTCCCGCCTGGGCAGATGGGGCGTCCGATAAATCTTGCGATACGCTAAGGCTATTACCGTGGCCGCCGCCACCGCCGGCTCTGTTACTGCCTCTGCGAGCTGGCGCGTGCATGTATGTGTTTGCGATCGATGCCGAACCAGCGGCGGCGAATTGTGTGCGCGGGAGAGCGGCGCCGTTTCGCGTGCACACCGTAAACGCCGCTGTAAGTGACGACGCTGATTATTACCGAGCTTTCACGATACCACGTAGTTGCCCACAAAAAAAAAAAAAAGTTACTCGAGGGAACTGTGGCGTTAGTGCCTGCGGGAGCTGCAAGTGTGTCGGTTTAGCCAGATCGGAAATAATGGACAGTACAGCATCATGGTCATTCATCACGCCCTTAAAGGCGCCTTGCGGTGCATTACATACAGGGGGGACTATGCTCGAAAATATTCATTAATCAGTCAACTGAGTACATACGTAAATTGGTACTTTAGATAAACAAGCTCTGACGCAGTAAAGCAACAGAGAAATTAAAAGAGAGAACGGAATAGAAAATACAAATCTCTTTATCCAAACAACATAATGAATAGAAAGATATCAGGTGTTAATACATTACTTGTCTCATTGAGAAAGTCAATTATTTTGGAGGGGCGGCGGGGATAACGTTCAGTGACAACATGATCAGGCAAGCAGTTGCGTGATTAAATTACAGAAGGTAAGAATGATTGATGATAAGCCTAGATCCATGCAGGCGTTGTAGCGTGAGACAGTTGAAAAGGCGGAGAACTATGTCTTCAAACAAATCTGTGACTTTGCATATTGATAATTTTTAACAGTATGCTGATATAAATGTAACAATTCACAATAGTTCTTCACGTTCGCAGAATCTTGCTGTAGTTGGAAACAACTACATACGTGATTTATACAAAAAATAAAAACTAATCTCTGGTGTTACCGTCAGAGATGTCAGAAGATTGACGGATGCGATTTTCGTTTGTCTGTTGTTTCGTTATCTGTATGCTACATCGCCTCCTTGGTATGCCTACGCAAGTACTGTACAGTGGACGTAACCGCGTCGGCTCACGATGCAAACCTTCAATTCGATCAGGAAGTCAATGCTCGCCCCTGAAGCCATGTTACTTTTTCAAGCGTCGTTTCAATCTTCAAGACAGCAAAAGAGAAGCAAAACCGTCTTCATCGCCCCTTGCCAGCCATGCATGCCCTACGCGATGGTGGCCTAGCTGTATTTCTATACTGCGCCAGCCTAGAGGCATCCCCACAACGCGCTTCCGGAAACTACTTAGCGCCACCTGGCTCCATATCGCATCCCCGTACGTGGCGAACGCACGTACACAACTAAAGCACACACGAAAATGCCGTTGCACAACTGCGGTGGCTTCTCCTGGCGTTCTGTGCATACACTGACAAACAAATCGCAAATTACTCTTCAGTCCTAGCCTTGCCAAAACGCTGTGCTCTCGTCGCTGTCGAGCATCGCAAATCGATCAAAGTCTGCAACGTATCCCTGCTCTTCAAAGCCTTTTTTTCCCTTCCACCCTTTTTTCTTTCATTTACCCCACTACCATGTCATTTTCCCTTCTCCGTCGCTTACTGCTCCCCCCCCCTCTTTTTTTGTTTTTATTTAGTCACCTATGATTCTCGCTGATACTCTTTTTTCGAGCACCGATCCTTTTCTCAAGTCGTTCGGAGCAAGTATTCTTTTTTTCGTCGTCTGCTTGGCTCTTCCAAAGCGCTCGTCTGTCTGGTGCTCGACCTCTTCCATCTCGAAAGGGACTCGTCACCATGGCAACCTTAATGGCCGCGGCCTTGGGCCCTGCGCACCCATGCTCGACATATACGTCGTCTCGGCATTTCTTTTTCTCTTTTTTTTTTTGCTTTCTGTTTGCGTCCTGTTCGCGCTGTCATCGCGTTGCAAACGCTGCTTGCTCTCACATACGTCGCACCACTTCTGTCGCCGGGCTTAACAACATCACGTTGAACTGCAAGCACGCCTTGCGCAAGCAAAGAGAAAATGGTAGCTGTACTTCGCGAGTGGTAAACGGTCGCATCCCGCAAAATGGAAGAGAAACGGCGCCCCATCCATAAAGTGCGCTATACAAGGTCAAGCCACGGTAAACCAGTCTGTTGTCCAGCCGAAAAGAGACATCGTGTGATGCGTGCAGTAGTAGCTGCTGAGCGCTCGGAATTATCGAGCCGCACTCCCCCATCTACACCGACGCGTCGTTTCCTAAACCGCTCCCTGCATCCCGAAATTCTCCATCCCGTCCTCTAACATCACTCCAGAATACAAAGGTCATGTTTTCAATGCTATCTGAATGTAAGGGCGCACAGAAAGTTTAGTAAATGCAGCACAGAGTTTAAGCGTTTCATCGAGCGCCACAAGGACTCCGCTAGTCGAGGTCAAGGCAAACCAACTTTATCGAGAATGTGACATTGTATCTTGTGTGCATGAGTGTAGATGCTCAGAACTTAGGCACCGTAAACCGCTCCCTATACTTCCCGCAATTCGCCATCCTTTTCTCTAACATCGCTCCCGAATCGGAAAATATTGTTTTCTAGCGCTTTCTAAACGCTAAGCCACAAGAATTCGTATATACAGAACGCAGCCCAAGCGGTTATTTTTATTTGCTTTAAGTATAAAAGATAAGGTGGGCTACCGGCTATCCCGAATTATCAAGCGCCATAGAACCTGCATGTACAGTTCACAAGACCCTGAACTTTCCTAACATCCCCGCTTCCCTAATTTTCTTGCAGTATGCCAGCGTTATTCCCGACTCCCCAAATCTCGTTTCCGATGTTTTCCGCCACCTTAAGGACTGCAAAGAGAGCAGCAACAAAATTCGAGCCACTAGACCTAGTCCGATAAAGTAGGAACTCTGGGTCGTTGTACCGCGAGGGTCACAGCGCTCCCTTCGAACATTTTTCCCCAATATCCTGTTTTCCCTACTTATACCAGAGAGCGCGGAGCTTCCCGCTTCGGTAGCATAAGGAAAACGCGGGGGGATAGGAGTGGAAGGGTCTTAAAATTTCCTGCGCGTCCTGTATCCTCTTTTAACGGTGGGCGCTCGATACAAACGACACTACGCACCGTCCCTTTGCCTTCTCCCTTAAAACCATGGTGACTCTCTTCCACTCCCGTACTCACTTAAGCTCTGTCCCATGCCCCTTTTCCACTTCTTTCCACTACCTCCTAAAAATAATTTTCTTTGCAAAGCCTTCAGGTCGTCCGACCCAGAAAAGCTCATTACCTCCTTTCCCCAGCCCCTCTTTCCCTTTTTTCTCCCGCGAAACTTTGACCAAAGCCCCAAGAAGTGCTCACGAAGACCACTATATATATATATATATACCTTCTTCCGCTCTTATCCGTGTTTCCCACTCGCCTTTGGCCAGTAGTTACATCGCTTGATCCGCGGCCACCCCTTTCAGCTTCCCCAATTTCCCATTCTCCGCAAACTCGCTCGCCTTCTCTTCCCGCGACCGTCTCAAGGCCTCCGTTCCTCGATTGTCCCGAGTCTATCTCTCTCCAGATAATGCAAGCGGGAGCACCTTTCCCTCGGCATAGAAGAGGCGCGCGACCCTTCTTTTTCCTCCTTCGTCCCCAAATCCCTGCCGGTGCTCATTAAGGGCTCTCGCCGTCGGGTAGGCACTCCTCTCAGTCGCGCAGCTCCGGGAGCTGGCCTGGTTTCCCCGTGAGGTGTGGTTGCCGAGGCTATACACGAGGGCGACGTTTGCGAGAGCGCGCTGCTTGCATGCTTACGAGGGAAGCACGTTGTCTATGGGGCAGCGGCTTCCCGCTCGATTCCCTTCTTGGCTGTCTCGTCGTACCTTGTGTGTGCCCCGGTCCCCCTACTTTTTCGTTTTCTTTATAAGTTTTATTGTGACT
Source organism: Dermacentor variabilis (assembly GCF_050947875.1). Lineage (NCBI taxonomy): Eukaryota > Metazoa > Arthropoda > Arachnida > Ixodida > Ixodidae > Dermacentor > Dermacentor variabilis. The sequence continues at coordinate 31,688,637 of NC_134577.1, forward strand.
GCCCCTTTTGAGCCGCGTTCGTTAAGCGACGTTGAGTACGAGAGACTGGACAATAAGGAAGGAAACAGCGCTGAGGGAAAACGGGCGGCGACGCAGGAAGGAAGGAAGGAGCCTCGAGATAAGAGCGCCAGTCTCTTTGCCCATTAGTATTTTATTTTTTAACACTTTTCTATCGTCTTGTTAGGCTGCTCTCGGTTGAAAACTCCTCTTCGCGCTAACTCCCTCTCGCTTTTGCCTCAATGTGTGTCGCAGATATGGAGCGAGCATACACTGATGTCCGTGCGCGTAAGTGCGCGCGTGTGCGCGCGTGTGCGTGTGTGTGTGTGTGTGTGTGTGTGTGTGTGTGTGTGTGTGTGTGTGTGTGTGTGTGTGTGTGTGTGTGTGTGTGCACGTGTTTTGGGGCGCGTTTCCTGATGCGCTCGCAGGCGCGTGTTCTATGCGCGCGTGCTTGCAGGCGCTGAGACCTCGTGTGAGCGTTCCACGCTGCCGCGGGTATAACGATAATGGGCCGGGCCGCTTAGCCGACGGCGCGGTTGCGGCATGGCCACTATAAAGGCTGATCGCCGCAGCCAGCGCTCATAAAGGGAAGGAGTCGGTAGGGGGGATGCCTCATACGTGCAACGTATAGCAGTAAGGCCGCGCCCAACGAGCATCCTCCCTGTGCGCGCGTTCCTGACTGCTTGGCGCGTTTCTTTTCCATCTTTGCTACAACGGCACGCGACGTTCCGGCGTTTTATTCCTCGGTTAATCGTGAGGAGCTGCCGGCTGTGTGCTGTAGTCGTTGTGCCCTCTCCACCACGCGGCGCTGTTAACGAGCCACGCGGAGTATCTCCACGCGTAGTAAATCTGCAAGTTGAGACGGTAGTGTTTCCTTGTGCATGCATGCTTAGTTGCTTGGCTTATACCGTGCCGGCACGCGTGCGGACTTTCATTCCTTCCACTTCTTTCTTTTCTTTCTTTAAGGAAATGTATTTTTAATTTTACGCCAGTGTGACGACATGACGAGGATCATCATCATCATGCGGGCGGAATCTGAGGCCCCGAATGCATCCGCGGGTATTTAAAATTTTGCGCAGTACCTTTAAAGAAGGCGGCAGGGATAGCGGTTTTAAGTACGAAGTAGTATAACGTCTATCGCGGTCACCTTCTTCTAGGGAAACCAAAGAGCATGCAGCACTAGAAAAGTTTAGCAAACTTCGCATTGGCCAGACCGTTCTTTCAAGACTACGTGCAGATTCACTTAGAGACTTTGCTTGGATTTATTGGTGGAGAAAGGCCTTTTGATAGCGGGGGTGAAGAAAAGCGAGCTTTATTTCTTACGTCATTTTTAGTCGCGCCGGAATCGCAGTGCCTGTACGTATAATGCTCAGCAATTTAAAGAAACGGTAATCAGACCGCATGGCGGTCGGTGCTTTTTGCGCCACCGGTAAGCACAGTGCAGTCACTGTGCACAGTGCAGTCGGAAGTGCATCACAAAGGCTCTCGAACCCGCCGTGGTTGCTCAGTGGCTATGGTGTTGGGCTGCTGAGCACGAGGTCGCGGGATCGAATCCCGGCCACGGCGGCCGCATTTCGATGGGTGCGAAATGCGAAAACACCCGCCTACTTAGATTTACGTGCACGTTAACGAACCCCAGGTGGTCTAAATTTCCGGAGTCCTCCACTGCGGCGTGCTTCATAATCAGAAAGTGGTTTTGGCACGTTAAACCCCATAATTCTTTTAAGACGGCACGCGACGTCCTGCTGTAGCGTGGTCTATTCACGGGTTCGTTTATATTTTTTTTCCCCTTCTCGCAAGGCTTAACGTGGCAGCGGGAGAAAAAAAGGGGTTCGGGGGTTGGAGCGGGTGGCGCAAACAATCCCGTTCGTCTGCGTCTTCCAAGCGACTGACGCTGTCTCGCTTTCAGAGAGTTATTGTATTAGCGTATACAGCAGGCAAAAGAAAGGATTCTTGGGGCTGGTTAGATTATATACGTTAGCTTTAGCCTTCTCGAAGACGCAAGCCGTTCATCGTGTGTGCGCGTGTGCCATGTGCGTGTTTGTGCGTCCGTGTTTACTTACGACGCTCTCGCGGCCCGAAATAGCCCAACAGAATTCGCAAACAGTAGTCGCCCGCACGACTGCAGATGCAGACTATACCGCGCAAAGTTTCGGCGCGCGACTCGAGCACTGTTTCAAACCCGATCGTGCTTTTTTTCGTGCGTAAAGCGAGTCTCGACAGTCCAGTAAGCGGGCGGAATTCATTGTTTCCTGAAGACTCCCAGTGGTCAAAGTCAGCAAGGAACTGTTCGGGCTAACTGAGTAGATTGAGCACGCGTTTTCCTTTAAAATCGTCAGGCGAGTAACCGATACAGTGTTCGGATTGCATAGCCTCTAGACAATGTCGGTAAAGGCAGCTGCCTGTGCGGGATGTGAATGGTGAGATATGGGCTGCTGTCAACATGTCTCGCATTTAGATCCGAGCGCGGCAGGATACGCGCAATAAATTAACGAGCTCGCCGTTCCAGACGTCACATTTCCCTGAACGAAATCGATTCTCCGTGGAGTGAGATCGATTAAACCGCTTGGTTTCTGCGACCACTGTCCTAGATTGTTAAAAATAGCAGATTCGAGATTGGGTATACCATTTTTACTGCTCAAACTTGGCGGAAGTGCTGGAGATCAGAAATTGCGCGGTGATCTGCAATAAGTAATAACATTTCACTAATATTTTCTAATTAATGACTTGAGAGGGCACGTCGTAAATGCAGAGCTGAGTTCAGCTAGCACTCAAGGCGTTTTTTTTTTTTTTTGCTAGAAATTTCGTGCGCAGCACGATCTGTACGCGTGCTCAAAATGTATCCGTGATAGATTGTATTGCGGTTCCGGTTGACATTTTTCGATAGCACATGTCATTCTACAGTGCGGAAACATATCAACTGGAACATCGCTGCGTTTCGCCGCAGACTTTGACCGCTTACCGCATTGACTCGTGTAAGGGCCGCACCCCCGACTTAGCAGCCAAAATTTGGGAAAAAGAAATTTCTAACGGAAAAGCAGTCGCATTCGGTGCCCCGATGCTGTGCGCGCGCGCATCGGGGAATTTTGCGCGCTGCGTATAGTTTCGCATGCTGCTACTAGATGGCGAGAGTTGCGCGCTGACCTCTGATACCATAATACACCCGGGAATCCGAAGTGTGCACAAGTGAAGGCTGCGCCGCCACCATTGTGGCTATCAGGTTCAGTCCCGGGTAAGAGCCACACCTCGACAAAAAAAAAAAAAAAAAAACTGCGGCATTTACACGAGTATGTACGGTATTTCTCTTAACCTGTGCAGGGCAAATAATTTATCGCAAAAGGTTTCGCTTTCATTCAATTCTGCAAATACGCAAAGGAAAACATTAATGTGTAATTCAATAAAACTGTATCTATATGAAAATTATATTTTTAAACTACTGTTCAGTAATAATCGTATCCGCGATTTATCGCGAAAGTTCTGACGTGTGTACGTCAGGAAGCGAACGTACAGACGGTTGCAGAAGTTTACAGGACGTGGATTTCCACTACGAACTTGGAACTTTCGCATTCTAAGGCACGGCGCTTCCAATTAAATGCGTCAAATGGCGCTGCGCTGTTGAGCTATATGTCGCCGGTTCGATCCCCGTAGCGACGGCCACATTTCTACGGAGGCGAAATGCAAAAACGCTCGTGTATACTTAGACGTTAGGCGCACGCGTTAAAGAACTCCAGATTAATCCGGAGTCCCCCACTACGGCGTGCCTCGTATTCACGCCGTGGTTTCGGCATTTTATAATCCAAGGAATTAATCAGAATTAATTAATTTAATGCATCGCTATACGTAGGTCGCAACAGCTCGTACCGACTGAACCACTCAATGCGAGGCCATGCGGTAACGCTTCTCGGAAATCCAGTTTCCTTTCTTTTCTGTGTCTGATCTGATGTCGGATACACTTTTGTAGCCAACTGTACACACACAGCGCAGCCTTTTTGAGGAAGAGAGAACGCAAGATACGGTCGACTGGCTTCGCGCCATCCGCGGTAGTCTTCGAGCTCCAATCAGTCGCACAAGGAGACTGGGCCAAACAAGTTTTCACCGCACTCGCCAGCGTTCTCGCTCGAACAATCTCGTTTGCACAGAGCTAAACGGAAGCGAAGGAAGCCAAATTTAGCGCGACACGCGCCAACCTATAGAGAGGCAGAACGCTCGCTGTCTCGTTTAACGCGGCGCGCGCGTACGGAGAGCCCCGCGTCAACTTTCCCTTATATAGTATGGATGAGATTTGCTTTGGCCGTACACTACACATTCTACAGCCTTCCGCCCCCACTTTCCTATATGTACTGTGCGCTGTAGTGTATACGGTAAAAGCAAATCTCATCCGGTGTTCCGTTGTGTGCGCGCGTCCTCCCTTGAGTTATAAACACCACCAGCGTGCCAGTCTCGGGAGGGGACGGGCGTGTGTCAAGTTCCGGGGGGAAGCGCTCCGGGAGAAGAAGACGCAAGGGGGGAGGCGTTGTCCCTTCGGGAAATGACTTGGCTCTGTTTGCTCTCGTGTCCTTCCTCGATCGTATATACTTGGTCGTCCCATCGCTTTGCTATTTGTTACCTCGCATTTCGGGCGCGCCCGGCGCTTAGACGAAGCGCTAAGGAAGGGACGACGCACACGCACACGCACGCACACAACGTTGACTGGCAACGATTTTATTGTTTGTTGCCCGTTTGATGCCTGCTCGTTTTTTCGTTCGCCTGCCTCGAGCTGCACGGAAGGACGGGCTGGCCGGTTTCGATCGGGACAACGCACTCGAGACATGCGCCCATGGCTTCACGCACGTGATTGTATGACTATCTTAGTGTATTTCTTTTTCTTCAATTACTACCACTTCTTTGGCGTCTTTGTTGTGTCGTTCTTTTCTTCCTGGTATAATACCGGTCACTTTAACTCTACTATATTTATTGCGGCAGCAATTATGTGGACACTCCAAGCACATTTCTGCCGTCGGCGTCGATAAAATCGTCGGCGCGCGCTGCGTGCTGTATGTGCAAGTGAAAACGTGGGGGAGTGAGCCGGTGATGGCAGTTCAATCTCACACACGCAAGGGAGGAAAGTACGGAGGAAGCGCGCCGTCTTCCGTCGCGCGCTAGGCGACGGAAGGGGGGAGGTGTAGGAAGGGGGGGGCGTCCTACTCCGGCCGGCCAGTACCGCTGTATCTTGAAACCCATCTGCGACGGGAAGAGTCCGCCGTGTGCTGTGTTTTAGAGGTTTAGTTCGCTTTGATGCGAGAGGCAATTCACTCGCTGCTGCTTCCGCGCTTCGCCTCTCCAGCGCTTTGACAGCGAGTTTCCGCGGTAATCGAGTGAGATGCGTTCATGTTTGCTTGTACGCACGTGACATCACGCTTGTTAATTTATATAGCATGAAGTTTATACGGCCGATAAAACTGCTATCCTTACTTCGTATATAGCTGTCCACTAATTTGCTATCGCAAGCGATGCTTCGCCTTTCGGTCGAAACTGCAACTTTTCTTTTTTACTTTTAGGCTTGTAACATACAGCGCAGCATAGATAGCGAGTATTTCGTTAAAACGAGGTTTGATGGCTGTGTGTGCGCTCGGTACGTTGTAAACGTGACGCGAGATTACTTGGCGCTTCCGCCAGCACTCGCGCTGCTCTTTGCACCCTCTCCTTCGCGCGCGCGCGCGTGTGTGTATATATATATATATATGTATATATATAATATAGCATGTCTCGGGAGAACGCGACCGCTCATTTATATCTGCAAACGCAACTCGTATATGCATGCATCTAGAGCAGAAAGATTCCGCATGAAGCCCTCAACGTGGTGAAACTTAGAGTGAGATTTCGAGTAATTCCATTTCGTTATAACGAGGACTTACCGCAAACGCTCCGGCAGATCTGGTATAGTATCTCTGCAAACGCTTTCTTCGTGTGCATGCATGTGCGAACGAATAGGCCGGGTATAATGCCTTTCGGTATACCCGACAAGTTTGAAACCTTCGAGGTCAGCGTTAACTTGGAATAAAGCGGTTTCGTTATAACGATGACTTACGGTATATGCGCACCGGCAGGCCACGGGTATCTATATCTGTAAACGCATCGTTACGCCTATGCATGCACTTGCGAACAACGAGACCGCGCGCTGTGCCCTTCCAGGAGAACCCAAAAGTTTGTGAAGCCCCCCCCCCCCCCCCCCCCCCCCCAGGACGGCGCAACTTTCCTAGTTAGCGCTCTCTCGCGAGGATTATGCACTCCGTGCGTGCAATTGCAAGGAAGCGCACTCCAGGTTACGCGCGTCGAGGCTTCCTCGGGAACAAGTCTGATCAAGACGCCATTTGCATGCGAAGGGGAAACCTCGTCTGGGCGCGCGGGATCAGTCGCGGGCGACCGTTGTATACGCACCGTTGACGCCCCCTCGCTTGGCGCTCGGTTTCCCGTTCCCGCGCGATAGCACGCAGCGGCGCGACCATTGCGATTAACACGCCGTCGCGCTATGCATACTGTGGCCGATCCCGGGGAGCTCTTCTCCGGCGATCCGTGCGTGTATAATAGCGTAACCCTGAAGCATGTTAAGGCTATAGCTACATCCGTGAGCGGCTGGAGAACCCTGGGCGGCGTTTACGTGTAACATTGAGATCGGTCTAGCTCACCCTGTACATAGTGAAATCTATGCAGGGACTGTTCAATCTTAGCTAGGTATCTTAGCTTAGCTTAGCAATCTTAGCAGTTTACACCTGCGACTGGCAGAGGTCGCGCGACCAAGCTGGTCGCAAATGGTCACTTTGGTGATTTGTCTCCCTGATTGGAGTCCCAATGAAAGCTGCCAAAGTAATCAGCGACGCTGGAGGGGGGCGTCGGAATACGGTGAGGCTTATCTTACGTGAGCACGGTTGAACGAGCAGACGTGAACGCCAGCAATCGCGAGACATTTCGGTGTGGCGACGGGAAGTTCTCGCTCGCCGGTGTGAACACATCGGTCGCCGTGAGCTCTCAGTCGCCGGTGTGAATGCCGCCCTAAAGGTACACTAAAGGGAATCGTTAAATTCTATTTTCGTTAATTTTGCTATGAGAAGTTGACTACTAGAAGAGACAAAGTGAACATCAAAGTTCCAGTGTTCTGATTGCGTGACAAAGCCCAAGCGCCGGTACGTTTCGTAGCGTCGCAGTTTTCAAAGTAATTTCTCGTACTTGCGCTGGCTGTGGCTCAGTAAAAATTCACGAAGCTTGTCAAGCTCAATCTTTGCTTCCGTTAGAATGTGATATAGATCATCTTTGTACTGTTACACACGGAGTCGGGACCCGTCCCTGAATGGAATACGCATCGCTTGGCGGCAGAAGAGAGGCTGAGTTTATTTTTTACAAAAGACGCAGGCGAGCATCGAATGTACGCGAGGGGGGGAGGGGCAAATTCCCTCGGTGACCAAGCACACTGAACTACTACTGACGATTGGCGATGTTTAGAAAGCACATATCACATTCACACCCCGTCGCGACTATCTTCGGAGCGTCGCGATGCGCCACTGCGGTTATCAAACAACGGCTTGTCTCCCCCCCCCCCCCCCAACCCAGCGCTGTACAGCAGTATAGTCCAGCCAGCGTAACAGCAGACGACGCGCTCGCGCTCTCGAACGTCTGCTCCGTGTGCAGTATATAAGAGCCGTCGTTGCGTATCGGTTAATTGCATTAAGAGAGGCCCCGAGGCAGGTGCGCTTCCAGCGTCCGTCGGTGAACCGCGTCGGAGTGCTGTTTCGTCGACCGCGACAGAAAACAGTGCCTGCGCCGTTTCGCTAAGCAGTCGTTTCGTATTTTCCGTAAACGGCCGCTATTCTTCGTTTTGACGGCGCCTAACAACACTTCATCGAAAGTCAACAGCTCAGCTTAACGCCATATCTTGTTTACTCCATGACAGGAATTCGAAACAGGTGCGAGGCCGTCGAAGGTTACCGTATGCACCCGCGGCTGCTGGCATACGAAAATTCGGAGAGTTTTAACGCGACAGCGTTAAGAGCCCCGTGTCGTAGAAAATCCGGTGTCGGCGTCCGGCGTCCCCGTGAGCGATAATTCCCATATGTATTTAGGCACATGTACACGCCGCGCCTTACTATATGACATGCGGTATATGGGCGTTATGTTGCCAAACCATTCTATCACTAAGTTGCTCATCTTGTCTTACATTCTTGACAAAGTTATTCCTCCGACTTTTGAGAATGACAGCCCACAAGCAAATGTCTTGAAATAGAACACCGACAGCGCACGCCTTTTATGTTAAATCTTCTCAGACTGAAATATTAAAAAAGCGAAACAACAGAAACCTTAAAGCCAGGTAATTTTTTTTGGCGCGGCTGTGCACTACCTCCGGGATCGGCCCACGCAAGAGGCCGTGTTTCTACCAGAAACACCGCAAACATAGCCTTCGTCCATAGCGTTCGCCGCCAGCGTTTCCCGGTAAACATTAAGGCTACATAAGATGCAGTTGCCGGGAGGCGTGAGAAGCATGTCATTGATCTTTGAATCCTATCGCGTGCTACTCTTAAAAACGAAACTTATGCGTACTCCAATTTTTATCATAAATGTGCGCGCATTTTCTCGATACCGAAACTATAGAAAGTATTCACGTGACTTCACGTACGCCTCTTGTGTTGTCATCTTCACATGCAGCTTCGCCGTGCTGCTGGAGATAAGCGGATCGAGACAAAGCACATCTTTTCAACTGTGCATACTGTACAGCAATATCGCGGCTTCAATGAGTGTCAGTGCATATACCTCTTATGTAGTCGAAAATAACACCGCTCGTGACGGCATCCTGTGGTCACGTGTTCAACTATAGCACGTGCGAGAAAAGTTCTTAAGGTCGCGTGAGTTCTTGGAGGAGAAGACAAGTCAGATATGAGATCATGAAGATAACGTCACTGGCCGCAGCCGTTAGTCAAGCTGCTTGATTGGGGCACAACTAAGAATACAACATACGGAATCAGCACAAGCTTTGGTTCAGTTCCAGATAGCCTCACTAAATGCCTCCACCAAAAGGGCCCGCACTGCATCTGTGTCTTATCCCAACAGCATAGCTGTACGTAATACTTCCTCCCTCGATATGAAGCCAAACTCGCACACTCATGAGCAACTTTAGAAAGAACGCGGAATTAATTTTCCAGCGGCGATCGCTCTTCAGTTACACGCTACAACCTGACCATACGGGTATGTGCCAAGTAGTAATCCCTCGGCTCAAGTAGAACGCCGTTTTGTCCGGTCTCTATACGCAAAATCGGTAAGCAGTGTATAACGCTTGAACTCAAATTCTAGTGTTTGCGGTCGTATTTCCCGCCACGGAGGGACACGATGGGCATACGCGTTGCAGCGATAATTCGGCCGTTAGCAAAAAGTCCGAATTAACATCGCCATTATATCCACGGTGGCGGCTCTGTGGCTATGACGTTCTCTCATCGAGCATGACGAGGCAACGTGCCGGAATCCTGACCAAGCGTCGGCCGCAACCACACGGAAAAAAAAAAAGCGCTCCCGTGCTTAGGCTTAGATATACGTTAAAGAGCTCCCGGTGACGTGAAGTAACCTGAAAGCCCTATCGCGCTACATCATCTCGCAACACCTTACCACACCCATCTAAGGCTGGTGTCATAACGACGGCGCAGATTTAGGACGTTAAACGTTGAAGCCGCTATAATAATAATCGCACGCGACTGACGAAAGCGGGGAGTGCCGCAGAAGCCTCATTAGCACTCTCGTTCACAGCTGCACAACCGCTCACACGTGTTTGCAGCCTCCGCACACCTTTCGACCTAGGCTGCCTGCGTCACGAGACCCGTTGTGCATGGCCGCGTCGAGGTAATGAGAATATCTGTGGCGGACGCTATAGTCTCTCCTTGCGCGAATAACCGCGCCTCGTTGTGTTGCGTACGTTTGAAATACAAAAAAGACGGCCACTATAGGGATAAAGCGCACTATCTGTCTGTGTTACCGTACGCGCGAGCGCGCGTTTAATTTGTTCGCGTATCGGCAAAAAACTTAGTGACGGGTGGAGACTGACCAGTTCCCTCGTTGCCGGGAAACAAGCTCCCGCGTTGAATTCGAAAAACACAAACGCGCGGAGGAATAAGAAAAAAATAAAGAAACGAGAACGCGAAACTGTGGAATGAAGAGCACACGCGACTAAATACAGCGCCTCTTTCGCAAACACTGACTTTTTTTTATCTCGTTTCATTTTCTACAGCAGCGAGGGACGGATGTGTGCTCACGAGATAACATGGATTAGCAATCGACCCTCGCTGTCGCTTCGTGCGGGACATGTAGAGCCTGTCCGCGTGCGCGTATACTCTTTAGCGGCGAAAGCCTGCTGTCGACGCCGCCTCTCTGAGCGGAGTGTGTGCCGGTCTCGTTTCCCTCTATTTTTTTTTTTTACGTTTCCGAGTACACGCGCGAGCAACAGGACCAAAAAAAAAAAAAAAACGCCAGATAGCGAAATGTGGTGCATCTCAGCGTGCGGAGACCGGCAGGCAGTGTTGACTTTTCGAAATCCGCCGCGGTACGTTTCCGTTTTCGGGTCTAGCACGCTTTCAGAGTTCAACTTTCTTTCTTTCTTTCTTTCTTTCTTTCTTTCTCTCTCTCTCTCTTTCCAATTTGGCGTTTCAAGTTGTTGGAGGCACGACTCCGCAGCTGACGCCAGGACCACCAGGTGCCCGTCGGCAGTCCTTTCAAAGAAGAGCAAAGATGAAACTCCAGCGCAGAGCTGACGTATCCGGCTATATAACGTAGCAAAAAGCGATGGGGATATAGGTTCGAGCGGCGGGACGCAACATGTTATCGCGTTACTCCAGCAAGCAGTATAGTGCGGTAGCTTCGGTTAAGTTATCCCAGGCCTAAATTCCCTTTCTTTTTTTCTTTAAGCGGTAGCGTTCTTTCGTCTACTTCGAGAGTGACGGCACTATAAATTGGAGAGGGTAACAAGATTAAGGATGAGGAGAGAAGAGTGGAGAAGAGAAGGAAGCCCAGGGTGCGGGGAGGACATAGAAATTGTGCCCGATTGGTTGGCGCAGTGACACCAGCCCGCGCCACGTGACGTCACATAAGTATCACGTGATACCAGCTCCTGACTGGCGTGCGCGAAGCGCACAAGGTTTGCTATGAATACATATGCGTGAATACATAGGCGTGTGTTATGCCATACATATGTCGCCTTTTGTTTCACAATTTTTTTGTTTTGTTTACAGTCCAAAGTTATGTATGATATAATTTTCATTTCCATGATGGTTTCATATGCAAACCATTTGCATATATATTAAGTCTAAATCTGTTTACTTCTGGTGCTTAGTAGCCGTGCTTTTCTTTTTTGCGATCTCGGTGCAAATTTTGTTTTGATTTAGTCAATGTTGAGACGCGTGTAAACGGGCAAAGGGAGGTTGGGGCACAGTTGCTACATCAGGCTTTCTGAGCCTTTACGCCCTCCTAGGCAGCTACGTACTAGTTGCATGAGTAAAGATAAACGAAATGACACGGGAAGTCGCGAGATGTCATGGAGATAACAGGGTTACATAAGAAAGGTATCGCTTACTTATTTTGTCATGGTAGAAGCTATCCATCGGCCATATTGCTGGAAATGTCCTTTTGACGTTGCGGAACCGACAGCAATTTTGCGTATAGGGGAGTTAATTAGACTCGACCAAAGAAAACAACGTACGGTATAGTAATAAAGGATGGCGCCGTGTCTGCGCCTTCTCGCTTTTCTTACTCGTGCTTAGTTGAAACCAGGGCAGCCTGGTAATAGTGTAGAAGTACTGCGCATACGCGGAGCTTTTGTAGTGAATTCTGAATGCGCAAAGCGGACCCGCCCTTGAGCTCTGATCGTCTATGGAAAGGTTTTAAGCGTTTCTGTCCCTGAAATCTGTCGACTACCTTAGTACCTAACAGACATCTCGTAGACTCAAGAGCTTACTTCTTGTCGCTCATAGTGTATCTAGACTTTATGAAAACGACCAATTGCAAGATTGTATAAACCAAGGATGTACCCAAAGACAGACCTGTTAATAACCGTTGTTGGCAGACAGTCTACACGAAGAGAAAGCAATTTGTTATGGCCTAATCTGAGAGAAGCCGGCTCAAACTATCTAGTCCGCCATAACCTTAAGTATTCCGTAGAACTAAGTTACAATTGCTCTTGAAAAACCAAACAAAGCACTCGTAGAGGGGTCCGTGACATGTGTATGATATGTGCCTGCCACGACTTCATTCCGTTGGACTGACGCTCCCTCAACCACTTATCAAAGCACGTATATCAGAAGTATGCGCTATATATAGGTCTATAAGAGGTGCGGGCTCCCATTCCTTGCATTACCTTTAACTATGTCCTGTGGATTTGGGATCTTATTATTTTTTTTTTAACAACGATATCGCCATGCTTTCTTCCACCTGCAGAAGCACCGCTCGGAGAAGAAGGCGCATAGCGAGCTGGAAGGCAGCGAGACCTGGCGCAAGCTGCACAAGTCCAACAAGCACAGCAAGGAGCGCTTCCACCACCACGAGAAGCACGTGAGTTCCTCGCACTGTTTTTGTTGTTCACACGGAACGCGAGGCCGAGGCCTCCGGCTGTGAGCAGCACACCAGCTTCACGCTACGTTTGAAACAGCACAGACATGTTTCAAAGCGCAAGGATAACGCAGCCACGACGACTTCGCTGCCACGTTAGTTCGTAAATAAAAATTTGCGAATGGCCCGATTTCTGGCCACGTGCCGATACGGCGTACTCGCGAGTAGTAAAATAGGAAAATAGTAGTAAAGAGTAGTAATAGTGAAAGCTGTGGTTTACGACTAATAACTAGTAACCTCTTGAAAGTAGCATTGTTGGGAACCGCCTTTTCGTCGCGCAAAACTGGGCGACAACAAAGAGAAAAGAAAGGAAGACATAGCGGCAGAAGACGGCGTGGGGGGTTTCAAACAATGAGAGTTTGTCCCCTCTTGCCGATCTTAGCTTCATAAACGTTTACTGTGCGCGTTTAATTGGTGCACGTGTATGAGGCAAGCCTGGAACAGTGGAAATCTGTACTCGCTGGACGTTGCATATCGGTGCAATATTCAGCCTGCGCTTGCAAGCACGATTTTACTTGCAAAATGACAATAGCAGTCCTATCTGCAAAGTTTCGAAATACCTGGTTTTTCTTCATAAGATGATCTATTCCGCAAATTTTTTCAGGGCCAATAGACAGTCTTCACCACGGCGATATATCGCTTTACCCGGCCGGAAGACGGGTGGTGCTGTTCTTTGCCGTAATTTGTTTAAATTTGTTTATCTACCGTATGTCGGCATGGTGACCAGAAACACTCCGGCGTCCTTACATGCCTCCAGACGCAGTGTGGTGCGCGCGAATCGCTGACGCCGACAAGATAAGCATTTACCGCAGACGGGCAGCTGTGAAACTCTGCAAAACGCTGCGACGTGTCACCCCGCGCGTCGTCTGCATGCAGTAAAACCCGAGAAGCGGCCGCCCCTTACCGAATAAAAATATAAAAAACCAGACTGAGGTTATATTCCTATACGGCTTGCTGAAACGACGGCGTCGGAAAGTGTCATTCGGTCCTCGTTCGCTGAAACATTTGAGCGTTGCATGAGTCAGTAAAGAGGCGAGAAACGGCGCGTCGTCTGCTGTCGACCCGTCAAACATTGGCGTCTGCTGTCGCGGAAAGAAGCAGACGACGCTGACAACTTGCACAGATAAGGCGCTGTATACGCGGATAAGCAAGCATTCAGTAATTTCTCCGAGCGCTTCAGCACCACCAAATTTTTATACACCATGTTTTACAGGGAAGCTGTTAGCCTACAGTAAGCATAAAACATACAGCACAGCACTCGTTTCAGTATAGAACAACCACAAAGCAAGCATCCGTACTACGTCATTGATAATAAGGCTATCCTGATAACAATGATAAGAATACGACGCATGTAGCGCTCCCCGCATACGTTTCCCGGTAAAGATTACTGCTGCGCTAGCGGCCGCGGCGAAGGCGGCTTGAGACGTGGAGAGTGTCGTCACTAGCCATTCATATATAACCTAACCAGCCTAGCAACTGATTTCGTTGTTGTTGCAGTACCGCTATGGGTAGGCAACGCATAGTTCGGGCTCCAGAGGAGCAGCGTGCTGCCATAGTTACTACTATCATTACTACCATTACTCTAAAGCAATAAACCTGATATGACGAGTCAATATTTTTTTTTATTTCGTAGTTAACGTACAGAATTCTTAACTATCGTCTTTGGCCTAATATAGGACAATTCTCCCTGCGATCTCCAATTAGCCCTCCAACGCACAACGACATTATAGTCGCGTTGGAACACATGTGCACGAGCAAAGCGAATTGACGCGATGTGCGTGTCGGTTTTGTGCGCATTCAGAAGGACTTGCGGGGACCAAAACGAAGGAATTATTTTGTACGCATACTTCACTATTAGATATGTATCTTTACAGTTAACTGCAGCTCTAGAGAAGGAAATTTAATGGTTGTGGGTGGCGATAAGTGGCCTCTCTCGATTTTTCTTACGTTAGGGAGTTATTGATAACACGCTGCATGCATCGATCGACAACACCTCGTCACCGAAACTGCGCTTTATGTATAAGAGCGCCATAGCGAGAGAGAGAGAATAAACGTTTATTGTAATAGAGGTTGTTTGGTTATGGTGGGTGGAGCACCTCCTCCAGGGCCCCACTGGTAACAGCGGCTCGCCGGGCCTGGTCAAGGGTCGCCAGCTGGCTTCCCATAGCGAAGTTGGTACTACGTCGTCTCTGAAGTCATCTGCGGCTAGCGCGCAACAATCGTGCGTCTAATAAGATGCCGGCAAATCGTTAATAGCAATCGATGCTCGTACCGGCCACCATCGACAACAGTATAGAGCGCTGCGCCCATATTCCTGCGTTTGCCGCTGCACGAAATAAGACGCCATCGATTTCTGTCTTCTCTTCCCTGTTTCTTTTTTTTTTATTCTTTCTCGCCTTCTGCGCGGAGTTGCCACGGCTCTTCTGTCTTATCTATATGCGTGTATATATGCAGGCGTGATAAATTTTAGTCCTTGCCCGCAGCAATAGGTCGCGGGGACTTTGAGATATATACGCTCTGTCCGTTGGCAACGCCGTCGTCAGTCTCGGTTCGTTCATTCTAATTTTGCTTCCCATATACTCGGCGTGACGCATTTATCACCGCTTCCGAGGGAAAAACAAAAAGCGAAACTTGACCGACGCTGAGATATGCGCATTGCAACGAAGCGATCCGTTTTCTAAGTAAAAAAAAAAAAAAAAACCTCTAATGCATGTATACAGAGAACAAACGCGCAGTATAAAAAAAATACGAACGCCAAAATAGTCTACAGATCAAAAAGGGGAAGTAAAACGGAACATAAACGAAAGAAAGGTGGGGAAGGGAACTATCAGAAGAAGGTGTATGTGGTTCGTACATTCCGACACGTCAGCAGAGAAACAAAAGCAGCGTGCAAAGATGTTGTGGGCGGCTGGGGCTGACCGTATGAGAATCCATATAGCTCTTCATATAGAGAGCTGTCTATACGGGCGTGGCTCCATATATGGGCCCGAACTGCGCATCGCGTTTCATTCGCGGTGTGTGTGTGTGTGTGTGTGTGTGTGTGTGTGTGTGTGTGTGTGTGCGTGTATATATATATATATATATATATATATATATATATATATATATATATATATATATATATAAAGATGAACGAGCGTCTGTATTCAGATGTTTCTCTTACGCTACGCGGATATGCGCGGTGCGGTTCAAAAGGACGAATATAGAAGCTGAGAACCGGCCGATAGCTCCTCGTTCGAAGGGAACCAGGATATACGCGTTTCCCACTGGCACACAACAGCACGCGTTTCAGCGACGCCGCTTTCGTCATTTCCGGGGCGGCGGCAGCAGATGTGTTTCAATCTGAAGTGCATACGGCTGTGTTGGGAAGATGCATCCAATATATATATGCTAGTGAAGATATACGAGGTCCCCCTGAATAAGCGCTGTGTGTGTGTGCGTGCGTGTGTGTGTGCGCGCGCGCGCGCTCAAAATTGCGGGTCGTGTTGCAGCGACGCAGAGGCAAGTTTTGCAATAGTCTGTACTGCGCATGCGCGGACAGCGACCCGCACGACAGCCCGCAGTGCCCCGCACACCGCCAGTGAACGAGACATTGAAGCATGGGGAGATTACGCCACGGTGAAGCCGGAGATCCGGAGCACTGTGTCATCGTCAGGTTTCGAAATACGCGAGTCAGCGGGTCTGGCGCATTCCGACTTCGCGAGAGGGTATACACGCACGCCAGGGCCCAAACTAGTGTATCATTCCGTCGTCGCGAACAGACCCTCTTCACGCCTTCCGCTCGTCCTGCACATTTCCGAAAAGGCTTGTCCTTATCTCACTGTACCTTTGCGACTCCGAAATGACATAGTCTGTGTAGCGCATATAGCGAGAACAGCACACGGCATCGAGTATGGAACGACGTCCCGCAGAAGGATGTCGTAACGTAAGCGCTGTGACAACGCTGCCACGCGGTGCGACGCTCTATTTTGCGGCGCGTGCAGTCAACAAGTAAGCCTCTCCATTCACAGAAAGGCTTGAAAAGCAAAAAAAAAAAAAAAAAAAGCGAATGACCCTGTCATAAAACCACAGAACGGGCACGCAAGTACGCAACGAGATTGCGGCCAGCACTTCTGCAGTCTATAACGCATACTATTTGCTTACTTCTCGGGACCACGATGGCAGCGATAACGAAATTTTCACACACGCATGCCCGCTTATATACGGGGGTAAACAAACTCGGCGGCAACGCGGTATTCCCCCTATATGCGGCAAAGTGCAACGCCACGTGCGAATGCTGAAGCACTCATGCACAGACCCCTTTTTTCTTCCCGAGCCGTGTGCAAAAGCAAGCCAGCGAAACACCCGCAGCCGAGGAGCCTGCCTATCTGATCTACATACTGGCGAAGTTCCCCGCGTTCACACAGGCGGCGACCGCGGAAACAAGGCGACGCCGCACTCACACACACACACAACACAAAAGGACACACTGAGAAAGAGGAGCGTGTCGCAATGCCGACATTCTCAATGTCGCGCTCCTATATAATACCGCTTGCACTCGGCGGCGAGTGCCTTGCTGTGAGGTGCGCCCCGTGATATAAGGTATCCATCCGCCAACCGCCGTCTGGTTGCCGCGCGGTCTCGTATTCCGATCACGTCGCGCCCATTTCCGTAGAAACGAGCCTCGCATCATCATGCATATACACCGCGCCACTCCTATAGTTCTTTATCTCGCTGAATCCGTGCAGCGACGCGAAAGGCGTTGGAGACAGGCGCGGGACAGGTGCGTGGTTGAACTGTCGTGCGCGTGAGAAAGTAGCGCCGAGTGTAGACTGCGCACATCAGGTAGCACACGTACTGTGGTGCTCGGATGAAACTCGAACGCGTCGGCTCAGCGGTTGTCTTCCTCTTTCTGACGGGCAACCAGTCGCCAATCCGATTCCGGACCCCGAAAGTCACCTGTCGTTTGCAACGAGACAGGGGACACACAAAAAAATAATAATAATAAAAAGGAAAGAAAGCGTGCTTATGCTCCGCGGCGATCTCTTCGTATAAACCGACGTGGTCGAAATTAATCCGCATCCTTCCGTTGTCAGGCGTCACCTTTGGTGCAAAACACAGAGATGCCAGAACTTAATAGAAACCGTTGAGATGGCAAATTTCATCGGCCTGGGATGGACAAATGGCGCCCACGTTCATGTGGCATGAATGACTATGTAGAGCGGCAACATATACCGGCTTGCGTACCGTCTACCGGCTGTGTTAAGCAGCTCCGCGTGCGAGAACAAGCCGTTGATTCTGTCAATTCACCGCAAAATTTCGACACCGTTCCGCAGCAGGACTCTTCGGATTCACACGGGCGGCAAACACGTTGTCGCGGAGCGGCAAGAAGCTGCGTCGATGTCGAACAGCACATTTCGCCATAAGCAATGACTGAGAGCCACAATGTACGGTCATTTTTTTTTTCTTTAAGTTGCCGTCTGCTCAGCATCGCGGAGTTACGACGGACTGGTCTCGGACAGCAGACGAACTCGCCGCCAGAGGAGAGTACGATAACAATATACACGATCGCTCACGAGCACGTAGCCCTGTAGCCTTCACAATACTGCAGCGTTTTACGAAGACAGTGTTACGTAAAGAAAGCCCCCCCTCGTCTAGCCTTATTCTTCTCTTGCTTGCCGTTTCCGCCGCTCTATTTCATATTGTTTCCACGCATCCTTTCACGTCTACGTGAGGTCCCTCGTTCCGTGGCTGCGCGCCTTACGGTTGGCTGCCTTTGATGCTCCCCGATATCGCGGCGGCCCGTCGAGAGTGCATTTTCGCCGAAGGGCACCCGTGGGCGGTGTGCATTACTTCGACCGCAGTTCAGCTCCTTGTTTTACGGCTAGGCGGCTGGACCATTTTTCTTGCTTATGTGCGGCAATTTCGAGTCGTCGAAACAGGAGTGCCGAGGCGACGGCTATATACGGGGACGGTGAATGCGGGCACCTTCCGATGATTGCTAGCTTATGGACTTTCAGAATGTGCTTCTACAAAACGAACAAGGACAAAAAAGGAATATTGTTCGTTCGCTTTATAGCGGGCGCGCTAGTTTATATTGTGCGGGCGAAGGGCTACGCGTCAGCAGCGGCTGTTGCTGCATCTTTCGTTTCACCAGAATTAATAGGACGTGCTCAGGAGAAGAGATGATTGGTAAAAAGCTTTCGTGCATGTTTTGGTCTCAAAATTTAAACGAGCTGTACCTGTTATTATAAAGATAACAGGAGGGGGGGGGGCAATGATGCAACGGATAAATTGACTCAATCTTAAAGATGAGAAAAGCATGGGGTATTCGCAAGTAGCTCTCCTATCTTGGTTCGCGGTAGATGTGGCGCTTTCTTCTTATGCTATTGCAGTACACGTACACATCGTTGCTCATATAGCTTAACTAAATATTCTTATGGGACATAAACGGCTAAGACTAGACGTCTGCCGGCTGTTTGTACAGCTGAGAGGAGCGGCGAGCTGTCGGTCCGTGGACCACGCCCTTCGTCTCCGCGTCGTCCTTCGAAAGCCTTGCGTCACCGTCTTATATATACGAGTGCTGTGGACCCTGCGGGGGCGTTTGTCTCGCTAAACCTCGCGTCAGAGCGCGCGCGCGAGAGAGAGAGAGATAGGAGGCTGCGCTGCGTTGTTGCACCACGCCGAGATCGAATTGGACGGATTACAGCCGGAGTTGACCCGTGCTCTCGAGTGTTCCGAGCCTCGGAAAGCCGGCGCGGATTAAAGAGGAAATATCGGTGACGAAGGGCCTCGGACTTCGCCGGAAGCGTGGGCAAAACCGCGCGTCGGCCGCTGATCCCCTCGGCTTTGCGAGCACGCTGTGTACGCGGCGCCTCCCTAGTTGTGTGCAGTGACGTAACGAGCTGCAGCCACGTTCCGTCCCATCGATCGAGCCGGTCATGCAGTCGGTCGACAGAACACTCGCAAACCAACGCTCCCGTAAACAAACTGTCACACGTACGCGTAGCATTTACAGTTTTTCCAGAGACTCGCCTTCGGTCGTGTGTGTGTGTGTGTGTGTGTTTAAAGGCCAAACATATCTAAAACGTCTAATTACGCTGTTTCGATGCGAAATCGTCAAATGGCTCGTTGAGCGAGAAAGCCGGCGTCTGTCGTCTGCATGCAGCAGCGAAACGGCATGCAAATTCCCTTTGATTGCGACGTCACGGCACGAGCGCGCTTCGAAGGAGCTGAGTGGGCGAAAGGGAACGCCTGCTGCCGCATTAGCGAGCCAGGTGTGGCGTGAGTGTGTGTTATAATTGCGCCTCGGTAAGGCCGAATCAAAACGCGCCAATCGTCCCAATGCGCCCGCTTGCGCGCGACGAGTTCATAACTCGAAGGAGTGCGCAGCGGAGTTCAACTGGACATTAATTCTTTCGCATTTACAAGCCATGATAAGTGCCTAGGTGTCCTCGGATTTTAGAGCGTAGGCTCCCGTTCCTACGGCGAGCGGCGGCGTAACCTGAACTAACGAGCGTAGCGGATGAAAGTGCGATCGCGGAGCGCAGCGGGGTATGAAAAAAAGCGGCGAGAGCGAAGGAAGCGCGATGAAGAAAAGCGGCGGAGGAGGGCGCAGCGGAAGCGTGAGCCGGAAAGCGAAGGAGGAGGGTATATGGCGAAAGCGTGAAAAGATAAAGCGCAGCGCCGCGCAGGACGGGCTGTGCGCCGACGATGGCTACGAGATGGCGCCAGAGTAGCGCGCGCATCGTCTTCTGGCACGTCTGCGGCGGCTGCTGTGTGAATCGCGCCCACGCGTCACCTGCGCGCTGCTTCTCACGATCTACCGATTAGCGAGGAAGGTGCGCCACAGTTCGCTCCGTTTGCAGCATGCCGCACGAGACAGCTTACCCGCGTCAGCCTGCACTGCACTGCAGGCAAATATATCGCGAAATGAAAACGCGTATGAAATGAAAGCTGCGCTCAAGTTTCGCACTATGGGGGGGGGGGGGGGGGGTATCGTAGTCGTCGGCGAATATCTTTTTCAGATACGTCCTGCTGCTGCGGTATCTCGGGTTCAACATGCAAGTTTCAGTGCTACGGGACGCTATCGACAGGGCGTGTAAAAGACGTAAAACTATACTATATATAATAATATATAAAAAAAATATCAGCGGGGAGTGCGGTTTCAGGGCATGCAATGCCGCCGGTGGAGACGCTACCTTTAGAATTTCCTATAAAGTCACTGTTGCGATTATATTTCTCGAATCGACGGCTCTCGCAGTGTGAATACAAGACGGCATAATAGTTGTGCAATCCGGTGCTCTTCTTGTTTAAATACATTTTTTGTGTCTTTTTCTTCTTTTCGCTCTCCCGTTGGCTTTTCTCATAACAGCTTCGATTAGTGTATCACATTGTTGAAGAGATAGATCAGCTGCACGCAACTAAAAAAAAAAAAAAAGGAGAAAGTCACTCATCTGTGACGACACCAGTGGGCTCAGACGGCGTTAAACTTTCTTTCTGACGTCGCTTTTACGCGAGCACTCGGTTGTTGTTGCAACATCGGCGCTTCGATATTGTTTTTCATTCGGAACGCTGCAGTGCTGCTTTCGTGGATACGGAGGGAAAGGCGGCCGCGGTCCACTTGGTCAAAGCGAGCATTTGATGCAGCGCCTGTGGCCTCGTGTTATATATAAACGCTGCAGGACAGCGTGGCAGCATTCGCAGCTTCCGTTTGTTTTTCCAGTTTGCCGCGTGAGCCGCACCTCAAGCGTCATTCCGGACAGAGATTCCGGACAGTAGCGCTACGTTTGTTTAGACTGTCAACGTATTTCTTTCAGAATTTGCGTTTATTTGGCGGCAAAAAAAAAAAAAGAAATGCTGGTTACTAGCGGAGCAAACGTTTGCGTTACGCATTCACTCTCCGCGTAACTTCAGAAGGCTGCGCCCCCACGTTAACTCCAGGACCGCTTCGTGCATCTTAGTTTTATCTAGGGGCCAACTTTGATTTCCATATTCGAACACGCGCAAATCACAAGAAACACTCGTTGAGGCAGGAAGCTCACAAACCATAACTTGTCACCAAAGACAGATATCTCAGTTCTGTAAACTGCATATAAGCATATAAAGCACGCAAATTTGATGCGGGAGTTTACAGCTTGCATAAATTGTATCATCTTCATTGTTACAATGTATGAATTGTTGCAATGCTTGCGACTGTTTTTCGAGAACTCTCACAAATCACTCTAGTTTATTACAGAGTGGCATATAGCACATAAATTTTGTCCGCTTTAGGTGGCTTAATAGGTGCCGTTTAAAAAATTGCGATATCGTTTTTTTTTTTAATGCTGAGTTGTAAACTTGATAGATCGGCCTTTTTTATGTTCGCAATTTTCAAGACATCTTCTGCAAAGATTGACGGAATACATTAAAAGTTCTCATCCTATGCTGTCACTACACATTTAACGTCTTTTAAATGCAACACACATAACCAAATTCGGTGCAGTGGCTGGCGAGCAAAACGATTTCTCCGCTCCTATGTTTTATGTTCCCATGTTCGCTTCTCGAACTCGTCGCGGATCGTGAAGTGGGGGGGTATATATATAAGGATCAGCGGGATAAGCCCGCTGCCCTAAAAGCCAGCCCGGGGAGGCACAAACTGATCCGATGATTCATCGGCTTGTAATCGCACAACACTTGAGCCATTCGTGGCGGAGGCGGTTATGTGCGTTCGACGTTCTTCTCTCCTGTGTCGACGGAAAGTTAAAAGGAGACCGCGGGAAACCGAGTGAGTGAGTGAGTGAGAGAGAGAGAGAGAGAGTGTTTGTGCGTGCGTGTGTTTGTGACGGAATGAATGCTTATGGGGAACGTATAGGCCATTTATACGAGTGGGCTGCTTATCTCACCTGCCGTTCATGAAAATTCGCCGGTGCCGTGAACTCGACGGTCGTGGGGATCGAGATTGTTGAGCGATGTCTGTCATATAGGCTGGCGTTGGACTTCGTGATGTTCGAAAGGTATACTCCAGCGTGAAGGCAGCGCAAGTCGTGTCGGGTTTGTGGACACGTGCGGAGTGCGTTAAAATATCGATAGATTAAGAAGAAAAGAAAGCTGTGTGGAACGAATCGTTCAAGTTGCGCGAACTGAATAGTCCAATAATGTGGAAAGTTGGGCGCTGCTTCACCAGCAAGGTATGATGAATAGTCCAAGTCGCACGGATTGACTAACGGAGGTTGCTCGGACGGTAAATTCGAAGTTGAAAATGATTGATTACTGCGAATAATTGCTACTGACCGTTGCTCAACGTTTCCTTTTTCTTTTCGGAAAACAAACGTCTATTTGGAAACGAGTTGAAGCAGCTTGTTTGGAAACCAGTAAACAAATTTGTACTCGTATGCACAGAGTTGCGCAACTCTGTACATACTTCTGGCATGTCAACAGACCCAAATACATACCTTAGGGAACTGTACTCGCTTTACTAAACAAACGTTGATGTAAAAAAAAAAAAATCAGAATACTAAGCAGAAATATCGGTGCTGTGCACGTTCGGCGAACATTTTGCCGCTGGTACGATTTGAAAGAAAAAAAAAGAAAATCTGGTAGTTTGTATATATTTCATGGTGAACATAATAATTCGGTTATAACAGGCCCCAGGTCAGAACAGAGATATGGTCACTGTATCGCTGTTTTAAACAATGTGTCCACTGGGGACCGATATCCTCAGACAAGTCGTCGACATTGTGAACGTACAACATACGTGGAACCTGTGAACCTGTGGAACCTGTAATGAACAGAGCCAAACTTCTGCTACCAATATTCACAGTAACACTGAGTGACTCTTCTCACTTTGAGACCTTGCTCGGGCTGGCGTAACGGCGGCCTGATGAAGATCGACAGATTCTCCAGTAAGCGGTACATATATAAACACGACGTAAACGACAATCGATAGAAGGCGCTAGAAATAATGAAGACGACCGACGACGCCGTCAGAGGCCGAAACAACCGAGCTTTGTTCCTGCATTACCGCAATCCTGTGCGCATGCGCACTCCTGAATCCCTCGCCTCATCAGTAATGATAAGGGCCTTTAAAGAAATCCCACAACCGAAAGACGTGTGTGTGTGTGTGTGAAAGAGAGAGATAGAGAGAGAGAGAGAAAGGGGGGTGAAGTATTGCATTCAAACATACATGACAGAACAGCAGCAAATGATTTATATTAACGAAAATACTGTGCTCTCCAGGCACGCGCTTTCCATGGGCCGTTTCTCTTTTCCTTTCTTTCTTTTTTTTTTTCTCGATGTCACGTATTCATCGCTCCGCAAGCTTTCTTTTTTCGCTTAAGCGGGTTCGCGGTACGCCTGTTCCGCAGTGAACAAAGATGCATTCTCGAAAATTTAAACGAAAGCGAGCCAAGTGCATGGGAGAGGGGGCACCCCCGAAAACCAGGCGCGGAACGCCATCGAGATATGACGACCGCAAAACGGCCGTGCCGTATGGTTGTATAGCTAGCTATTGCATGCATGCCCGCGGTTGCCTCGGTTGTGTCGCGGGGGCGTT
Source organism: Dermacentor variabilis (assembly GCF_050947875.1). Classification (NCBI taxonomy): domain Eukaryota; kingdom Metazoa; phylum Arthropoda; class Arachnida; order Ixodida; family Ixodidae; genus Dermacentor; species Dermacentor variabilis. The sequence goes on from NC_134577.1 coordinate 31,712,755, forward strand.
TTCATTTTCCTTTTTTTTTCTTTTTTTACCGACGCATCGCTTATGTGCAGTGCGTTGCAAGACGCGTGCGCGGCTCTGGAAAACCGCCAGCAAGGCGACTAACGACGGGAAAAAGGCAAATATCACTAAGATATCCAAACCCTAGAAACAGCAAAACGAAACGAGTGCGCGAGAGAGGAAAAGGAAAAGCTGTGGCGGCTTTCTAAGCGAGTCCTCCCAGGGCTGCCTCTGCGAGGACACAGAGATGCCTGCGCCTATCGGAGAAACAAATAAAGGAACGACACCGCCTATCCCCCTTTTTTTCTCTCTCATTTTTAAAATCAGTTTTAGGCTCTGTGTATGTTTTATGCCGCCGCCTCCTTCCCTTGCTCCCTACTCTTCCCATTTTTTTTTTCTTGGTTTGTGTGAGGAGAGGCCGTTCCTTCAATCGAGCGTTGTTTCCTTTAAGCCGGCGGTTTTCTCCCGAGCAGCTTCCTGATCTTCTTCTTTCACCCTTGCCTTTTCGTCTTTTGTGTTCTGCAGCGTTCGCGGAGAGAGAAGCCTTGATAAATGCAGGCTCGACATTCCGAAAGAAACAGAGGCCTCTATATACGATGCGCTATAGCGTAAAGATAAAGAAGTAGAATGAGGAAACCCTGGAAAAAGGGAGTCTGGAGAAGAAGAAGAAAAAAAGAAAGAACGGATACCAACGCTGAGAGCGAAGCGAACGGCGAAGTTGAGAGCAAAGCGGAAACGCGACGCGAAGCGGGAAGAGTGGAGCGGGAAGTGGAGCGGAGTGAGGGGCTTTTCTTTTTTGCGGTCATTCTCGACGACACCCTCTCCTCTTCTCAATGCGCGGCGGAACGTATAGAAAGATTACAGGAAGAGCCGGCCGACCGCCACGTACACTGACGCCACCACCACCTTCGCCACCGGCTCTATAACAGATCCACCGCGCTTCTTATACTATATACAGCTGCTACGTATCGCTACGTACACCGGCGGAGGCAGTCGCTGCAAGAGGGAGATCGCGCGCGCGCGCGGCTGAGGCTGCATCCGAAATCAATAACAGGCGCGGGACCTGGCTTTCGTTGCTTTATACGCACTGTCAAAGAAGCCGCCGCGGTCGCTGTACTGCGCCCCCCCCCCTCGCTTCGCCAGCACACACGCGCACGCACACCGGCGCTGTCCCGCTAGGCCCGCCGTCTTCTGTGCACTGCATAGTATACGAAACGGAAACGTTTGTTGACTCTGTTCTCCTCTCTCGCTTTATTTACCGGAGAATGGGGGGGGGGGGAGGAGGAAGAAATCTCGTCCCGGCGGCACCGCGAACCGCTTCTTTGTGTGTCTGCGCCCACAGCGAGGCGTGTGCGTTGTGTGCACATGTGTCTATTCTCTTTCTCTCTCTCTCTCTCTCTCTCTCTCTCTCTCTCTCTGTGTGTGTGTGTGTGTGTGTGTGTGTGTGTGTGTGTGTGTGTGTGTGTGTGTGTGTGTGTGTGTGTGTGTGTGTGTGTGTGTGTTTGCGCTGCGCGTTATAACGGACGGCAACAACGACGAGATCTTGTTGGCTCGACGCTGCAAGGGAGCGGGGAGAGAAAGAGCCCGGAGAAGTTGGCGGCATCTCGCGCGCATCTTCTCATCCTCCTTTATTTTATTTCCTTCACACGGGCACCGCGAAATGGCTGATCTCGGAGAGGACGGACAACAAAAGCAAACGGACTTTCGTTGCAGACACCACGCGGGCTTTCGCCCTTCTGTGTCCTTCTCTCACAAAACCACTCTCCACCCGGGGCTCTGCCCTTCGCCGTTGCGCTCCGAGAGTTCTTGGCGGGCCACGGTCTGAGACCCTCGGAGACAGCTAGAGACGGTGAGCGTGCGCCCACGCTCCGCGGTGACCCCGTTACGGTGCACTCTATAAATCTGGATTCGATCCTGATGCACCGCGCAATCTCTCTCTCTCGCTCTCTCTCTCTCTTCAGGGTACGATGCGGACCGTTGGCGAGTCGGTGGCGTGTACGTTTGGAGAGCGATATTTATGTGACGTGGCTCTTAAGGTGCAGCGTTTCAGGTAGCAAAACCACAGCTTCTAGAGGCAGAAATTTAATAACAAAGCCGTCGCGTCCTTATTTTCTTTTAGCGCAGGTACATTATAGGTATTCTTCTATAGGACCGACTTTATTTTAACAAGCGTGATGGATCTTACGCCACAGGTAACACACATATCTGAAGCCAGCTAGCAAAATAGCAAAGCTTCAAGAAAGTGTGAGACAATATATCTTTCTGGGTCTCTTCCAGTTGCCCAGTTTCGCTTTGGGCCGATTTCAGGCAACATCGGGGCAATGAAATTAATAATAAAAAACGAACGGTGGTGCAAATCCCAGCCCGAGCTCTCCATACAGCATCTGTCATGCTCACAGACTAAATTAAAGATTTATATAGGACGTTACAGGAAGGCTGAACAGTTATGCTGAGTTGTGAAATCAAAATTCTGCATCTCAATTTTCCTAAATAGCAAAACACTCTACTCTGACTTGGTACGCTGGCCTGACGTTCCCGCACCATCTCGAATAAGAGTTTTGGGAGTATATGCATGCCACCAGTCTAATTGCTATTCGCGTCCATGTAATTGAGGCCGATCAGTTGAGAACAACTAGTCATCTGCCTTCTAGTTGTACATGTTGTTTCAAACATCGCACAAAGTCATGCCTGTCGTCCTGGAATCGTTGAGCTTCACGTCTCCAAACTGCACAGAAGGTCATGCAGAACGCCGCAGTGGAGGGGCCCGAAATATTTTTGACCACTTGGGATTAATTAACGTACCCCCTTGGACGGTGCACGAGCTTTTTTTTTTCTTTTTACATGCTGCCGCCATCGAAAAGTCGGAAATCGAGCCCGCGACCTCGTGCTCATCAGCGCGACGCCGTATAACCACGGAGCTACGGCGGCGAGTTGTCTGTCACGCTTGCCAGGATCAACTCGGATTGCTGCGCATGCATGATTCACGCGCTCGATTTGCATAGGCGACACGCTCACATTTACAAGGCGCCGCGCGCGCATCTATATAGGCACGTGATCCGGCGGCGATTCGACGCGTTCGGTGCGCGCGTCACCTTGAAACGGCGACCTCAATGGCGTCACACGCGGGTGCGTCGGCATCAGCGTCGTCCCAGGCCGCCGCGATCCTCTTGCAACCACATGCGCGCGCCTGCATGTGTTTGTGTGTGCATGCATCTTTCCTGAGGCGCCGGAACGGCTTCCGCCGGCGTCTGGCTGGGCGCCGTGTTTACGGGACCGCACAGCGGAGTCTCGTAATCGGAGTTCCTCAGGACGTCTCCTCGGCTGGCTCGGACGAGATAGCTGTGATTGAGGCTCCTCCGACGGGAGCCCCCTCCCCCCTTCTCACAATCACACAATGCGCACCGATTCGCCAACACTGGGAGAGTCCTTCCTCCCCCCGATCCTTCTAGACACGCACGCACGTACTCGCACAACTTCATGGCGCCGCCACGTTATCGTCTGTTCCAGTCGGACGCAAGCCACCCTATACACCCACACTCCAGACAAACCGCCATGGCACGCGGTATCGTCTCTTCCACTCAGGTTGAGTATGACTAGGTTGCGGTGCAGAACGGGGCATAGAGAGCGCACCGAGGCACCCTAGATGTCTAATCGCCTCACCTAGCAACAAAGCATGCGGAATACAGACGCCCTGAGTCGACAGGGATATGCGAGAGGGTGTTCCGATATCGTGTACACGCAATCGTATTAACCGGGACGCACACATCGTATTAACCGGGAATTAATCGTATTAACACATTGTATTAATCGTATTAACCGGCACACACACACACACTTGACTGTGTGTGTGGGGGGGTGCAAAGTAGGCCGTTTACCCCCTACTTTTGCTCCGTTGCAGTCAATTCATTATACCGCTCTCATAACTAACATAAACTCGTCGTGGTAACTTTTGTCGACCCGTTGCAGTGGTTACGACGTTCCGCTACCGAGCACGCCACGTCGAAGGTTCGATTCCCGGCAGTGACCACCGCACTCCCCGCACTTCCATGAAGGCGTCTGCCATAATTAACCGTCGTGTTGCTTCATGACGTCAAACCCACTGAACCAATCTATCAACTTTCGTCGACTTTGCATGCAGGAAGACGTGCATGCACGCGCGAAGCTGCTCGAAATTCCGAAAGAGGTCATGATGTTCCTTCGTTCTTGCGCAATGCAATCCTTTTCTTGCCGAACGAATGTGGGAAGCTTAAAAAAAAGTAATTAAGCATATACTGGCATATGTGTTTTAGTCTTTCGAGTTTTTACTTACAAATTAAGGCCGAATTGTCCCACCTAATTTCACGCGCGCTTCGTGCTAAGCAAGGCTGAATTTATGCAGTGAGTGCGATGTTGAAGAACGTTCCTCGAGCTAGCTTCTGAGCGCAAAGGCCCAATACGGCCCGACCTCTGCAGCGGCCTGCAGTAAACCGGCCTGCGCATTACTGACAAAGCTTTGAAACTTTAACAAACGCGGGCTGTAAGAAGCACACATCGAATGCTGTGGAAGCAATACGCATTAAACTGGCACAATTCAAGGCACCACAAAAGGAAACCCGCGGAACCCTCCGCAGGAAAAAAAGAAGGCGCTTACACGGCGTGTTCGGGTTAAGTATGACGGTGACTGCGCGTTTAACTTTGCCGCGAACACTCTGAGCAATCGATTCGCGAGCCGCGGCAATCTGTGCCGTTCGCCGTCGTGCGGACCATATCAACTGCGTACGCCCGAAAAACAAACGAACAAATTTCGGCTGCTGTATACGTGGTAGACTTGTGCTGCAACGCACGCCCTAATGGAAAGATCGTCACAGAGAAATTCCGCTGTTGTTGCCCCCTCATTTTTCTATTTATCTTTTTACTTCTCCCTCCTCTTCTTATTCCATTCTGTCGCTCGTGCCTCGCTTCTCGCTTTGCGCCGCGATTTTGTTGCGATTTGGCGACGACCTCTCTTCGGTCGGCGAACACTGCCTTGTTTGTTTTCTTTCCGCATCCGCGTTCGCTTATTTTGACGGGCGGGTGCGCCGGTTCCATCGACGGGAAACTGATTTCGCTGCAAGCTGTTGCGAGAAACGATGCTGCCTGTGTGTTTGTGTGCGTTGGCGGCTGAAAAAGGGGTGAGGGGTCAAAGGTTTCGCTTTTTCCTTCTTTTCTTTTTTTCTGGTTCTTGTTTGCGCTTCGCGTGCTCAGAAAACAAAACCTCGTCGGGCGAAAATCTAGTTCTGGGCGAAGGCGCACCACCAGATATGTGCGCGCGTGCTTGGGGATATACCTCCTCTACTTGAGGCAAGGTCAGGATGCCGAAAAAAAGAAAAAGATATGGAAAACGATGTGTAAGGACCAAACAAGCAGAAGGCAAGTAAGGCCCAAGAAGCAGAAGGCAAGTAAGGCCCAAGAAGCAGAAGACAAGTATAAGGCCCACTAAGCAGACGATAGTAAACGAGCCCGAAGCAGAGTAATGGTCGTACAGACCAACCACGCCACAAAGGCAGCAGTACGTGCTGTGCCGCCATCTTTTCTTTTTTGGTTGTTGATCTCAACAATTGCGATCGTGCAGGCGCCGTTCATTGTTTCGTTTTTTAAGCCCTTGCGTGTCGTCGAACGCGCTGGGATCGACGCGTGCTTGTGTTCTAGCCCGAGTAGATGGCGGTAAACAAGGCAAATGAAAAAAAGAAACAAGTCTGTGAGCATGCAGTAACACGAAAGGAAAAGGCCGAGGCGTAGCAGTGAAGATATCGAACTAAAATTTTCACCGTGGTTCTCTAGCACTTTTCATCGTTTCGTTCCCTGTTGATCTATATATAGCCGTTACTGCTATACGTCTACGTATGGCGCATTACCGCGGCTCACCAGATCAATCAAGATGATTGGTTCGTTCGGCGTCGTCGTAGTGTCGGATCTTTTGATGACGTTGCACTTTTCTTTTCTTTCGCCACGGCCGCGCCGCGATTTCTCCGCGGAGAAAAAAAATAAAAAGAGAAAAGCTGTCGGCGCAAGCGTTCGTCGATAGATCTTTTAATAATAACGTTGTAACTCACTGAAATTGCCGAAATCAGGGCTTCTAAATCCTTCATAGCCTTACTTCGCGGTTCAGGTTGTGTTCCAGAAAGCTAGGCGGAGTTATTCTCTTTAACTATTGGCGGATTTGGACTGGTCCTTTCTGCCAAGCCGCCTGTAAAGTTGCCTAGACCTAGCAATGGGAGTGTTAGCCACAGCCATTATAACCGTGTTCGCCGCCAGAGTCGTGAGTAGCACTAACACTATCACGATTTTACAAATACGGAAATAAATAAGTGCCTTGTCACTTGAGGCTCAAGCTCGCTGCCTGAGCGAAAAACAACTAAAAAAAAACTTTTAAAAGACATTTCGGTGCAAATATTCGCAAGGACGAGGCGCATATAGAGTTATGGCATGGGCATACTGGTCTTTTGGATAGGGTATATGGTTTAGATTTTCATGTACCCGCCGTGGTTGCTTAGTGGCTTATGGTGTTGGGCTGCTAAGCACGAGGTCGCGGGATCGAATCCCGGCCACGGCGGCTGCATTTTGATGAGGGCGAAATGCGAAAACACCCTTGTACTTAGATTTAAGTGCACTCCAGTGGTAAAATGTCTCCTCACACGATGAATGCCGGCAGGGGAGTGACGTGATAACGACTGGGGTCCCACATAGTGCATCGTGCAATTTTGCCCTCACGATACAGAAGGGCAGGCCCGAAGTGCCGTGGGAAACTGACAGCGGATGCGCGAGCCCTGCGTGTTATACTTGGCACAGCATCGCGGGCCGCTATCGCGAAACCGTACGCCTGCAGTCCTTTCCTTTTTTTTTTTAACTTTTTGCGGCACCGAAAACATTCCACGCTTCAAAGCCACGTACTTCATGTTCCCATTTCAAGCATTTTACTGTCCATGCGCTGCGGTTCACCAGCTGATGTATATACGTTCGACTTTTGAAAGACTGCGATAGCGAAGAGAGCGCGAGGAGGAAAGCGGGGGAGGAGGATATGGCGAAAGCGCGACAAGCGTAGTGCCGCGCAAGACGGGCTCCGCGACGACGACCGCTACGAAGGTGGCGCCAGAGTAGCGCGCCGTCGTCTGTTCACCGATGACGTCGTCGAGAGGGCATGCTGCGAGCGCGTCCACCGATGCCATATACGGAAGCAAAGCGCTGCATGAGCGGAGGTCTTCCTGCGGCGGCTGCTGTCAATCGCGCCCACGCGTCAACCACGCGCTGCCTCTAGTGATCTCCCGATTAGCGAGGCATTCGCGCCGCACTTCGCTCCGTTTGCAACGCGCCGCACGAGATAGGTCGTTCGCGCCAGCCAGTATATCGCGAAATGAAAACACGTATAGAGCTGGTTCAAAGTGAACTTATTATGTCGACAGTCAATACAACATCTGTAGATGTTTTATTACAAAGCCTAGCGCTATATTTTTTGTCGACCTTTGTCTGTCGATTGTCTGGCTCTAACGGGCGACCGCTGACCATAGGAAATCGTCTAACAAATTTCGGGTATACGTATAGTCTGTATACCTTTATATCCAGAGTAATTTCTAGTCCGACGTATGTTGCCCCTTGTGCGGTTCATAAACAACCAAACACTTTAAGACAGTCTGTTGATTGTATACGCGTAAGGCGATAAAACCGTAGGCTGTTTACAGACAGTTGCAAACTTCAAAGTAAGGCATCTATAAATTTTCGTTAGGGTGCAATTAGGCCTTAGCTACTGTATATATAGACCAGTGCCTGTAGATACTCATCAAAAAATAGAAAAGCGTTCGGAAGTTTATGAATCACAAATATACAGGGAAAAGATAACACGCATGACGAACTACTTGTATCGGTGGTCTTTAAACTTCCTACACTGCAGCCAAAAGGACGACTCTGCAAGAAGTGGTCAGACAGCCTGTAGGATGCCGAAATTAGTTCGTCTATAAAAGCCCTCACGAAAATTACTTGAGCACTCTACAGAAAGCCTACAGACGTTTTACGATAGATAATGGCCACATAATGTTGATAGAAAGCCTGTGCAGTTACGCCTTGAAGTTTCTTGTGCACTGACATTATATATATATATATATATATATATATATATATATATATATATATATATATATATATATATATATATATATATATATATATATATATATACATTGTAGACTATCGACCGGAAGTCTATGGGGTGCACCAGCAGATGGAAAGAAAATGCCCATGTTGACGACTTTAGCCTCTTCACAGCCTCTCATTTGTACAGCCAAAAGGTCAAGTCTACGGAAAGGCAGATCAGTCAGCCGACAACAAAGCTGAAGATAGTCTGTAGGCCGCTAACGTTCGCTTTTGCAAGGCCGTGTAAACTGCTTGGGTCCGGCCGGTCGATTGATTCGCTTGACTTTTCGGCCGCACTCTCCCGCGCCGTACTATAACGGCCGCGAGTCGCTCGCCCGTTCGGCGGCGCTGCTGCTGCTGCTTTATCGGCCCAGCGACGCTAGTTTCGGAAGCGAGCCGTTAGTCGCCGAGGCCTATCGGGGGAGGCGGCCGCATATGCATAAATGCATGCGGGGGGCTAGCGTCTTCTCCGCAGAGTGCTCTCCCCAAATGAGAGCGCGCGCCTCTGTGCCGCCCCGTTCAGAGTCCGGCCGGACACGGCGCTAATTATAGGGCCCGCGACGCGAAGCTGTACCCGGGCCGCGTCGCCCGCAAATGGATGCAGCGAGGCGGAAGCTACGGAGGACATCGGCCAATCAGCAGAGCGAGTGATACTTAGGCACGTAACTTGACGTAATATCTTGTCGTTATGTAGAAAGCCTACAGTAGAGAGGGAAATAGGGAGGGGTCGATAATATGATCGTCCGGTTTGCTACCCTACACGGGAGGTTGGTGGTGGTAAGGAATGGAATAGGGGATGGAAAGGGGGAAAATATGAATACGGCGCGCACACGTCAAGACGCACGGTAAGGAGGCATTCATAAATTAAGTGCGTGCGCTCGTTATCTAAAGTGCACGGGCCGGCCGCAGCAGGTTTCAAGAAAATACCTTAATTTCTTCTTTCCTTGTATGCATAGATGAGAATTCGACAAGGGGAGTGAGGCGTTTGTGTGGTGAAGTTTAGACCACATTTGTCAATTTTAGACTGTGTAAATAAACTTAAAAGAAAAAGAAATCAGCCTTTCCCCGGAGCCCGTACACTTCTGACCAGGGGAGTACATTCCTTTGTGATATGAATGCAGACATTCTACAAGTTGTATATATAGTATGTTGTAGTTAACGTCAATGTCAGCACCCCATACATACACTGTAGAAGTACACTTCTAAGTTCTATAACATTGCTTTTAGACTGTTTACAGCGTGTGCCCCCCTTCAACATCCTGCAACTTAGGCCAGAGCATCATAGCCATGAGGTCCCGGCATTTGCATTGCAATGTACACCCGAGCAGCCTCTAGCAGTAGCCTGAACAACTGCATACGACAATGTTATTAGCACATCCTAGTCGAGGGCCGAAATGCAAATACCAGGCTGCGTTGTGATGTGGCGGAGATAGTCCGCTCTTTCTCATATTTCATGGTCCGTAATATTTTGCGGCCGGGTGTACTTGATGACCAGCAGATGAACATGATTAACGTTGCTGATTTCTCGTCAGTGCTCTCCCTTGATTTATGAATTGTTTTCCCACTGCCGCGATGTCATATGTTTGAGTATCTCTGCCTAAACAGTAAAGCCTACAAAGCATACAAAGCCTAAACAGGTTTATTTTTCTTTTTTCTTTTTCTCTGATATTGATGGACTTGTGGATTTTGTTGAATACTTCCGACAGCCTATATCTAAAGTAAGCCCGCTGCAAAATTTATACACCACAAATGGACCAGTGTACATAGGCTAATAAAAATTGGAGGACGCTTAAGCTTCGCCTTCAAGAGTGAAACGCGACAGCGTTCCCGTCGACCCGCCAAAGGGTGTAAGACAATGGGCTACGGCGCAGCGATCACTTAGGAGGCGCCCCCGCATCGGACGCGGTGAGCATCGAGCAACGAAGCGTTCGGCGCGGCAACGAAACGTGCGCCTGAGCAAGCGGAAGGAACCAAAGAACTCGGTGTCTCGGAGGGGGAAACTATGCACGCCAGCCAAACGTCGTGATCGGCACGGGCAGAGAGATAGACAGATAGTGATCTAAAGAAAGGAAGGACGCTTGATTCTGCAACACGTGAGGGAGCAAGACGAAGCGGCGTCAAAGGAGAGGGAGTTCGGTCCGCGATGCGCCTCGCACCGGTCCCCGCACAGCCCCAATGCGCGCGTGGCGCTGCCACCTGTCGGGGCAGCGCCGTACATTGAGAGGAGGGGGTCTTCTGTGCTTGCCGCAAGATGGCTCTGCGTGTGCGGAAAGCGCAGAAGAAATGTAGCGGAAACGCACTTCGCTACTCGTGTAACTGCGACTTCTGTAAGTTATATGTTCATAATTACTGATATACACCGCAGTATAACTTTCTACGGCTCGTTTCAAAGGCAACACCGCATTCACTAGAGGCGCTTTTGTACCGCTTTGAAGCATCGCACTCGTGGCTGAGTGGTAGCGTCTCCGTCTCATACTCCGGAGACCCTGGTTCGATTCCCACCCAGCCCATCTTACAAGTTGTTTTTTATTCATGAAGTGCCTGCCGGGATTTATCGCTCACGGCCAACGCCGCCGACGACACCGGCTTTTCTGCGACACCAGCTCCTTAACGCTGTCGCGTTAAAATATCTTCGTCAGTGAAGTCTGTCGATTTCGTTCAGGCAAAAGGACATAGTGAGAGCAAAAACAGCCAAAGAAAAATGTACGCATAGTCCCTGGAATAACGGAACCCTCGTTCAATCCGCATGTGGTAGTCCAGAGAGAACACCAAGGAGATGGTGGCACAGGACATGATTTCTAACGAAGTCAGATATTTTGTAAAGGCTAAACCTATGCCCTAACTCCTTACAAGCGATCAAGGCTGGTAAAATGCATAGTGCGACGCATGGTCTTGGAAAGATAGGCTCACTATAGACGAGCAGAAAACCTAGTTTGTTGAGGACAAGGAAAAGTGAAGAAGACACAGGATGCCGCCTGCTGCCGTGTCCTGTCGCTTCGTTTGTCTCGCACCCTGTACTCGTATGGATTCACCAAGCAGCCCAAATAGCTTAGCTGTCCATAGAAGCCTAACAGACTACTTGTCAACGTATCTTCTGTAGATAACCCTTATGTGTTGTCCTTGCCAGCAACTCATTACAAGCACTACTCCTTTAGATCACCAAGCAGCCCAAATAGCTATACCTTAACTGTCTATAGGCGTCTAGGCTACTTGTACGCTTAGGTGCAGGTATGGCTGATTAAATGTCTAGCGCTACAAGCTGTCGACAGACAGATTGTGACTATTGTCTATGGAAATTCTCTACACGGCGCTGATATGTTTTTGTAAATATCCATAAACTTTTACTGGATTGACAAAATAAACTCTGCAAAGGTTCCATCGCACATTCACCAGTCCAGCACATGAAAGTTATGGTAATATGCATAAATTACCTGAACTAGTTTATGGTGTTTTCTTATGAGCATATAGCTACCTTAATGAAGTGTGCATATGAAATGTCTCGAAAAAGAAAAAAAAATGGAGCTAGGCGGGCCATGCAGTGCGTAGGACAGATAACTGGTCAACTATTCAGTTACAGAATGGGGGTGCGAAGGGAAGGGAAATGCACTCAAGGACAGCAGAAAATTAGGTGGAACGATGAAATTGGAAAACTTGCAGGTGCAAGTTGGAATCAGCTAGCGCAAGACAGGTAATTGGAGATCACTGGGAGAGGTCTTCGTCCTGGGCAGCGGACATAAAGATGGGCTGATGATGATGATGAAACGTGTACAGACCTTCTTGTTAGCTACCAATTATGACAAAAAATTTCCATAGCGAGCCTTCAGGACTACTTTCTCAAGCTGTCTGGATTTGATAGCCTGCGGCTACCGAAGTGCGCCTGCAAAAGTCCGCTCAGCGACACGTACACAACAGGACAGTATGTCCAATAAAGTGCGTGTGCTACAAGCAAGGCGGGGGCGGTTGCCAGTGCAGGGAGTTCTGCGACAGTTCTCTGGCCTCTACAAATGTCACGGCACAGTGTTCCCATCTCCAGCGGGGCTTCCGAAGACACTGCACGGAACTATGGCTCCGAGTGCTCGCGGCTTATAGAGCCCCCACTGCATGCATAGCACTCACCCACCCTGTCGGTCCCGCGGGCCCCGGTTTGTTTGCGAAACCTGGGAACACGTCTATTTGGTGGAGCTGTCATAAACAGCGACCCCTCCTGCATCACTCCCCCTTTCTCCAGCGACTCCCCCTTTATGTGTGTTATCTATCTATGGACGAGCACAAAAACCTACAGCTATAAAAAGAGTGGGGTAAAAAGCAACCTTGCATGCAGACTTTCATCTGTGTTCTGTCCAGTGCTCTTCTGTTTGCGTACACCCCCTTGGGTTCTCGAATGCCCCTGCTGCTGCATCCATATGCACCTTAAGTCTCTGGGACACTTCAATTAGGCTGGGGATCCTAGATAAAGCCGCTGGTGCGGGAAAGCTATAGATTACTAGGTCCAAGGTTTGATTCCTGACTTGGGAGTGTGCGTTCCAATGGGAAGCGAAGTGACAAGAATGGCCGCATAGGAATTTCGTTGAACGCATGCTGTGCATGGTGGCGAAGAACATATTACAAATTCTGCATAACCGTACTACTACTAATAATATTAATGTACAAAAGTTCGCCTTGAAGTATGCATGTCATTTTGGCGGGTGGGCCCAAGTCAAAAAGGAGACTTGTTGGTCCGGACCCGGCACTCAACAGTAAAAGGCACAAGTGTAGTTTCAGTACAACACTATACAGGTGGTTTGGGCACACCAGAAATGTCTAGAAGATATATACACATATAAACTTCAAAAGACAATAACATGTTGTATGTTATTTCGAGTCAAACGAGGAGTGCGCTGATTTACAAGGTGGTGGTAGGCAAGTACTCGTAGAATAACAATAACAGTTGGCAGCTACAAAGGCAAGTTTTTCTTCTAAACTTTCGGTGGCGCTATTTGTGATGCCAACTATGATGATTTGCCATAGCCTCCGGGATTGGGCACCGCGCGCTGTCTATGTGTCACCATATCTCGGAGGCCATGATATAGCCATAGTGGTGACAGATGCCGCCACCACTACAACGTAGCGAGAGCTACTTTTTTGTTTTTTTAAAATAAGTGGCGTCGCCGCAGACGACACTCTCTTCGGCTTTATGTGAACGAAACAGGTCGGTAAAGCTACTCCTCTGTGAAATTTGAGAGGGAATCTGCAAACGGTTCAGCCGGAAGTGTCGCGTATGTGTGGCGCTCCTATTTATGTTACACCCAATGCATTATGCTGAACCTGCTAAGCAACAATGGCAGGATTGGTAAACAAATGGCCGACACTGGCTTGCAGGGCGGCGAGAAGGAGCTGAAGGACATTCAGAAGCATGCCTTGGGCTCGGTATCCCGACACGAGGCTAGTCTGCAAGGAGATACCCTGGTCAACCACCGCGCGGCACACAGCAAGCGCCAGCGGGACCCGCACAGCACCGACATCCATCTCCAGGATCTCGCTCACCCCGCCGGACAGCACCACGGTCGGGGCAGCGCAGGAGGACATGCCCAGCCACACCATGGTGCGTATATGTCCGTCTTGCCCACACATTGGAGATTTTTTAGTGTGTCCGGTATTAATGGCAACCGCATGCACGCGATATTCAAGTGACAAGCGATGTGACAGGCAGACGATGTCACCTCGTGGCTTGGAGCGAACCATATGGATGGGCCATCATGCAGAAAGACGTAGAGAAAAATTTATATTGTCGTCCAAATAAATACTCTCTCAAACACTCTCTTCAACAACAGCTGTCTCCTTGCCTGTTTCGAGGCTGCCAGCAGCTGCCCCTTGATGTCAGCGAGCAGATTACCATAGAGCGATGCCAATGGCCAATTGTTGACCTCAATCAAGAAAGCGTGTTTTGATCAGTGCGCTTCTTCCTGCTGCTACTTTGTGCAATAGTTGATGTAGTACACTTCCAAAAAAAAAAAAAGAAATATCCAACTATCATCTGCTTGCATTCTGTTGTGGCTCCCGACATAGGAATGAAACTGGCCACACTGCTTATCGCTGTTGTAGCCTTTGGGTCTTCTTAATTTTGATTAAACTTGGACATTCAACTAGCCTCGAATCACGCAACGCTTTTAAGCCCAGACTACACGTACACTTCACCTGCTGCAGCTCGCGAGGAATGGTGGCTAGCCTCTAAAAGGGATGCTCGCCAACACATGCTCTCTCCCTGCCGAGAACACATGAAGGCTGGGCACTTCTTTGCCGGCCAACAAGATCTGCTTCTAGCTCGGGAAAAAACACTCCTCCGTACCAACACGAAGATCCGTTGGGCCCACACCATCTAACGAAAGTACGATGTCGGCGCACGGTGCTTTCACCTTGCTGCGGAGAAGGGTATTTCTCCCTCATGTGAACACACTTCACATGACGAGGAAATACATGAGCTACAATTCCTCTCGAAAACTTCCCAATTCCAGCTTGTCTTGTTGATATCGGCTGGTGCATGCTGGTTGATCTGCAGCCGATCCGTCCAAATGGACAAGCATGGACAGGGTAAATCTCCTCTACAGTATAAAAAACCCCCAAATTGCTCTCTAATTTCTGCATTCTCCTTTTTTCCCAACATGCAGAGAGGCTGACGCATGCCAGCAAGCCATCCAAGCACTCAGAGTCCAAGCGGAGCCACGACAAGCCACAGCATGAGCGCCACTACACAGTGTCGATGCCAGTCCGCTCGGGTCACCAAATCCACCGGCCCGTGGCGCACCACGTCAAGGAGGCCGAGGAGTCACCGCGACCTTACCGCCTACACACCAACAGCCGCGCTCGGGCGGCACTGCGCTATGCCAAGCAGAGCCGCCGCGTCCACAAGGACTTGGGCAAGGAGCGCAAGTTCAAGAAGGCCTTCGAGAAGAAGCAGCATTCCAAGCCCCACTACCTCTGGTAAAAGGGACGACCACATCGCAGGATGCAGGGGGGAGGGGGGTATGACCCCATGCCCCCCTCTTACGCCAACCGGAGAGGGTAAAAGGGGCCGCACTGGACTGAAAAATGCAAGGTGACATGCGCATAATAATGACAGCCAACGCAACGACATTGACACCTTTGTGCAACAGGATTGCACATCATTGCCAGTAGGACTAATAAAAGTTAAAGCACTTGTGCATCCAGTGGCTCTAGTCTGAAAACTATGCCCCGGCGCCCTCTCGCGCCGCTTGCAATAAGTTTTGAAGACAAAGGCTTATGTACCTTTCCAGAGCACTGCGTGCCATCACATGCAGCCAATGACATAGGCACTGCCCAGCACATAGTGTTGCAAAAGTCATAACGCTCGAACACACCTGCTAGACGGTGCAAAAAATTGCATGCTGCCGTTGTGCATTTAATGTAATGTGCACAGTTATAAATGTGTTCATGGTCAACGTGCACAATAACAAGGTATTTTTCATAGCAGTGTAATGTGTTCAATGTGGTGGCACCACTGAGTGAAACCGGCACAGACCACAGCTAGGCAGCTATGCAAAGGATATCAATATATGAGAACATGCAGCAAACCAAGTGCAGATCTTTTCCTTTGCACCGATGACATTTTCCTCTCTCAGTTCAGCAAATGAGGGCTCTCTTCAGAAGCAAGAAGTACGCAGGCTAATGAAATGCATCCCAGTATACGGGTGGGAAATGTCGAGTGTTGTGCTTGTCATTATTATGTAGATGCCACCTGTCGTGGCAACCAGTTACAGTTCTACACATTACCGACTCCTGCCATAAGTTTCCATACGCAAGATTCAAAACGTGTCCTAGAGCACTCCGTCATCCTCTGGGTTGCCAGCATAGCTCAGCAGCCTAGAGGGGAAGCATGTTCCCCAGTGGGGCCGAAGTGGGCAAGCATAAATTAATTCAACTGCAACGGGAGCGCATTCGTCTCGAAAAGCTTCAGTTATGAAGCGCATTTTCGTGGTGGAATGTTGTCTTCCAACATGACCAACTCTGTAGTGGCCTGTCTTCCTCGCTGTGACCATGATGGATGTTCTGCTTTGAATGCAGTGATAAAACCGGCAACAAGGAACATAAGGTCACATTTAATGCCCCTTAGGTTGCAAACTATAAACGTAAGCTCATTACCAACTTATAAGCATGGATATTGCTAGAAGACTCCTGGGTGTGCGGATTGGGCCGATAGGAAAGTTTAAAAATGCATTTAAAAGCCAATTTAGTAATACTGCCTCACTGTGGCTGACTTTAGTTAGCTGCACAGCATGACAGAACGTCTGCTTGCAATGTGCCGAGAAAAATATACTAGGCTTGTTAGATGCAAAATTTTTTTTTCATGGAAGTTGCACCATGCTCAATGGTGCAAAATCGTGATCAAAGAACTTGTGCCAACACTGCTGCATGATCAAATGATAGAAACATGTTTAAGGAAGAGTGTTCTGGCTACCGACATGCAAGAGTTAAAAATTTGTTCCGTTTAAACCTGCAAAAGTTGTCCATTTACAGCTTCTGGATACGCTATCAGGGGCAAACAATTTTTCAACTGTTTTTACAAACTCTTAAAGTGAGTGACAGCTAAGTCGGTAATACTTTTATGGCTGGAGCTATAAAAAAGAAAGAAAAAGAAAACTGCCTGTGAGATGAATTCACATACGCATTCAGCAATGCTGAGATATCAAGCATGTTACTTAATTGCACACAAAAGACTGTTAAGGATGCTTCCAGCAGCACTCTCCTCTCACCTGCGCACCTTTGTTTTTTCCGCAACCCAAAGCTGTTCACTGAAACGCTGCTAAGTGTTGGAGAAAGTTGCTGCTTGCATGCTGTTAATTTTTGTGCACGCTGATGTTGATTATAACCAACATATACTTAAGTTGCTTAGAATGTTTTGTACACAGTGCAAGTAGCTTGTGCAAATTGACAGTTGTTGCTGTATAAGTGTAGTGCTAAAGTTAGGGCAAAAGCTGTATATTTTCAATTTAGGGCTTCCTAAGGGTTTCCTGCCAGTGTTGAAACCTTGGTTCCTTGTACTCTAGCAAATGATGTTGACACTATGTTGCCCAAACACTTACTAAAGTTTAAGATTACTTTTGCTGAATGGGTTGCGCAGTCTGTTCTCTGCTCAATTACCAAGAAACAGCCTGCTTACAATGTTAACACAGTGTACTTGTTGAGATGCTGCAGAAGCATTTCAGTTTACAAAGAGACTTCTTCTTTATTCGAGTTCCCCATGATTACCGCCAATGGCCAGACATTCGTACCGACATGCATAATACATGCAACGTATCGGCAAAGGCCGTCGTGCTTGCTTGTCTTCGCTAAAGGCAAAACACCACGTCGCAATTCTCGACATTGGAAAGACATTGCAGAAGCGTTCCACAATACCAAGAGGCTTCTCTTTTATCCAAGTTCCAGCTGGTTAACAACGGCCAGGCATTCGTAAGGACACATGTTGTAAAAAAAAATGCGGAATGTACGAGCAGAAGCCGTTGTGACTGCGTGCTTGCTTTGTTGAGGCAACGTACTCGTGTTACGATTGTCGGTCTCGAGAAGGCAGACAGCAGAGAGACCTGGTTCCTTTTTATCGATGCATCCGGTATGCACACTATTTCCGCCCTAATCCTTCGATAGTATATACATATGAGTATATTATACATGTGCATGCACACGCATGTTTGTTATTTCGGTGGAGGTTCTGTTGCCTTTTCTTGGCTCTTTCCCGAGAACAAACCTTTGTGCTTTCCGCAGCCTGTGCGCCTCTTATTACGCATGTGACTGTGTCGGTGGTCACTGTTTATGAAAAGCTCTGTACAACATTGCCAAGTGTGTTTTTGTAGCTTCCTCCCTCAGTGTACGATCAATTCTTAATAAAAAAAAATATATACTGACAAGAAATGGTGTCTTGCAGTTTGTTCTTCACTGAACACCACTTAATCTTTTGCTGGAGACAAGGTACCACGTTCATCTACCACTGTTACATTCACGCCTAAGCTTCCCATTATTCCTATTACTGTATTGCTGCACAAAGTTGACAGTTTAATAGAAAACTTGTCCTTGCAAAGAAAAAATCAATGCAAAGCAACTCTGGCAGCAGAATAAGATGGTGTGGCACACAAATGATGGCAGTGAGCCGAAAGGACTTAGTTTACTGCTAAATCGAGAATTGTTCACCAGTCATAAAATCAACAGTGCCGTCAAAGGTAAACTTCATAAACATAGCAATCTTCAGTCTATCTGCAAATGTTGCTTCCATGCATACAAAAGGCAGAATAAGTTGTTTCTGTGGCAATCAGTGTACTAGAATGAAATAAACTTTCCCGCACCGCATTTTATTCGTTTTTTATGACCAATGACATATTCTTGCTGTTACAAAGGTTGATGTTTTGGGAACACACATCCCACACTGGGCAAACACGCTTTCAAAAGCTATGACCATATTTCCATTCATATCAGCAGTCAACTGGTACTGGTTGATTCAGTACCAGAAAGGACCAGCAGCAGAAGTACTAATACGAGTTGTTAGTACAGCACAACTGCTTGTTTTCAGCGCAATGAATGCTTAGTGGTACTGGCACCAGTGGTGTAAGTACCAGTACAACTGGTACGGCACACCTCCTTATTTGGAAATTGCTCTAGGCTTCAGCTTTCTGCTTTCAGGGTGATAAAAGTTTACAGCAAAATTTGTTTGATTTGCATAGAAGTGTATAGACGAGGCGCAGGCTTTGCCCCACAAAGTTATCTTTAATTAAATGCAAGATAAGAAACAAAAGTTGTTTTCCAAAGCATGCATTTTCTTATTTGCATCATGAAACTGTCTTCTGTATAGGGACCTTTAGAACAAGAAATATTTTTTGCAATGTTTATTGCCTGCGTTTAACCAGCAGTCAACCACAAGCGTGGCTTTGTGGCAGAGTGTTCGCCAAGGCTGTGGAAGGTCATCGGTTCGATTCCCGCTGCCTTCCGGTCACCCACCGGTTTGTCGAAAATGGATACAAGCGCTCCCCTGACCTGGCATTTGGCCTTCTTCAGAGGTGATGTAGTTTAGAAAGGAGGGGAAAAAAGGAGTCTGACAGTCCCATGCTGCCAACTTTGCAATACGTGGGTGTCCTTCCAAGCGCCTGGAACTCTTGTAGTTGTTGAGCGCCTGGCTAGGAGAGTGCCTATACCTTTTTTTACCTATAAGTGCCTGGTGGCAGCACTCGTTTGCCTCTCGCAGCAGCAGAACATGCTCAAATATTTCAGCGAAGCTGTGGTGGGAGAAGGGCACCTAGAGACCCTTGCAAATCTGTCGGGCCTCTTTTCAAGGTGAGACCCCATATAAACAACCGAGCGCCAGGTCGTGGCACATCTCTACCCTATAGAAAGAAACTGTCGGTTTCCAGCAGCATTGGGATTCAAGCCCACTACCTGCCGCATACAAGCCAGAAGCTCTACCATTTCACTACCGCTGCGGCTAAAAAAGACGCCTGTTTGGAAGTCGGCAGCATGGAACTGCCAGACTCCTCTTTAAAACCGTAGTGATGGCTTAGTGGTAGAGCATGCGCCTCGTATGCGAGAGACAGTGGGCTCAAATCCCAGTGCCGCCGGAAACCCACTAGTTTTTCTTATGAGTATAAATGTCTCCCGGCCTGGTGCTTGGTGGTTGCTCACATCTCGATAGGGAGCCCTACAGAGATTATATGTGCATGCTCTGTGGGCGCTTTTTGTCCAACCACAGGCAGCCTTGCCAAAGTGCATCCGCTGCATCTGTGAGAGCCAGAATAGAGCCGTCGCCAGTTACCTACCAGAAAAATCGGTTCAAGCACACTCCTGGCCAGGTGCTTGGCCATAATGGGGCCTCAACTCCTGCAAAGGAGCATTTGTCCAAAACCCCAAGGGTGTCCCCACCTAATAGGTGCATTGGGATGCCACATGGGAAATGGCTGCCATTGGAGCGGTTCAAACCTTTATTTGGGGGGGCCCGTGAAGGTTTCGACAGGAATTTAGGGCACAGACTCCTTTCCCAAGTGTATTGCCACTGAATAAGGCCAAACCTTAGGCCGGGATTGGCTTTGTCACTGCTGGATTGGCAAAGTCCGGTAGCGGTGGGAATCGAACCCACTACCTCCCACAGCTGAGGTGGACACTTTACCACTCAGCCACACCTGAGCCACGCGTGACACTTGCATCACACCAGAAACAAGGACGGTAACTAGTGAAAATATTTCAAAGGATGATTGAAGAGAGGCAAGTTCTTGAATGACCTGCCTGTCTTGGCTGGACTCCAGCACATTGAATGTATGGCACAGTGCTTCAAAGGTTACTGCCGAGTTCTGGGTCTGAGCTTAGGCAGCAGAAACATGCGTACATTACCTGAGCAAGCTGTCGGATGTCGGTGATCCTCTCCGACATGGTTCGCAGGTAGCGGTTGATGGACATGTAGTCCTCCTGAGCCAAGATTTCTGTCTCGCAGATTTTGAAGATCGCAAGGGCAAAGCGGAAGAGAACCTGAAATTGACAGTAGAATTAAATGATGTACAATTACAGTCGAGCATCAATGTAACGAACACGGATGTGGCGAATTGTCAAATGCAACAAAGTAAATCTAAAAGGTGTCTTGCTCCTGTCAACGTGTAATGAATATCTATGATATAACAGGAGCGCTTCTGCATTGTATGCATCTTCGCTGTAACAAGGTTTAACAGTTGTTTGCATCAAACATTTAAAGGGCGCCATATCTTCAAGCTCAATTACTGTGATGCTTCTATGAGCTTCTGTGAAGTTCCTATGGCAGCATGTGCAATCGGCACACTTTCCAAAGGCTGAACGAAAATCTGCCTTCATGAAAATCAAGGTGCATGAACTGTGATGCTGATTTTACATGTAGGAAAGATGTTATGTGCTAACAAGGGAAACACACATAGCGGTGTTTATTATGATGCTTTATGCTGCAACACGTCCCATAAAGCCTGCAGTTTTGTTGGGGGGGGAACAAAAACAGATATCTTTCCAACTGCAAGCTCAGCAGTAAATTTGTAATCAATTAGTATTCCTCACATCACATAAAGTGAGGGTAAATGAAGGCCAAGGATGATCAGTGGGCCTTACATGAACAGCTTTAGCTGTCAACATGTTGGCACCTGACTGAGGCTCCTATTTCTCTTTGCGCATGTAGCACAATATGGTTGTTGGTAAGCACGAGTTCGTGGCTTGGAATTTGCCATTCAGAAGCTATGTCGAACGCTCAGTGCTGATGTTGTGCCAACTGTGAACAGACATGCCTACAGAAAGGGCAGATGAGACAAATGCCTCTACCAGCTTGTCTGATCTTTCCTTTTTGTACGTGTCTTTTTTCACCTAACATCTATCCAGGAATGCTTCACCAACCACTTAGAACCAGAAGAGATAAAAAAAAGTGGTACTCTGATCAGAGTGGAGTGGTTAAAGGGATTTAAAGACTCCAGCCTGCACTTTTCATTTATTAATATGAATTTATGCTTCTTGACCAGAAAAGATGTCAGAGTATTGATTTCACAGCTCGATAAGAAATGAGATATTCTTATAATCTTCATATGGAATCAAGGATGTTAGGTCTCCATGTTCTGAAGTATACACAAAATACTGCTATGTTAAGTACTGCATTTTCAGATAGCTTCCTGCATATTTTAATGCTTATCCAGTGTTTCCAATACTGGTCCATGGGGCAAGAGAGGCTAAATAGGGCACACCCCTTTTCCTTAATTTGGGAAAACCAGAGTCATCAAAAAGAAAGTGAGAGACACAGATGGTAAATTGGATGCAAAGGATGGAAACGAGAAGGTCCATGGAAACTTACAAATATAGCAGGAAAGAAAGGCTGTATGATATACAAAGGGCAGCGGCTTGCTATTCAAGGCCCAAGCTGGCTGCCTGAGGACAAAAACATACAGGAGCCAGTATTTTCAACATGATAAGGCATGTTTCTGTTGCAACAGAAGTCTGGAAGCAACTCGGCACATTGTAACGGAATGCTAGCTTGTTCACCGACCGGTAGGGAACATCCATCTTCCAGAGGTGTTGGGATTCAAAGTGGATGGAAGTAGTAAC
This sequence comes from Dermacentor variabilis, assembly GCF_050947875.1. Classification (NCBI taxonomy): domain Eukaryota; kingdom Metazoa; phylum Arthropoda; class Arachnida; order Ixodida; family Ixodidae; genus Dermacentor; species Dermacentor variabilis. The sequence goes on from NC_134577.1 coordinate 31,734,964, forward strand.
AGTTCAGGCAGCCAAGGTAAGCAAGAGGCATTTAGAGTATAGGTGAAAAAAGCAGGGAAGAGATTGGTAGAACCAGAGTTACTATAGGCACAGATAACTGTAGAATATAGAGATAAAGGTTTTCATGAAAAAGACAAACAAAAATTGAGGAGAGATGGACAAAATGCTAGACTGCAATAGATGCATATGATACCTGATTAGCTCAAGACGATGAGCAAAACGAGAAAAAGGCAGAAGTGGAAGCCAACGTTTCAACAAGTGGACTTGTCTTTTTCAAGGTGACATATGCTTTCCTTGGCACAGTATATATAGGTAGGGTTCTATTAAAGGGCAGAGGGGGTAATGCAGTTGGGCAAGGCATGATGAGGCATGATTGATTCTCTGTATTTTCTGTCTCATGCAGAACGAAAATTTCACTGTAGGATGTAGAGTTTAAGTTCATCAAAGTTATGACCTGGTTGGTTGAAATGCTTGGCAACAGCTTTGGGAGGCTTTTTAGCTGTGTCCACGCGATGTCAGTGTAACCTGATGTTCACTCAATGTCCAGTAATTGTCCCGTAATTGATTGGCACCCCACAGATGCCAGTTAAAGGTGAAATCTGCAATTTTGTTCAGCACCTTTTAAGACAAATGGAAACAAAGTGTGAATGACAACATAAATACTAATCAGAAGCTAAACTTGACAGAGGTGCATTGAATCTATGGAAACCTGAACAGAATACTCCGAACAGGTCAGCTTATAAGAGAATTGATCTTAATTTAGAATGTCTTAACAGAAGTTCACCATACTTAAAGCTTCAGGTAAGTGGAACTTATGAGAGTATTTTTAGTCCAAGAAAATGCTTGATGTTTGGAGAACATTTTTCTCGCACAGCTTGTGTACCTTGTTTCCCTCATAGAGGAACACATCCCAGATGTAGAGGTACGTCTCGGCTGGGATGGTGTCCACAAAAACAGTGAGGAACCAGTTGAAGGTGAACAGGGACAGGTCCACCTTGTTAGTCTCCAAGTGGGTGCTTAGCCGTGGCAGCTTTTCAGCCATCAAGTCCTTAAGGACTCGCTGCAAAGAGTGAAGTTATTTTCTACAGCGCTGGCCCACTTGACAATTTACAAACATTCATTCAATTCATTTAGGGAAGTTCTTATTCCTTTGTACAGAACATCAAGCATGTTTAACAAGAATTCACACAAATGTACACTGTGTTTCTGCAATGATGTCTCGGGATGATTAAAAATAGGGGATTCGAGACAATTTAAACTTGCAAAGCTTCGCAGCAGAATTTGCTAAATAATCACCAATATGATTATAAACAAAGTTTCACTAGTGGGCTTTGGGTTAGTGATTAGTGGGGGCATATTACAATTGCAAAACTGAAGTTGGTCAGTACTCTAATGCTTTGCTAGAAATTCTATGGCTTGCACCAGTTTCAGGGAATACGAAGTCAAAATGTGCCATGGAATGGATTGCTGTTCCTGTTACCACATGTATAAACTGAATCGTTCCATATTGTGAAGACATAACAATGGAAGATCGATGCATTTCTGTGCAAAGCTTCAGTGCTCATTTCTTGGAACTGGTGCAAGGGAAAGAGCTTCCAGCAGAAAATTATGGTCTGAGTACACACTAACTGCCTTCATTGGTGCAAACACGTGTCCTCTAGTTGTCAATTACAACTTTGTTAATGGTGATTTTTGTGCAAATTCTAATGTCTGGCACTGCTATGAAGCTTGGGCAGTAAAAACATCATTTCGTCTATAGTTTCCGGTTTTCAACGATCGAAGGCAGTCATCATAGAAACATGACGCAGATGCGCTGCTGTGGGTATTTTCTATGGGCAATTTCATGTATAAACCTTGTCATTCCTTTTGCAGAATACATGTTGCACAATGCCAACAAAGCTGAAACCAATCTTTGATGTGCAACAAGACCTCGGTAATGTGGGGCACAGGATGAGTAAACGCCTATACTGCCTGACTTCCCTTTCTTTTTTAACCTCAACAAAATTTTTAAATTACCAACTACCTGTGGCAGAGAGTGTAATACTGCCTCTTGAAGTGGATTACTTGCGGAGGCAGATGTTACTTCCACATCTAATCACAATGTTCAATTAACTGATCAACAAAGTTCTAATTATTTTTGAATGTGGGTACCCTAGACCAGATTGCGATCGTTGAACTGAAGTGAGGCAGTAAGGAAGTCACATCCACTTAGCAGAAGTCCCAAGATTTGCACCAGTTTCAAGATTGCCCTTCTCAAAACATGCTGAAAAAGACCCAGTGTTCCAGTTAAGTGTTGTCCTGCAGTGCACGAGGAAGGCCCTGCAAGTGGTCACCGCTAGTCGCACCAACCCGCCTGCCGTGAGCCAACTATTGCACGAGTTTGCACCATGAGTAACATGTAACCGTCACTTGCACAGCACTCCTCCTTCGTGCACTTGCTCAGGATGTTGCTATGACAACGGTGTTGTATTACAGCTACTGCTATACACTGAGCGTTATGATATCGACCAACTACTGGCGCAAAGAAGTGATGCGATGGCTGGCACAATATCACGTAGAGCAAGTCCTGCACAGTTTCTGTGTGATATTAGTTGGAGTAAACGTTCACAGGGGCGTCTAAGCAAGAAAACTTTATTCAGGGATAACTCTAGTCTGGTATCATCTTTGTTTGTTTGTTGCTCTCTCGAATGACGAAGTGAAGAGACAAGGTTTTTTAGTTTGCTTTTTTCTTCTCCCCCTCTCGGCCTATCCTGGTTTTCACTTTTTCCTGCTGTCTTCGTTTGAATTCTTTCACCGACATGCTTGTTTACCAGTAATCTGCAGAGGATTGTGTTAGCCAAATCATAGCACATTGGCCAATCTTAGCAGCTGGCGGGCTCAAGCACCCTCTTCAGGTGCAGTATCCTTCTCTGCTGTATCATCAGTAGAGTGGCTGAGAGAAAATCTTCAACTGCCATAAGTGGGTCCACAGTATGAATAGTCATGGGGCACAGGTAATATTCATAATACTTTTTTTTCTTTATAAACTTGTCGGAAAGCACTTCCGAGATTCCTATGATGATCACTGCCTACTTCGTTTGGAAACACCTTGAGAGAACAAGAAAATACACAAACGTCCAAGAAAGGCCCCACTTTTAGCACACACTCACAAAGACCGTATCCTGGGTGTTTGTATGTCTGAGTGCGTTTTCTTGCACTCTTAAGCTTTAGCCAACATGGACTGACAAGTAGCCCTGCTACAAGTTCTTACAGGTGGCTATCTAAAAACGACTATAGGGGTGAGCCCATAACAGTTATTACTGTAAAATAACCACACAAAGGTAATGAGGAGTAACGTTTGCAGCAACAGTGCAACACACTGTTGGTGGTGACTTCAATGCCAAAGTGTTCAGGAAAGGAAACTAGTACATGGTAGTGTGGAGGAGAACACCATATAATATAGGACAGAACTGTGGGAAAAAGGGCTCACCTGGTCCACCTGAGAGGCCTCCAGAGTGCGGCTATAGTAATCGCGTGGCATGATGTACTCTACGACGGCAACAAGGCACCAGAACGCGTCCTCTTCGGACATGAAGAGCAAAGCGATGGCTGCCAGCCTGTTCAAACCCTGCACATGACACATTGTGTAGTGCTATCCTCTGAAGCTTATCCAGAAATGCAATGGCTCTATGAGTTCTCACTTTTGCCCGAAAGGTTTGAGAGTAGCGCCAAGGTTTTAGAATATTACACAAAAGTAAGGCTCATATCATTTACAGGTGGTGGAAATCACAATAAAACACACAGTTACTAAATAAATACATGTGGTGTCATGCACCCAAAGACACAAGGACATGATTAATTTGATGATCACAGCTACAAATCATCTCAATGCTGGTTTGATGGCAGTAGGGAGTATGCTTGCTTGTTTCAAGTATGAAGGAAAGAAATTAAAGAGCACGACATCATGCCGCCACCCTTGGGAAGCAAACATTCTATGCTGTGTCTTCCTCTACCATTTCACCCTGCTATGCCTCAGAATGTCAGCAGATCATGTGACCTCCAACACTTGGTGCAGGGAAAAGAAGATAGCCCGCATTTTATTAGCTTTCTGCCGCTTCAACTGCCCTGTAAGGCATCGCACTAGGCTCAATGTTCAGGGATGCTGCAACCCAAGACAGGCTTTGGGCAATGAGAAAGATGGGGGGGACGTGTTCTCACTATCTCACTCCATAGTGCGATCATTATCATTACTGTTTTTCTGTCTCTCGAAGCCTAAAACGGCGGGCTCAAGCTGTGTGCGTGTGTGTTTTGTATGAAATAGACGTCCGGCGGTCCAACAGGATGCATCTTTTACTCAGATTTCCTTTTCCTCCTTGTTTTCCACTTCGCTGTTCTGTGCACTGTATCTTTGCACTATATGCACATATCCAGAAGATAATGTTGACATCGTAAGCGAGACTGGAGTGTCTGGACAATTGCTATCACAATAATTATAAAATAGTCTTTGTAGTGTTCCTATAAAGCTCTAATATGAGTTAACAAAGCATTTTATGTACACATGTGCCTGGAAAAGGTAAAACAAGAACTTTGCAGGTGTACCTGGCAGTAGCCTACTATGAGATTCCTTCTGCTGTAGGCAAGCAGAACTCGACGAAGAGGATTGATTCCAGGAGCATCAGGAGTTTCGTAATGCCTGTTGTTCGGCAAAGTTCTTAGCAGGTCGAGCTCAATCTTGAAGAAAGAAAGAGAGGAACACCACTTATGTCCTTATCTACTCTGCATGGTTTCATTTCTAGCAGGTCCTTGCACTCGTACGTTTGATTGAGCGAAGCCAAACTTATTTAGCAAGAGACACACAAGATCAATTTCAAGCAAAAGCAATCATGAGCAACCTAATGGTGGTCATAAAAGCATTAGCCAAAAGAAAAAGAAATGCAAGTCGTGCTGTTAAGTTTTCTTTTTCTTTTTCAAATTTTATTTTTATGTTGTGCTACATATGAGCAACCAAAACCCTTGGCAAGAACAGAGCTGTTTAATGCAGGGCTGGGTGTAAAATAAATTTAAAGCACCAGCCTACAATTGATTGATTGATTGTATTGACTTACACGCTCAATATCTCCAAAGAAAGTGATCAACTTATGGAGCTTAACATACCAGAGCTGCGTCTTTGTTATGATAAAATGTGTAGCGGAAGGCTCCAGATTAATTTTAGCCACTTTGGGCTACCTAAACCTAAGTTTGCAAGTTTTTTTTTTCTTCCTTTACCGCATTTAAGACGTATACAGCCATAATAAAAGGAAAAGCTAACAGTATAGCAGCTCATGGCATCCAGCTAGTATGAAGGCCACTTTACTTATGCCACCTAATTGTGTAAGGTATCCTGGGACAAGGGCACATAAGATTTAAGTTCACGCTTGGCTTGTTTCACCCATGCGACTGAAGTCTTATGTGCAGTTCAATGTTCATTTTCAATGACTGCTGAAACTAAAGGCCATTGCTGTGCCTAAATGGATCCTTAGTGGAAAAGAGGTAATGGGCCTTGTGGATTTCAATTATCTGTGATTTTCAAGGTCCCTGAATGTGTGCATTTATCTCCGGGGTTACTTTTGCTCAAAAGCTGATAACAATAACTGATAGCTGAGCAATAACATTAAAAGTTGATATATGACACACTGAGATTGGATACAGTGAAAAAAACAAACATATTTTGGCTTCAGCTAAAGCTTGGAAGCAGGGGATCCGTATACTGCATCAAAAAGCAAGTAAGTGTACTTATATATGCCTTGGGTTATGCAATAAATGAGCTGCTCACAGGCAGCATTAGTTTCACATTTGAAAACAATGTTTCAGTATATTAGCACAATTTAGGTTGTGTTTGGTAGCAAAAAATGTGATTACCTGCTTTACAGCAGGGTCGCAGGTACTAGTTAAAGGCGGGGACATCACCAAGTCTTCGTAATAGCCGGGACCTTTCTCTGCTCTTTCCTGGCCAACATAGAACTCGACACACCTGGTGATCAAAACAGTGGTTAGTACTCCCGAGTCAATCTGAATTCCACTGGGAAATATGGAGCAATCCGAATTGCAAGAATGACCCAGCTTCTTTCTGCACAAAATGGCTTGCTCTAGGAATAACTTGTCGTACCCTTTCCATATCTGGCTTCTGAATTCTTGAGGAATGCTTGTGCGTATGAGAGCCTTCAACTCTGGAGTCTTTTGGAGTGGCCGTCCAAGGACGATGCTGGCTCGGTAGTTCTCCCATTTCACTCGCCACGAGATCTGAAGTGGGTCCTTTCAGTAGATGAAACAAGTTATGCAGGTATGAGTAAATACTTCAGCAATGATAGTATTGTAGCCATGTACTATTCTCACGGAATGAAATGCATCAATTTAGGCCTAGCTGATATGCATACTTTCGTTTCCCCCGTCTCCAGTTTGCGTAACGTCGGCGTAGTTTTCGCCATTGTGCTTAGATCAGAGTTCATGTCACCTTTATCTACCACATGCCTAGCACCGCAACACAAGTAACTGGGCTTACTGGGCTTATTGGGTGTTCTACTTATAAGTTTACTTGTCACATTTAAGTCCATGAGTGTAGTACAGCAAATCCTTGTTATAACAAAACCACATTATTACGAGGTTTTCATGGCTCCACCTGCAGCGCATGCATTTTCGAACATGAATGCAGCACAGTGAAACAGCACAGCACAGCATAGGTCAAGAGGAAGTACATGAGACAGGCGCTGATACTTCGACATTTGTCTGATAAAGAACAACAAGCTTGCCCCAATTATCAGCTTTGCTGCATTTTCGACCTGATAATTCGTGGTGAAATGGCACCGGAGTTCACTTAGTGCAATGTGTGAAGCAGGAAGTCTACGCTCGACTGTTCATTGGAACATATTCAGCGATGGCTTGCATTTCTCTACTTTAATTTGGAGCGGCAAGAAAGTGTAGCAAGCTATGTTTTCTAGGCACTTTGGTCATGTGAAACAACCAGCATGACTGGGAGTTGTGCAGTTTTTTTTCTAGAAATTACTCTGAAGCTCGGCATACAGACTCTACAATCTATACCTATGTCTATTGGCCATGCAGCGTTTCCTACTTGTAATGTCAGAAGGAACAGCAGTGTTGGTGCTCGTGTCTTGTGAAGCTCACTTTTAAGGAACACTATAGGGAGACCCCGAATTATTGTATACTGATAACGTATTGTTCCAGAACTCTTTTTTTGTCTCATATTGCAGTAAGGAGTTGATTATTAGAAGTGAACGTGAAAGCCAAACATTATTTTTTTTTTTTAATATTGCAAGGAAACCCCAGCACTAGTATGTCTCTGTGACATCATGTGGAAACATGGGGAAGGCGGGAGATGGATTTACTGTGGCGAGAAAAGCATATGTCGCCTGGAAGAAAAGTACACTTTTCGAAACGTTGGCTCCTGCCTCCACCTTGTTCTCGTTTTGCTCATCGTCTGTGACATCATGCATTTCAATGTGTTTCTTTTTTTTTTTGTATTTGGGCCTTCGTGGTGCAATAAAGGTTTTGGAAACTTGTAAATTTCAGTCTTTTATTTACAAAGAAGTCATTGGGACAAGAAATGGACTTCGTTACAAGTGGCACCTCTGCGCTGTGACTTAATAGCATTGCACTGTTAGTACGAGGTCCTGGTACGATTCCTGGCCACAGTGGCCACACTTCAATGGGAAAAAATGCGAAAATGCTTGTGCACTTAGATTTATGTACATGTTAAGAAACTTCAAGTCGTTAAAATTAAAAAGGCCCTGTGACAAGCCTGATAATATGGTATTAGCTTGTCTCGTACTTTGGTAAATGCAGGTGGACTGGCCATTTTACCGGAGGGGCAGAGGCATAAATGTGAGCAGCCTGCATGGTGCAGCCACCTGGTGGCACAGAGCTCAACCAGACAAAGACGGCTAATGTTGCAACTAACGGAGTGTATTTTACTTTGCTGCGGGTGTAAATGTTTGGCAGCAACACAACTGCACCACTGCTGAAAATTTGCACCAGCAGCGAAGTAGGATACACTTTGTTACTGCAATATTAGCCGTACTTATCTCGTTCAGCTCTGCACCACTATGTGGCTGTACAGTGCAGGACACTCACGTTTACACCTCGGCCCTCCGCTAAAATGCCCAGTCTGCCTGCGTTTACCTGAATACTAGACAGACTAAAGCTCTCTAATTGTATCGTGGTTACGGCCAGTAAAACCCCAGAATTTTTCTTTAGTAAGCGCTATTTCATTACAAGTGGAAATGCCCTAAAGCAGCCATGTGCAGCAATTCCTCAGGAGCTTGCAAAATGGATACAAAAACAAAACGTCACTTCATCCTTACAATACGACAGCATACTGCTGTGTAGCAAAGAAAGATGCGAGTAATGAAATCGCAGAGATAAACAGGTACAGGATTTTTTACTGCTACTACAACCATTCACTGCCAGCTGCACTTAGTGCAGGCAATGAGCGATGCCAGACAGGACTATATCAGCGGAGGATATCACGTAGTGGGTACAGCATGTATGTGAAAGATCTTCACTTTGTGGTAAAGTGCCCTCCTACCTGACTCGACCAAAATTGAATTCAGCTGAACACTGTGAGTAAGCAGCATTCACAATAGCTTCTTGTCCTTGCTGTGCCCATCACTATCGTCTCGACCTCTCATGGCACAGGCAACACTTTCCAAGAACCACGCCGCACTCCAGAGTGATAAGAATAGGGGAATTATTCTACAAAAGTGGACAGTCCATTTTAGCTCATGCTGGTTGGACAAACCTTGAGAGCCAGCATACTGGTTCCCACTGTCACCGCCGGCTATCAAGCCCTATCCAATCACTGTGCACTGAAATGGACAGTACACTTAGTGGGCTTTTACAGAGTACACTCCCAGAGAAGTGTTCCCACCTGTGCTTCAACAGGCAGTCCTATGGAAATTTCCCACTTCTTACTAACTGCAGTTCAGCACCACCCTATATTGAATGCAATTGATGCATGTGTTGCAGTTGGGGCGTCAGAAAACATTGAATGAACTGATAAATTGAGCGAGGCGATTTTGTGGTAGTGACAGTTTACAGTGCAACATATTCCATCTTTACCAATAACGAATTAACTATACACGAGCAAATAGTGTCAAAATCGGTGACATCACGGCTCACTTCTGCAGGAACTGCAAGGTGGCACCGCCACACCGTATTTCGCTTTTGCATTTTTTTTTCTGGCTTACCAAGCTTCACCTCATGGTGGCTTGTTTGGTATTGTAGAAGCACAATTTAGCATTTCCTGAAACAGCTCAATCAGACTTCCCCTTTAGTATTCATTTAAATGACGTGTGAAGGACTCTTGAATGTCAAGCAGCTGTGTTCAATGTATCTGCAAGTGTAAAGGTCAGCAGTGTGACCCTCACAGAGCAATATATATTTTTTTTCCACCAAGAACTTTTGTGGAGCACCACGGTCAGTGTCATCCTAAGAATGCAGTGACAACTGGTACATCACTGCCAAATTGGAAGGGAATTTGGATAAATGCTCCAGCCAATTACATTTGCCTGTTGCTATCAGAGGCCAGCTTCCTTACCACCAGTGTATCTTGGGAAGTACATTTCGGATCTCGGCGGTACATAGGGCAAACTCTGGGTAGTTTTGTGGGCAGATTTTTTTAGGCTGTTACAAAATCAAAGGTACAGGACAGGTAGAATTAATTGAAGTTGAATGCCCTTTAACACTCTTTCGCTTTTTTTTTACTATGTTAAAGAGCATGTACGGAATTATTATTGTCGTGAGTGGCTGTGTTAAGCTTATCTGCGATGTCTAAATTTTGAAGATTGTTTTAGTTACCTGCGTATCTATTCTCCAGTTTACTTAATGCGTAAATACTTGTATTTTGTTACTCGGGCTTTAGTTGCTTACCCTTGCTTATTTTCTGTATTCAAGATTATGCTTTATCGCAAACCGTGCGATAAAAAAGAAAAGATAATAGAATGATGTTCCCCTGGCAGATTTACTATGGGACCGCCTTCTGAACTTAAAACATATGCAAGCATACAACCTGTATTTTAAGATGTGTAAATACACCAAAATAAAGGCATCAGCTGAAATGTCACCTTCATAGATCAATATTATTTATCTTTATTCTTCGTCAAGAAGAACTGTGCAGCAAAAGAATGCTTAGAATGAACAGCTTCTTGCCTCAAGACATCGCTAATAATGCTCATGTTCCTGTGTATGCTCGCTTAAATGCTGCCACTGATGTCACAACAAGCCATTCTTTGAGCTGCCCGGCTCAGAAACTGTTTTGATGCAGTGTTCTTCGCATTTTTAAATGATTTTGCCGTTTTTATATGAAATCAACAATCCTGTGTGTGACAGAAGGCACAGGGGAATTTAAGCCCACTTCTACGAGAGGAAAAGGAAGAAGCCACAGATGCCCTTTAAGCTAGCTGAGATTCTGACAAAACAGGCTTCCACAGTGTTCTCAGTGCTCTCTCAGTGTTCACCTTAAACGGACAGTCAGGAGAAGGAGTAAATCAGCATAGACTGGTGAAGAATTCTTTCTAAGCTCAATTTTTGTTAATTTCGCAGTGGGGGTTTGATGACTAGACGACAAAATGAAGGCGGCCCTTCTTTTAGCAACCTTTATTTAAAATTTTTTTTTTTAAATATCGCTCTGAAACTCATTGGACTGTTGAAACCCACAAGTACGTTATTGTGACACTGCAGAATTTCAAGTCCTTTCTCGCACTTGGGCAATTGTGGCTCACTAAATGTTGTTGAATCTTGCCAAGTTCTCTTTGGCTACTTCATAACAGAATGTAGTCCACCCTTAGTAATAAAGAATGTTAACTAGGTCCCAGCTGACCTTGTCTAAATCTTGAGGCACCATAGAGAAATGGCACGGGCACTTTCAATGGGGGGACTGACAATCGATTTTCGTGGTACCCATGTTTTAGAAAGCAGTTCCTAGGCGCCCACCTGCAGCAAGTGGCAGCGGTGTAACCGAGTGAACGAGCTCAGCGAAAGATGGAAGAGCGAAAGCGGAGCGGCGATATGAAAGGCGTGAGCCGCAAACGGCGGAGACCAATGATAGCAGTCTCTTCAGTGATGTGCGCGTGGGAAACTGGTGTCGTGGGGACCCACTAACCACTCAATGTGTACTCGTAACTGGTCTCATCCAGACCGCTCGTTTCATACTATCGTCTGCTCGCGTCGGCTCTCACTTACGCTGTTTGCTTTGGTTGGTTTCATCTCATTTGTGCTTGTTTCGAATGTCATGGCTTGCGATTGGTTTGTAATTTGATTGTATGCACGACACGAATTATATAGTACTTTCTGGAAGCCACACGGCACCAGCGATTACATTGGAACCATCGACGAGTCATGTATACAAGCCACCAGGCTTGACCCACAGATCAAATTTTCGACGTTCGCCAACTCTGCTACATATCCCTCAACTTCTTTGCCTCAGTATATTGCGAAAGAAAGCACGTATAGGGCTGTGCTCAATTTTCACGTTAGGGAGTATCATGATCATCGTTGAATTTTTCTTTAGTGCAATGTAAAGCTTACCAGTCAGAATGTCCATTTCTATAGTGGTAACATAGAAAACATTGTAGAACATTTTTCGTCAGAATTTGTCTATCTGCAGTCATGATTGTGTTTATGAAGTCGTACGCTGCAAACATCCTGAAAACAGTGGTAGCTTAGCACCACAGTGATTCTACGCCTTCATTGGCGGGAGGTGGTAGAGTAGTTATGCTATTCATGTAGTGCTCGCGGCACACATTTATGGCTTAAAATTAGTCTAACACATTTTGTACGTAACAGGGAGGCCACAGAACCCCGGGGCACACACTTGCAAACTCGCGCAAGTGCAAAAGCACTCGTATGCGCCGCCAGGCAACGAGGGAAGCCACACCTCGCCACAGCGTGGTCGGCATACCGCTCTACTGCCGAAGTTTCACTGCAAAGCGGCGGGAGGTACCGTTTCTCATTACTTTCTTGTTCCAATTTAAGATTGCATGCTCGATTGTGTCACTGTAAATCGTGGTCTTCTCATTTCCACCAAAATCTTGTGACACATTCTATGCAGTTGTTGGTCCCTTTAAGGCAGCGGCACCACCTGTCTTTGCTTTTCGCTTCTTTTCTAGCCTACCATGCCTCATATCACAATAAGAGCGCCTTTTTCTGGTATCGTAGAACTGTGGTCTGTTACACAGCTCAGTTCATTTGTCTCTTTAATGCCCCTTTATATGAAGCCTGCTGTTGTTGCAAGCGTTTACACGTTTACACGTTGCAAGCGTTTACACGCAAGGTACACGTTCACTTTGTACCTTCCCGTCCATTTCCTCTTTAACTCTCAATAAGGGCTCCTTTCATTACACAGAACGAGCAAGTTATGCTGGGTTTTATTTGAATACTTTGAAAGCAGTGTTCTGTAAATATTAATCCCTGGGTAGGCACTCGGCGTGTGTCTGCGGGTGGATTTTCCAGAGGCAGTTTGTCAACACTTCCGATCGTGCACGCTCACATCGGCTACGTGCAGATGGCTTTGTATATTTTCTTGCGTTTCTACCTGCATGGTGCTCGAGATATGCTCGGACTTCCTCCTCAGGTTCTCTGCCTTGGAGACGACGACGTCGCACTCCTTGCCCCATTTTCGGTTGAAACCATATGAGTCGTAGACATCATCACTGGAACAAAATAAAACACCATTTTTAAGATGGAGAATTTTATAAAGTGCAGCTTACAATGTGGCCATTGGGGCCCTTAAATTACTAGGCTAGAAAACGAGCCCATGCAAAAATATCAATAGGTGTGCTAGGTAATATACAAGTTTTGTTAGCATTATGTAACTGTAGAAGTGCACAGAGACGAGAAATGAAGAGAGTGGACAGGACGTAGCGCTTTCGTTTCTCGTCTCTGCACGCTTTTACAGTTTCAAGATGCAAGTAAACGAACTAGTCCAGTTAACCGTTCTGTTACAGCACTATATAAGCTTGTAGAGAAATTGAAAGTTGTCAATTTAATACAACACCATATAAATGCAATAGAGACATAAAAGCCAACTCAAACATAGACATAAGATGCCCCAGCAAATATGATAATATATACAGAAAAACATTTTTGCTTATGTGTATGAGACGCAGTTGGAATATTGCTCGGTAGAGCTTATGAACTGGAGATAATTTTTAACACTCAGTTCCATATTTGTGCTCCTGCATAATCAAGTCATCACTTGACCTAAATATTAATCTATGAGAGGCCGAAACAAAAAACTACTTCTTCCAAGTCGATTAGTTCATGCAAACATCCATTATGAAAGAGAGACATTGTTTTCTAGTATGCGTTGAACCATGCAAGCAATCTTGCAATTGCAAGAAATCAGAAATGGCACTATGCCTTAGCTGCAGGAAGAGGAGTGGATCTGTTAGCAAATTCACAATACTATGTTAAAATGCAAACTGCATTTTTTAATGAGAAAATGAATGGGTTCAAGTATGTGAGGTATGCAAGTCTCTGTGATTCGACACAATAAGTCAAATGGTTGTGGAAAAAGTGAGAAGTCGGCTACATTTTCAATGTACCAAACGGAAATAAATGTATTGTGCTAAATAGCATCAAACATGCACTACTGAGCTTCTTCATTAACTCATTGGTGTGATGGTCATAATTTTAAAATCCAAGAACAAAGTGACAATATTTGTTGGTTATAAACAGGCATGCAACTTTTTTGACGATGTTTCAAAATACACAGTTCACCACAATTGGTTAACTAACGTTATATCCAAGTCTAGCTAAGACAAAGGTCAGATCCACTGGTGGATTTTTGGGACCACTGTATTTTTGTTAGTTCTACTATGTGCTTACCTAGTCTGGAAAGATTCCTGGACCTCTTTAGGAACAGTGGGGTCATGCATGGCTTCTTCTAGAAGCTGGCTGACAATGGCTTGCACACCGGCTTCACCTAGATGAACAATGTTGCTCATAAGACCAGCGGCTAATTAAACTACACGATCCTTCTTTTATTACAAAACCAAGTAATAACAAACAGTTTAAAAACAGGCTCTTCACAATGTGTGTGGTGGCATATTTTCATGTTTACTTCATTTATTCGACTTCCTCTAAAGGTATGCTGCTGAGCTTGAGATTGCAGGCTCGATCCCGACTGCGGCGGCCACATTTCGATGAGGGCAAAATGCGAAAATGCCCGTGACCTTACATTTAGGTGCTTGTTAAAGAGCCCCATGTGGTCAAAACTGATCCAGAGTTCCCCATTACAGCATGCAACATAATCAGAGCATGGTTTTAGCACATAAAACCCCAGAATGTAAATGATCTAATTCTGCTAATTCAACTATGGGAGGAAGTTATCTGAAATAGCTGAAACTTAAGATCATTTACAAATCCATCGTATGAAACCATCTTTTTTTGCTAAATTCACTCTCTTATCTAAGTCTCAAATTGTGCAGTATGCCTATGTTCACACACTACACAAACAACCTTTGACAGATGCCTTATATGCACTGCAAATTCTCATTGCTCATGAGCCACTCTTTGTTAGGTCACAGGCATCAGCTATGGAGCTGATTTCAATAGGTGAAGCGCCAATAGTGACGGCACACAAGAAGGAATACAGACAGGACAAGGCAGGACAGGAAGGACAGACAGGACAGGAAGTGGCTTGTCCTGTCTGTATTCTTTCTTGTGTGCGGTCACTATTGGCGCTTCACCTATTGAAAGCTATGCACCAACTAGCCCCACAATGTGTTTTACTGGAATGGAGCCGATGCCTGTGACCTAACGAACAGTGGCTTTATCTAGTTTGAACGGTCTTGCATTTGACATCTTGCATCTCAGCCTACTCGTGCAGTTCCTCATCTATTCCTCGGTGAAATGCTTTCCGGGTCTTGTGAAAGTAGTGAAGTCAGTAAAACGAGTCCCCACTTGCCTTCCTGCGGGCTGTTGAGCTCTTTGAGAAGAAAGAGAAGCTTGCTCTGAGTCTGGTAATGCCTTGCTTCTGCATTTGAGCATTTTCTGGTGGGTGCATAACAAAGAGAATAAGTAGAAGAAAAATAAAGATGCCAATCGATGCAGCTTATTAACTATCATCTAGACAAAGTCAAGGACATGGCATGTTCACGTGAGCAAATTGTTCTCGAGTGTGGAAGGGAGGCAGGTTGCAATTTAGCCAAGCAAGTCTTATTAAAAAAAAGTTGGCGAGTGTCTTTAACGGTAAAGGGGAAAGTGATGGTGACTTGCACATTAATAGCAGATAAAAGATAGTTGGGCGATAAAAAGCGCATGAAATGAAGACAAGGACTGAGGAAGAACAAGACAAAATGCTTTACTTTTTTTTTTACTTGGGCTACCTTTGTGACAACCTTTTAAAAAATCTAGTGCACAGTTCTTGTAAAACTTTATACCCGTGTAACCAACAGTTATTAAGGGGTACAAGTGTTATTATTATTCTAGCTCATTTAGAGAAAAAAAAAACATTTGTGAGCATTTAAACTTCATGCTGGTAAAACACACATAAATACTTTGATTAGCCTTTTGAAGACGAGATATAAATCCCCACCCCCCCCCAAAAAAGATGTTTATCTTCTATCTAAATGTGCAAAAAACATCAAAATAAGCATAATAAAAAATTAATTTTTTCAGCAATAGAGGGAGGGGGAAAACCCCGAGACAGTAAACTGGAAGTGGGGTTCACCTCAAGTCACTTTAGGCTTCGTTTTCAACTCTGAGTCTTGATGCCTGTCACTCAGTGTTGGCTGAAGACATTTAGCCATTTAGTACTCGTACTGAAACTTGGCAAGAAAAACTTTTTTTCCGATTTGTTGCCGCCTGTAGGTGACACTCGGCAGTAAAGGGTTAACAAAGTCTTTTTAAACTTCCAGGTTTATCACACACTAGCTGGTAAGCTTTTTCCACTCATTAAACACTCAGCCTTTAAATAAGAATAGATAATCAAAACTGAACTTGCAGAAGCTGAGAAAATTTCGTGGGAAAGTTGCACATGGACCAAAAGAAACCAAACTGATAAAATAAAAAAAAGTAATGTTTTCAAACTTGTGCAACAAACAAAATTGCCTTACTACACATTAACACATTAATTTCTTCTGCGTCTGCATTGGAGTGAAGCTCCATGAATATTTTAGAAGAGGTTCTTTCATTTCCTGCAAAAACAATTCACAACTGTCTTGGCCACAGCCTTGAATTGCCTCCTAAGAAGCCGTGCCGTGGGCACCAGCTTGGTGATTGCGTTATGCTTTTGTTATGAAGGCAGTGTTGTGAAACCTTAAGAAACTTCGTTCAGCATTGTTTGTGTACTTCCGGTGCTTTGCACCGCACATGCAATAGCAATGTTTACAGAAAAGAAGCTGACCGTTTTGTTGGTGTTCACACACAGAAAGCTAGCTCCTTGCCAAAACCACCATCATCGCAATTGTTAACTGTGACAACTAGCTTCATAACAAGGTGCATTCATGCTCTTCTTCGTCGAGAGTGGTGACAACAAAGCATTTATATTATATGCAGATTCATGAGGATGCCATCGCCGGCCCCACTTCACCGTTGTCAGCATGCTTAAACAAGTCCGATTTCTGTTTTATGAATGAAGCTGTAGCTAGCAGTTTTAGTTGTTTCTACCACTTGAATCTGCTAAGTAATGCCACAGGCTGCAGCATCATATATAGTGTCTCGTCGAATACGGCTCTTGTCAGACGCGCGATAACTGCCAGACAAATCTGGTAAGTGCGACAGAGCTATAGTGCATTCCCTTTTACACAACAGGTGAGTTGGCCACATAGCTTCCAGCAGATGTGGGCACTTCAGAAAGCTGTAAGACAACTTCCAACATTTTTTTACCGAACTTATGCAGACTTAGTAACTTTTGAGTAGAATCTGACACTGCAAGACCCAGGTGATCATGCGGAAAAGATGGCGAGGCAGGTACGCAGACTGGCTCCACTAATCGGAGGGCGCATTTCGGTCACGTGCACTCACTCCGCAGATAGGTTCATATGGTAGGACTCCTCTATGCCGCAATTTGCTGTTCGTGAGTGAACGGAGGGATGAAAAGGCGGCTCTTTCAAACAAAACTAAGATGACCGCAATAGGAAATCTAGCATGGCAGCAACGTGTCTGCCACTAAAAAATCGGTTGGCAAACATGAGACAGCTATTACAGCTAAAATATTGATCCAAAAGGCAGAAAACTTCGCAAGGTTATGCAGCAGGAGCTCTAGAATTGAAAGCTGTGATTAAAAAAATATTTCTGTGCCATTTTTCAACATCTGACACTCGCTTCCTCCTTAATCTTTATCTGTACAGTATGAACCAACTAACCTAGCAATGACCAATCCACAGCTAGGTGCGTTGGTTGAGCAGAATGAAGCATATGATGTGTTTAATAAATGTGGACTGAAGAAAAGAGTGACCAATGCAACAGGCCATACCGTTCCATTCCAAGCTTGTCAAGTACATCATACAGTACACCTCACTGAAGCAGTTGAAATTTATTTGCAACCTGTTTTACATTATTACAGGAAACCGTTAACGCTTTGATTTCCATTGGTGAAATATGGCGACAACACTGTGGTAAACGATGTGCGCTGTCTTTGTACTCTTACGGCAGCATCGCAAAGTTGCTGAAGATACGGCTAGCAGCTGTAGCACACGTATATAAAAATGAATTTAACTGCATGTGAACACATGCAAGTGAGTTATTTCTGCAGAACCAAAGGTGCCTTCTGCATATGCTAAAGCAAGTAGGAACAAGTTGCATGACCTAGGCAGTATTCCTCACCACAAGACGGCATGCATGAATGAGTACACATACACTAAGGTAAGTTTTGAATTTCATCTGTGCACTATTTTTTGTGGAACCGACTTCCTACCATTTTGCAATGCCATTAAGTTCTCACGCAGCATGTCGAGAAACGAAACATACCAGTAACTATGCTAGTTTGGCTAGCGTGACAAGTTTGACTAACCTGGCACACAGCATTTAAACCTCAGAATAAAACACACCAAAATCTATGTTAGTTTAAATAGCACATCACTCAGTTTGACTAGCCAGAGTATAACGCCTGTCAGCTCATAAAAAGCTTGCAAACCCTAACTGCAATCAGAACAAATTTGTAAAGAAAATAAAACGCAAGGAATGCAATTCACATGAACACATACATGATGAGCTGTCGTTCTCTCTCCTCCGAGTTCCACCGAAGTTCATTCAGTTCGAGAATTTCCTTGTTGAGAAATTTGTTCTGCACATGGAATGCTGAGACTGCATCCTAAATGAAAGTTTATGAGAAGAAGAACAAAAATAAAAAAGAAGCTGTGAGATTTTGGCATTAAGAAAGTTTAAAACCTAAACAGCCACGTATCAAGCAATAAAAGACTAATTGCAGTATACACAAACTAGCCTAAACTTGAAATTCTACCTAAACTTTACTGAGGTAGTCTGGAGCACAGTGCCGCGTATGGACAAAACAAGGCACTGCATACCAATACTGTTTCTGGTGGTTCCTGTAGGAAGCAGAAGTTTCTTGAGAAACATGTCACTCTAGTACATTCAAATGGACACCAAGGACAGCTGGTTATAACATATTAACTTGCAAGTAGCTGTGGGGTGTTGACAAAGCTCAGTGATCACTTCCCTTGAGGGGTGCCCCCGCTGCCATTCACGTTCTTGAGTCAAGGTGGAGTTCGTGACTATGGTGTTGCCCTGCTAAGTACGAGGTCGTGGGATCAAATTCCGGCCATGGCGACTGCATTTTGATGGGGTGACATTCAAAAAACGCCAGTGTCCTGTGAATTGTGGGCACGTTAAAGATCCCCTGGCGGTCAAAGTTGATCCGGAGGCCACTATGGTATGCCTCATAATAATATTGTAGTTTTCACATGTAAAAATCCAAGAATTTGATTCAAGTCAAGGTGGAATGTCGTGTGGAGGAACATTCTAGAATACAGGTGTAAGAAATCATGTGATAGTATACCGGCGGTGGTAAAGGCTTTACTTAGGCCTGTTGTTTTATAACAATAAAGCTACTGCTGTTTGAACCGTGGCTACAGGCAGTGCAAAGAAGACAAGAACACAAGGTACAGGCAACGCAAGACAACTCACAGCACTTGCATCATCTGTACAATGTGATCTTTTCTGTTTTGCGCTGCCTGTATAACCATGGATCTGCACCAACTGACCACAGTGTTTGCTGCTTTGTGAAAACAGCTGAACTAAACCAAAATTATAAACCAAAGTTCTGGCCAAGCACTCAGTCAAATGTCACATTAGACGGGCCATTTGAAAGCATGACAGCATTGCAGAGATCGTGCAATATGAAAACGTCAATGCACCTACAAAGGACTTTAGTAGCATCATTCCAGCTTTGTTACAGTACAGGAGCTTGCTTAGCATCACGATAAGTATAACTTTAGTGCTTTGTTAAAAAACTTTAAAGCTTCACAGGAGTGCTTAGAGACAACTAGTCAAAACACGTTGCCGGTCTGTACGAGAGGCTCCTGTGAAGATGCGAGGCAAATATTGTCGCACTGCATGCAGCAGGGAATTTACAATCTTGTGTTCAAAATAGAAAAAATCACTTGCTCTCACTTTCGCAATGTCATCATGCAGCGCCATTGCAAGCTGCCGGACCCACCAACAGCTATTGGCTGATTTCGTGAATGTCGAGAATGTTCTCAGTAATATATATTTACAAATTTTGAGTTAAATAAATGAAACATATATATGTCTGCGAGCTCAAAAGGACAGAAAAATCATTTCATCTTTTCACTGCCAGTCTATGCATGACAGCTGCACGTAGCTGTGTCTGCTGCGTATGGCCTCCAAAGATAGAAGCGACATGCTGCGTAGCTAGTCTATTGTAGCCATCGTTAGGTGCTGCTCTTTCGCCGCCAAGGCTCTCGTCTTTTGAGCGGGGCTTTACCCCTTTGGCTTCTCCCCTGTGTAGCTTCCAGTGTGCTAGCGGAGACTAAAAAAAGAGAAAGCTGCATGTCGGTACGATAACTCCTCTTATACTTGACGGATTCAAAAAATGTTTACACCATGAGATTCATGAGATCGTGTCCTTTAACACTGAGGCCATTACGTGATTGGTCAGAAAAGCACTTTAGGGCCCCTTTAAGTAGAGGAACATAGTCACGAAAATGGGGAATGTCCGACTTGCCTTGAGTTGCTCTATCTCCTCGACCATCTTTGCCATCTGGACTCGACAGGCGTTCTCTTCCGCCTGCTCAGCCTGCATTATGGTGGCCTGCTCTTCCTTCTTCTCTTCCTCAATGTCGTGCAGCTCGTTGGTGAGCGACATCAAAAGCTTGTCCTTTTCTTTCAGCACTTCCTGGTACAGAGAGCTTTGGTCTTTCAAATCATCAAGTTCCCTCTCCACAGTACTGCAGGAACAAGGAACAGATATGGAAAGGAGGTGAATGGACAGGTGAAATTTAATTGGAAGGGTACGTATTTGAATTTCTTACAGGTGTAGTGTAGTGCATTCTGGACTTGCGTTCCCCTTAACGTTGGACCACAGTGTACATTATGTTCTGCTTAAGAAATAGTGACATAATGTTTCAACTCCTACATTTCCTTTTTCTGCATTAAATGAAGGTCAAAGTACTCTAGATCTTAACAAAAAGATAATGGCAAGCATCAGGGTGCCCAAAATAATTTTCTGTACTACTTGTTTTTATGAACTGGTTGTGATTTTAGTACACGAGAGGTAGATGCGTCATGATGTCGTGATACGCTGGCTCGCTCCGTTCTCGGGATCACTGTGGCTGCCACACACAAGCACAGCCAGAAAAAAAAGGTGCGCAGCAATATTTTCTTCTTTCTTTTTATTTAACGAGTATAAGCAACATTAGCATACTAGCATTATCATACCAGCAACAGGTGAGGGTAGCAATGCTATCAACGCTGTCACGCTAGGTAGTGTACAGTCATAGAAACTGTCAACAGCGTTCCGGTCCACAGTTAAACAAACCAATTAAGAGGTGTTAACTGGCTGTCAGCGCCTGCCTGTGCATATGTACGATCCTATTTCCAGCTTACCGCCAAGGCTACTAGAGAGAATTTGGATGCAGGTTGGCCTAGAGTCACTAGAAAAGATATGGTACATGTGGCCACAAGTCGCTACATACCTAGATGTAACATACTTCGGCACTGACAACACCTTGCCATCTTTTTCAACACAGTTCAAGATGAGTGCGTATGTGATTAAATTTAATTTTTTTTACATTTATTTCATAAACCTGTTACTTTATTTATTTATCGAATGCTGTTCCATATTTGCCCAGTTATTTCTTCATTCTGATCTCTATTTGCTTTTCTTAGTCTCATCCTGTTTATTGAACTGCTCTGTTGTCAAACTTCCTGGCTGTTTTCGTTTGAATTCTCTTTTGTCCTTTCAGTGGCATATTTAAGTATTTTTCATTCCTGCATAGTCTTAGTTATATAACTTTGTTGCGTATTCTTCCAGCACAATCTTAGTTCCAGAATTCTATTTGCTTGTTTGTGTGTTATCCTGTTTATTGTTTATTGACTTATTTGTTGCTGAAGCTTATTGGCTCTTCTGTCTAAACATTTTCAGAGCGCAGCTCGTTGGTGCCTGTTCTTGGGTTGAGCGTCGCCGGCCCTTGGCGTAACCACGCGAACGCGATTGTGCCACTGTTCACACGTTCTTCATCTTCTTCCGCAGCTGGCTCTGATGCCGCTCATCATTCCAGCATTCCCACACTGTTCATTGTGTTTGTGCCATAGATATGGGAGCAGGAAACACATCATGGCTACCCCATTTTTACATCACTATTGGTGGTGATTGCAGTCTGCAAAACGTCTGTGCGCCACAGGTTCACTATCTATGGTCTGCATGCATGACATTTCACCGATTCTGCATTTGTATGCGGTGAAAAATGAATACTACACACTAACCGTTTGGAATGTGTTGAGCAACAGCCAATACATTAGGTTCAGTGGCAACAGGACAGTGGATTGACCGCGACTATACTTAAATCGGAATTACTCATTAAACGGGTACATATTAACGAGGTTTTACTTTTGTACATATAAGCAAATACAGACGAAAGCGTACAAGAGAATGACCATCGCGTTAGCACGGTGGTGAAGCATTGCCCACATAATGCAAAGGATGTAGGTATGGCTCCCACCTGCAACAAGTTGTTTTTTCGTCCATTTTCATTTCCCTTGTCGTCTCTACATTTCAATAAAAGAGAACAGTAAACTACTTCTATACTTTCTTTGGTTTGACTGTCTGTTGACTTCATGTGCACGTAATTTACTGTGTGGTTAGTCCTTCACGTACTTCTTATGTCCTTAGTCTCTGTCCTCTATTCTATGCATCTGTGCACATAAGCAAATCTGTTCACTCGTGTGTACCCAGCAAAAGTGTGGCCACTTACCATCGCCTGTTCTGTGTGCTTTCAAGTTGCAGCTTGCACATGTAAAGCTCGTTTCTGAGCTCGAGAAGAAGCTTGTCCTTCTCGTGGAGCATCCGTGTGTAGTTTTCATTGCTTGAATTTGCATATAGCTTTATGCTGTGAAATAACAAAGAAACTGTTGTAGCAAATCAATTGATGCAAACGAAATGTTAATACGTACATATCCACACATCTGCATAACCTGTGCTGATATCAAACTGAGACTGCTCTTGTCTTCAAATAAATAAATAAAAATTATGCATAAGGAGGATGCAGTGGTAAAAGCAGTACCAGTACATTAAAGAATCCTAGCATGGTTGACACAATTTCAACTTCTGTTGCTGCACACGAAATGATGCAAAAATTTACATTGGCTGATACAACTCACAATGTTAACTCAATTGCTTTCAAAGTATTATTGGCACGCAGTGGGCGACACTAGCTACACTGTGAAATAACTCTTGATAAGGTATTCTAGCTTTATCTTATTATCATCACTATCGTCCAATTTTATGTCCACTGCCAGGATGAAGGCATCACCCAATGATCCCCAGTTACCCCCCCCCCCCCCATCTCGCGAATTTCCTAATCTCGTGCACATCACCAGATCTTTGTTAACACACGGCTGGATTTTACAATGTGATGATAACAATAATGATAATCACTTACAGCGTCTCCTGTTCCCTGCTTCCCAGGTCCAGCTGTTGTCGGAGGACCTTTATCACTTCCTTGCTCGCCATCAGTTCGTCATCTTTACACTGGAGCTCGTCCCTTAAGGCACTTGTTTCTCGTTCCAGCTTTAGAGATCAGTGACATGAAATGAGTGGACAGCGTACACACAGAGCCATAGATACTATTCCAGATGTAAGAAAAATGAAAGTTGGGTGAGTTTGCACACATTGATCTCTAGAAAACACAGCACACTTGAAGACAAGGGCTAAATGAAACAAACGAAGGGACAAGTGTTCTCGATATACTTTGTGAAAGCGATATTTTACGAAATAAGAGGGATGGGGCAGAGTAATAGCTGCACTTGTTAAAGAAATTATCGGATTGCTGGCTTTGCTGTGTCACTTGTAAAGTGCTTCATTCATTTATTGCAGTATATTTACCCTGATGATGTTAAAACATTCTTTTATTCCTAAAAATTCTGATTTGATGTACATGGTGGGATTCACAACTTTTTTATCACGGTAATCTCTTCAACTATCCTAGATTGGAACATTTTATACCTATAACACTAATCGGGAACAAGAAAGTAAATTATCCAAAAGCTGTAACCATAATTTCTTAGTGCAGTGTACTATTGTGACCAACGCTGACAACCAGCTTTCCTTACCATACTTCTTTACCGTTTTCAACAAATTCAGCACAGATCAATACCTACATGGAATATTTTCTTAATCCTAATGAATAAAACTTTTTAAATATGCTCTTTTTTTTTAATAAGATATTTGCCTTGTCTTGTAGCTGTTCTTCGACAAGCCATGCTGCCTATGTAGGCCTACTTCGAGAGGAGAGTGACTCGGATCAGCATTGCAGTACACGCACGATGCACACAGGATGTGGATATTTATTTATATTATTTACAGTACACCCTGCAGCGCCGAAGCATTATAGCAGGGCATATGCAGAAAAATTGAGTGGCGCTACAACTATAAGGACATGGTGCATGCTGCAGCAACACATGGTACTGTCTGCTGTTGGGTGACATCACATTGTGTATCTGTCTTCGTCCTTGCAGGGCTACTCAATTTCCCAGTGAGACAGATCGACTAGCCGAAACTATGGCATTGCTTAAGTTGCCGTGCAACTTCCGACATAAGGGCCACTATCTTTTACACATTCTAAAAGCTGACATTCGATTTTGCCTCGCGCGATTGTCCAGGCTGCGCCGATATCGCGGCCTAGGCCAATCTAGTCCAATCGCGCGAGGCGAAATCGAATGTCGGCTTTTCGAACGTGTACAAGATAGCGGCCAAGGTCTCCGTTCTGGACCCACAATACCTCTTTGCACTTGCAGCAGACCCCTTCGTGAAGCTTTCGAAGAATTGGCGGTGCCGAGGCAAACATCTCAACTTCCACCTTGGGCCGAGTGCGAAAGGATTCCTGCAGCCTTTTCTTGAAAGAAGTGAAGACGGCAGGCGACTTCAGCTTTGAAGGCGACGATGGAATGTCATAGTCTTCGTACTCATAACTGTCCTCCTCTTCTCCGGTGTAGAAGTGGCTCAGTCCTTCCACCTTTCCGTCTGCAAATGTTTGACGGCCAAGAAATGTTATGGCACTTATTATGACAGTGGTACATGCTAGGATTGCGGACACTTAATGGAGCAGATTACATGTTTCTCATAGTCACAATCTGTCTGGGTCCATTAAACAAGTTCAATGCAGATAAAGTTAAACAAGCTTCGAAAGTGGACGTGTGACAGAGCTATTAATATTTCTCCTTATATATCTGATCCAAAGGAAACAAAAACTGCTCACATCCTGTTTTACAAAACCAAAGTAAGAAAGAAAAAGAAATAATACAGTGAAATCAGCGTTATAGATGCTTTTCAATGCATTGATGCTCGGTCACTGATGAATTTCTCAAGAAACCGAGATCAAGAACAAATTCTACAAAGATGAAAGCAAGTAATGTAGCAAAATACACAAATCTGTGGAGCTACATAATGTCAAATTTTTGAAAAAACAAGAAAATGGGAATAACGAATGATGTACAACAGAGAAAAATGTAAGTTCTTGCATCCTTCATTACACCTATTTGACAGCATAAGTAAAAGAAAAAGGTTCTATTAGCTACTAGATACCTATTGCTTAAATGGTCACAGATCTTATCCCACTGGGTAGAAAGAATGATCTTATCCCACTGGGCTGTTGAATGAAAGTGATTACAGAAGAAGAAATTATGCAGATACCACACACTATGGGAATCAATGTAAATGAAGTTTCCTGTGCTGGTTGCTTTGATTGACAATAATTAGCAGTGATGTTGATGGCAAAAGCCTAACTTCTTCAACATCTAGTGTAACATGTGAATGGTGAGTTGATGTTAAATGTTACCTTGCATACACCACTGCTGTTTGTCGGCGTAGTACACAGAACGCACAGAGACAGGTGTTTGCTTGAGGTGTCGTTGCGTGCCACATTTCATAATCACCGAGCGAGTTGAGCATTTTCATTGCCTCACATGGCACATCGTATCGTGGCAGAAGTATTGAACTTGAATTCGATTATGGGGCAGTATGCACCAAAACCACGATCGGATTATAAGGGACGGCGTAGTTGGCAGACTCCATATTAATTTCGACACCGTGTTGTTCTTTTACAAGTTCCAAAATCTAACTGCATGTGCGTATTCTATTTCGCCCCAGTCGAAATGCGGCTGCCGCGGTCGGGATCGAATCTGCGACCTCTAGCAATGCCATAGCTGCGAAGCTACTGCGGCCGGCACAGGAGTGTACATATGACGGTCGACTGCTTCCGTAGCATAGCCTGGACCCTGCGGTGCGCTTAAATTAATGTAGCTCTGCTTCTGCGTGCCCTGCGTAATTTGTCCACTTTACATTACTTGCACGGTGTTTATTTTACAGAAACAGCAGGAACGTACTGTACTATACCTTGAACTTAAGCTTATCCCGTTTCCCCACAACCGCTGTCGTATAGTGGTAGGATTTCCTTGCCTTCTCACGGCACCTCCCCTCCCTGCCCTCCTGTACGGGAACTGCCTCTTCTCGTCCCTCCTCTTAAATGTTCTATCTGCTTCCCCCTCAGGACTCGCAAGTTAGGAGAAAGTGAAGCACTGCACTTTTTTCAATGCTTTTGAGGGGTCACAGATAATAACAGCTGTCAAGAGGCTAATGTGGCGATGCCCAGCGGGCTCCAGAGGGCACTGTGCACATTCGATGTGGTGGGGCCCACAGGAGTTTCTCAAGTTGCCTTTCCTCTCTGACTCGTTCCTGTCATGTACACACAGGCTCTGAACCCCACCCTACGCCGCGTGCCAGACAGCAGCAGCCAGACCTAACAAAGAACCACTTTTCAGCTGCTTCCTAGTGCACATACCTACTAATGAACATGTACTAATATAAGCTTACTTTGGAAAATATATTTAAAACTTTCAAGAAGAAACTGAGATTGCTCAGATGCCAGAGCATTGAAGCTGTAACTTCTTTTTCTAATTAATGATGTAAATCTAAAGAAAAAAAACAGTTCTCACTATCTACTGTGCATCTAGCAGTTAATGTGTTTATTAAGTAGAGTAAAAAATATAGTTTGTAGCATTTTGTAAGGAACGATACACCTTTTCTTTTAAACATAAGCATGAAGGCACACCACCATTTGCAAAAAAGCTGCCCCAGCACTGAAGCTTTCTTCTAATATAAAAAAATTTCACAGTAGGGAGTTATCAGTACCACAATAATTTGAACTATAACATCCAATATCGATAGGCACTGCTCAGTTGAAACAAAGTACACAGAGTGCCTTCCAAAATCTGAAGTGCTGCAAAGATAAAGAACACCAATCTCCAGCTACATGCTTTACATTCAACAGCGAATGTCTTTCAAAGGATAGAGCTAAAGTATTCCATAAACATTGCCTCGTTTAGAAGACATACAAGAGTCACAGCTCACCGTCGCCGCTCAGAGATCGTTGCTTCTTTTGAAATGATTGTTTGAAGTTGGAGAGCACGGAAGAGGCAGGGGGCGCTGGAGGCGACTGCACAGCAATGTGCTCTCCCACAACGGTCGCGGGGCACTCGACCGGAGATAAGAGCAGGCCTCGGTCAGGCTCGTCGTTTTCTGACACTTCCTCGGCCTGCGGCAGCTTCTTGTGCAGAAGTCCACTTGTTGCCTGCATCGAAAGTTGCTCAAATCTATTGTATCATGTACTCATCACCGTAACGAGAGGTATGCAGGATGGGAAGTGTATCTATTTCATGTTACATTCCGTATTTAGCACTGTAAATATGCCACACAATTCAAGCACCCTTATCACGATAACGTAAAAATTCTTGTATTCCAATTGCACTCCTTTTTGCACTTCATCAGTGGTCAGAGTGATGTCAACAAAATAAGCTGGCCATGAAAGGTGGATGATAAAGTGGCACAGAATCGAGTGGAAGGAATCGCTACATTACACTGACCCTGCTAGCTCAGCTCCCTGCATAGACAAGCTCTGTTTTATTGCTTGGTGGTCAGAAGAAAAAATGTTGTTCCCTGTGCATACATAACAGCAGATGTATCCTCCAAAGACACGCGTGTTAAGTCTTAAAATGCTTAAGCATAGATAGGGATGTCATGAGTTATGTGTTTCAGAACTGTTACTTGATGTAAAAAAGAAAAAAAGTTACTATCACAGCACCACGCAGTCATCGAATGTAGTGTGGTCTACATATCCAATGAGTTCCAGTGACGGGCCTTAACAAAGCAAGAAAGAGGTAACTTAACAAGTTAGGCAGTAAGATAATGAAATTTACAGCATTCAGCAATCACAGTGAGTTATGAAGTAAATGCCAGTGGCTCCTGGAATGCATGTTTCATCGCACAAGTGGTCAGACAGGGGCTATCTCAAGAAGCTATATTTAGTAAAAATAATGGGGTACGGGGCAAGTTTTAGCCGCAGTGTACTGTACTGTAGCACATCGCATACATGGAGAATTTCTGGGGAAATGATGAATCAACAAATAAGCAAAAGACAATGCCGCAGGTAGGAGCATCTTAGAGGAAACAAATATTGTACAAGAAAGTGTACTGTATACATCTTTCTTAGAGTGAATGGTCAGCTCACACTACTTCCCGCAGGAAAAGACAAGGATGCGTTGCTTGCGCACCGTCTAAGCTGTCTGTACACATCTATTTAGACACGCCCACTACTTCGCACTTCAAGGAAACACTGAAGTTGCTCCCTAACAACTGTTCATACAACGCCTAGAAGGCGACAACCACCACTCACCCTGACACGCCTGAGGAATTACAGGAATTGCTTCACTTCCTGAGCGGAATCCACGTCACTAGACTCGGAGCCGACAGTGATGACACAAACATTACTGCCCCAACTCTGGGGAAGACGAAACAGATAAGGCCAAATGCTCCTCTTATCTCGGGAGGGTCTTATCTTATATACTATACTGTTTCAGCTTACAAGAATACAGGTAAACTGGGAAGAAAGCCCAAGATTGTTGGGTCTACAAACTCCCGCTATCTTGGCTTAGCTGCGTGTTCCTCTCAAGTTTCGCTACATAAGTGTTTTGGAAGTGGTCTCCCTCACTTCTTGCAGATGCTATAAGCGAACAGCCACGATGCTGTTGAACGTCAAATAATGATAGCATCAACTTGCACAGTGTTCACAGCATGCAAAACAGATCAATATGCTTTGGCTATCTGCACTCTTATAAAAGAGCAATGACACTAACATAGTGTATGTGTTTATTCACAATAGCCTTTTATACCAGGCAACTTCTTTTTTTTAGTTTGTATGAACTAGACAACCTTTTTAAAAAATCACTCCAAGGTGAACATTTAATAGAAATCCAACTCGTTCACAAGCACTTGACACTAGACTAATGACATAAGCACCAAACAACTATAACAGGATTTAACAGAACCAAATGTTTTGAAACTATTTTAACTCCTTTATCATGTCACTTCAGAATGCTGCAACAGATTTTATTGACTTTGTGTACAGCCCTAGCACTCTTAATACATAAAGATATGCAAGCGTTGCAATGTAGCGAACAACATACGTAATGCTTATATGGTAGCACATACATATTTCTTGAATTGCCTTCCTAAGTTCGAGGCTGTGTCTCAATTGGTGCCATATCATTCGAAATTGTGCAAGGCCTTGCTCAACGCTCCATGTTGCTAAGGAACAAAGTTATCGAACGACGGTACTGAAATGCTTTACATGAACTCTATCACTTCAAAATGCATGCACAAACCTGCAAGGAAGAACATGTGTCGGAGACAGAGCGACTGTGCTTGAGGTTGAGATTCCTCTGAAGGCTGTACGCTCGGCGACAGCGCTGCAGTTCTTGTAACCAGTACAAGCTCGCCTGGCGGTCTTTGGCTTCCAGGTGATACTGCCGCTGAGGCGTGCTGCAAAGCACAGCACACCAGAAAAACAAATCAACTACACCGTGGTTACTTATCTCATGCAACAAGGACCAGCAAGCAGAAGTGAACACAAACAAACATGAGCATACACAAGGAGATATTTCTGACCAGTCATCAGAAGGTATAGGTAATCTGTAGAGGCAACCTATGCATCTAGGAGTAGTTCTTATTGAATTTTTTAGGCCTACTAAAGCAGTTGTTAGTGGCACTCGTCCTGTCTGCATCGTTCATGTATGTCTTAATTTTTGCTCCTAATCTAATCGTCATCAATGTACCTTTCACAGGACTGATGTGAACCTCGCCAGCAGAGATCAGGGAGGTTAGCATTTCGGACACTTCAAGCACCATGTGCCCCACGTAACTTGTGCCAAAATTTAAACACATGCAAGTCCTATGTAACTGGATAGAACCAAGGTAGTATTGTTTGCCGTCATTTGGAGCAAGTCAAACTGCTAATCGCACAGCACCTTTTCGCATTTTGCAAGCTTTCTTGGAGGTCTAACAAAAAAAAAAATTCTAGGTAGCACGTATTGAGTAACAGAAAGCTGGATCAGGAATTTTTTTAGGATGGTCTACAGTGGTCTGATTGACTCTTTTGGCCTGAATATAATATTTGACGCTTGATTAATTATTAGCTAACTATATAATCAGGAAAAATACAAAAAGAAACATTGTCTAACTTGCTCCAAGCAATGGCAAACAAAATTACATTGTTTCTGCCCAGCTATGTGGCGCTCAGTTGCATATTTTTAAATTTTGGCAGAAGTTATGTGGTACACATGGTATATACCGCAATGCGATAAGTCATGCACAAAAACATTAGTGCTCATGGAGGCACCTAGTGACTATGAGCTCAATCGCAGTGCATTGAACTTTCA
This sequence comes from Dermacentor variabilis, assembly GCF_050947875.1. Lineage (NCBI taxonomy): Eukaryota > Metazoa > Arthropoda > Arachnida > Ixodida > Ixodidae > Dermacentor > Dermacentor variabilis. The sequence continues at coordinate 31,765,405 of NC_134577.1, forward strand.
CCATAATGCATGACCTATGTTCCAGACGTGTGAACGTGTTAGCAGCTACACAATCAAGAAGGCACCCTCTTGTCTTTTGTCGAAGATGTAAGTTGTGAAACAAACGCACACAAAAAGACATTTCCAGTCTGTTGCACTTTCATTTCATCATTTTGTCGCAAGATTTCACCACCAGCATTTCTACTTCCAAGTATATGTCTGCCATAATTTCGGTATGTCAACAACAGTATGCACCCGCTCTACTTAAACTCTCTTTTAAAGCGTGTCATGTCACTTGTTACAGATTATGCAGAATTGACTGTTACATATTTTGAGATGCCATTATAAAAGTACATTCAGAAACTGAACTGCTCAGACATAAAAACCTGTTGACAAATGCATAAGCACTTCCTGTTCAAACGAAACAAGAGCATGGAAAGAGCTTAGTCCCGTCTTGGAAGACAAGATAGATGCGCAGACGTGCAGGAAGAAACGGTGGTTTTTTGATGGTGATGTCATGTTCTTGCGTTGCCCATACAAGCGTCTCACTTGATAAACGTGAAGAGGTGAAGTGTCGTAAATCTTTGAAGCTTCTGTGATTTTTGCTTGCAAAAGCAAACAAAGTGCTGCTGCACGTTAAAAATGTACCTGCACTTTCAAGAAAAGGCCTAAAGTAAGCAGAAATTTGAGGACTCGGACGACTCTTGCGCAAAGCGGCCGCCTTCTTTTTCTTTCGCAGCTAGCAGACGCTAGGTGTGTCTCTGCAACACGTACCGATCGAATAAATAATTCAAGGAATGTAGGCGGGCGGCGAAGGCGCGTGCAACGCGACGGCAAACCCGCCGATCGCCAAAAAAACGCTGAGCAGTCGTAGGTGTCGATGACAAAAAAATAAAAAAAAAAAAAAAAGACGCAGCCACTTTCCCGAAGCGGCTTGTATGCGCAATACGATCGCACTCGTGTCGCATTTGAGGGAGCGATTCAGTCCCGAACGCCGTTATCCGCACACGGGACAATCAGCGCAATATAAGTCGGGCGATCACTCGATACTCAGTTATCGGTCGCGCTGTAACTCCTATTTTCATTGGAGGCGTTAATTTCGAGCACTCGACGGTACGAACACATGGACGTCGGCCGGGGTACGCTTCGAGTAGCGTTTTTCAAAAGCCATCTCTCTCTCTCGTACTTTCTTTTTTTTTCGAACGTGACAGATGGCAAACTTCTCTGTCATAATTAATACGGTATTGCAATCTGCAGTGCCATCAAACAGCGCAGTAAACTGCACGCTCGAATAAAGCACGGAGTGTCAATCGCAGCCAGATCTGTCGCAATGTCACAGCTATGCGGCAGGTGTGCTTCGAAAGAAGTGGGTTAATGACGCGTGGGTTTGCACTTGCGGACCCTGTAAATCCGATCGACTGACAAGGAGCGATCTGCACAGGTCGCAGGTCGTCTGCATGCATTTGTCGAGCCCGGCATCAGGCAATCCTTGCTAAAGCTCACCGGATCACAAAGACACCCGGCTTCTCCCAGTTGGTCACGTCCAGGTAGAAACTCGCCGACTTGACGTCGATCTCACCTATGGGGTTCACGTCACCGGGATCGCGATAATAGTACAGCTTGCAGTTGCTCTCGACGAACTCGAACCAGCGGCGTTTGTAGACTTTGACGAGGCTCGTGCTGCTCAGCTTGTTCAGGTATCCGCACAATTGAACGCTGGGCGCCGCGGACCGTGACGACGCAGTCGGCGCTGTCGCCGGCGCGGACGTGGGCACGGTAGACGGCTCGCCGCTGGCAATGCCGCCGTCTTCGCTCTCGAGCGCGATCACATTGTCACCGCCGTCCCCGCCGCTGCAGTCACCTTTTTCGCTGGCCATTTCGGGCGCATTCCAGTGCCCCGCAGCGAGCAGTGCAGGGGGGAGTAATCGGAGACCGACGTCGTCAGCCGAGGAAGCGAACGACGCTAACCATTCAGGCAGCGCTGGCAACGAGACGCGATCGAGGCAGCGCGGGGTCACAAAGCTAAGCGCTCGCCTCCAGGAATCGTTTCGTCCTTGAATCCCGTTGTTTTGAGCGCGGCGCCACACATTCTACTCCGTCTCAAGGGAGCTTGGACCGCGCTGCCGAGTCCAGACCCTCACGATCACTTTCATGTTTACAGCTGCGATGCACACGCCCACGTGCCTCTAGTTGAACAAGCCGTTAGGTCTGCCGTAATTGTTAATCAGTTTCGTACCTAAAATTTTGTAAGTATGTTTTGTTATAAAAAAGATACTTCTGTAAAATTATTAAATGTTTAAATTAAAGAACCATTTGTTCTTTTTCTGTGTCCTAACGTTCTTTTTCAAGCAATAACACCTTCAGTATTGTTACTGTAAGACTGTAGCTATATTTTTCATGTGTTTGGTTAAAACTCCTTTTTTGTTTTATCAACTATATGTTGCCCGTTTGAGCATTATTTATTTATTGCGATACTTTGAGCACAATATTTGGCGTTTACCGTTTTCGAAACCGAAACCGTTGCAAGAACTGATTATGAAACCGAAACCGCTCATGCCAGAGCTTGTTTTCGGTTTGCAGTATCCTGCGGCCGAACTATGCGTAAACCTTTCAGTGTTTTCTCTTATTCTCTCAATTCTGATTTCAATGGTTTGCCATTTCTGTCTTTCTTGCCAATATAGGAGGAAAACTACTTACATTGAGTGCGGTTCACGTTTCACCTCGCGTTCGTTAACGCGCTTTGTGTGTGCGTGCGCGTGCGTGCGCGCGTATTGATTGAAAGATAGAGAAAAGTGTTTATTAATAACAAATGAATATATATATATATATATATATATATATATATATATATATATATATATATATATATATATATATATATATATATATAATGCGTGCGTGTGTGTCCATTCGCGTAATGCAAAGACGTGGGATCCTTACCCACCTGTAACTCAATTAGTAGGTACCAGTAATTTCCCCTGTGTTGTCCTCGGTGTTTTGTTTGTTGGCTTCTTATGATATGATTAACAAAATTTAGGCCCCTCGGTTAACCCCCTTTCTTCTTCTTTGTGTGTGTGTGTGTGTGTGTGTGTGTGCGCGCGCGAATTCTGGGGTAATAGCTGAACACCATAGCCACCAATCAATAGCGGTGCTGTGAGTGCGCGCCCGCGTACGTGTCTCTATGTCAGAATCCATGACGTCACGGTAAGTTGTGTGGAGAGGGAGGGGGAAGAGGCTGAGGAGGCATCTCGCTTTTGCGTCTCTTTTAATGCACGTATCAAGCATGCATCCTCCCACGGTTATAAGACCAGATTCCTTGGCATTATAGAAGGATAACCTGCCACTCCTGCTCCACTTAACTTTCTCTTTAGTGTCATTTCTCGTGGAGACCTCTCGTGCTCTAAACGCATCAATTCCTTTTCCGGGCATACGTACGCTGGTGGCTGTGGGTCGTCATTGGCCTTCCATCGCTTGAGAGGAGAAAAACATTTAACTGTGCAGGTTCGGCGGTTCCATTAGCGGAGCTGTACGCGGAAGTGCGCGCTTTTTGTCGAGCACGCAGTACATAATGAGAGAGCATAACATGGACCTGCGTACTCGGGCCATACGCGCACCACTATGCATGTATCTGCATGCAACGCGCGCGCATGCACGCATGCGTGCGGAAGCCTGTCTGTCAAGGCTATGTATACTGGCGTGGAGCAATCGGCTCCAGCAGCTGAAACACGCCGAAAACAATGAGGAACGGCGTGGTAGATGACTTCGATTTGGAAATCGTGCGCCGAACGCTTCGCTCGGCACGAGGACGCGTCCGCGTATAGTGTTCGCATAGAACACGCGTGGGTCGCTATACAGACACGGAGGAATGCAGCAGTTGTTGATTGCTCTTTCAGCGCCTTTTCTTTTTATTATTTCATTATCATTCTTTGTGCGCAGCGAGTGCGGTGAGATATGATAGATCAGGATTGGTTCCGCCCTGCTAGCACGTATGGTGGCACGCGGTATTTTGCTACAAAGCTCATTGTTGGGCTTGTTGCTTCAGATGCTTCGAAGACGTACTTGGAAGCCAAGAACACTATACTTTGAAGACGAGGACAAAGAAGAGGGGCATTTCCGCATTAGAATGTTTCTCAATGCGTTTTGCTGCTGACGCCGAGGTCGCGTCTTCGATTCCCGGCTGCGGCAATGAAAAATAAACCCAGAACCCTCCGCTACAGCGTCTCTCACTTGCTTTAACACGTTAAAATCTATCTATCTATCTATCTATCTATCTATCTATCTATCTATCTATCTATCTATCTATCTATCTATCTATCTATCTATCTATCTATCTATCTATCTATCTATCTATCTATCTATCTATCTATCTGTGTCTGTCTGTCTGTCTGTCTGTCTGTCTGTCTGTCTGTCTGTCTGTCTGTCAATCAATCAATCAATCAAATCAGGATGGCGTGCAAAACCACTTACATGCGAAACATTTATGCTAACACGAATTTCGCCTTTTTAACGCAACTTCATTCGCGTAGCCAGGAATTTGGGAGGAATTCTCGGAGATACCCCCCCCCCCCCCTTCTGCCTTTGCCCTTGCTCAGCTTCCATAAATGCTTTAATTTCAATTTATTGTTTCATGTAATGGTCACGGTTTTGTCAAATTATAAAATAAATAAAGCACGTCCGATAGTCAACCTTCGAAGTGGATGAAAAAACAACTTGCCGCAGGTGGGGAACGATTACACAACCTTCGAAGGTTGTGGGATCGTTCCCCACCTGCGCCGAAGTTGATTCCCCTCGCACCTGCGGCGAAGCTGATTCCCCGCCAAGCTTCGCCGATTGCGGCCTTTTATTTTGTAATACGCCAGCGGCAGTGCGTCATGGAGATCTCCAATTAAACGTTCCTACTACAAACGAATTTCTTTTTCGCAAGCGAACAGGTGAGGCTGAGAGGTAAGAAATATAAAGCAATCGTACAATAGAATTACTTCAAAGGTAGTTTCAGGATATCTTTGGGACAACAAGATACCAGGAAGTTGCCAGAAAGGTAAAAAATTGTGCATTAGCTGACAGAAAAATTTCTTGGAAGGTTGTCAGAGCATGCATTTACGAGCACTGAACGGTTCCTGTCTCAAGCCTGGCATTCCAAGGCTCATCCTCCCTGTCAAAGGATGGCTTCGTTTCAAACGGTCACGGTTTTGTGACCACAGTCGACTCCCGTTAAGTTTACACTTGCGGTACCGCAAGTTCTGGTCGGATTATCCGAGACCTCGAATTCACAATCGGCGAGACAATGAACTAATTCAATGTTTTTATTGCTTCAAGTAATCTGTCGTCATGAACAGAGTACTTCAAAACAATATTACGAAGGCTGCACATGTCGTCGTCGTTTAACGACCCACAGAATTCTACAGCATCGTCGGCGTCAAGAAAATTTTCAAGAGAGAGATCGCCCAGGATACAGCGCAAGTTGTCATCAACACATTGGGACACGTTGCTGGCGAAGAGTTCGCGCCCAGGATACAGCGCAAGTTGCCATCAACACACTGGGACAGGTTGCTGGTGTCACTGCCGTCGCTTAGAGAACCAGTAGCGCCGTCTGCTATATTTTTATGTGTGCTTTCAATCTTTTAGTAACCGCTATGAGCATAAGGGAATGCTGGTGGGTGGGGGCGGGGGCTAGAGTTAACTGAAACGACACCATTTTCGCGATCGAACTAAACGAGTTTTCCTTCCATAAAAACGTGTGACTACTCGCGGACTTTCCAGTGCGTTCGAATTAAGCGAAATGTCGAATTAACCGGAATTGACTGTACTTTGGAAATGTCCCAACTCCTCTTGAACTTTCTGTCACCGTGGCTACCTTGCAGCTGCCCCTGCGTCTAAATTTTAACTTGACAGCGTATGCGGAAGGTTGTACTCTATCGGGACGTCGTCAAATGCTCAGCGGTTTTAAGAGCAAACTTTACCGTTTGCGACACCAAAGTCAGAAAGAGACACTCTGACCTTCGGTTTCTCTGCTGGTAACCAACTTTTTCCCGTCATATGAACGGAACCAGAGTCTTGAAAAGCTCCTCACTGATCTAAACTGATTTAGTGTTGCGATCTTTATATGATTTATGTAATGGCTAGGAAAAGGGGACATTTCCTGCTAGTGCATGAGGGATCGACGTTGTACTAGTTGGTGTTGCATATTTGGACGAGGTAAACAGCGCGTAAGACGTGGACCCGTCCAAATCCTGCCAGTGGACACGTACAACTATATAATCTAACCACCCCGACATGACTGACATGACTCAAGGCGAACACACGAACTATGTTACACGGCAGCAAGGCTGGTTTCAGCAGTGGACGTTCCGATGCGGTCTTCTGCCGCGTCCTCACTAACTGACCAAACGCCACAATGGTTAACTTTGGGGATCTGAAGGGAGCCGTTGTATTCAGCCAGAAGAAGATGCGAGAGCACACTTCCCAGTTCCGTCCAGCTTGCTGTGGGTCGAGCCCCCTGATGAACCGCGGAGCGGAGTGTCCTACAGACGGGGCCAACTGGCGGTCCATTCGGTTCGCCTGGCACTTCGAGAGATGGCTAACTGCGGTTCCTTGCTCGTGCAGAACCGGCCGAGCGGCTCCTGCGCGAACGCCGCCTTGCATCTTGCGCAATTGCAGGGAAAGATGTGAGCTCGTTTTGCAGGGAGTGTGCACTATGTGAAACGAATGGCGACGTGCGGACAACGCCATGTTGCAGTGGAGAAACGAACAGCGAGGTGCTATATACAATGCCTCGAACTATATCACAAGAAGCCAACATGCCCTGACACCAAGGACAACTCAGGGGAAATAATTTGTACTTAATAAATGAAGTAAAGAAACGATAAACTAATGGAAATGAAAGTGGATGAAAAAACAACTTGCCGCAGGTGGGGAACGATCCCACAACCTTCGAAGGTTGTGGAATCGTTCCCCAGCTGCGGCATGCAAGTTTTTTTTTTTTTCATCCGCTTTCATTTGCATTAATTTATCGTTTATTTCATTTATTAAGCACGTTTTGGGATCGTTCCCCACCTGCGGAGAGTTGTCTTTTCATCCACTTTGATTTCCATTAATTCATGGTTTCTTTATTTCATTTATTAAGCACAAGCAATTTCGCTTATGTTTTCCTTAGTGACAGTGTTTATTGGCTTCTTATGGCATGACTAATAAAAATCGGGCCCCTCGGTTAGCCCCCTTTCTTCTCGTTTACTGCCTCGAACTACAGTCACTCGCGGCTGTTCTAACCCTCGTCAAACACGAGGAGTCGGTCCAGCACGCATCTTCGCAGCTTCGTCGCGCCTCTCGCGACGTTCCGTGACAGGAACCCGTCACCGACGCCGTATCTGCCGTCCCGTTGGTTGTTGTGGGCCGATCGACCTGCTGCCGGCTACACCACGCTCCTTTGCCGTCGTGCGTGGCAGCACCCCTCCTCGTTCCTTCTTTTTTTTTTTTTTTATTCGCCAATGGTTCCGCGTGGTCTCGCCCCGTGATCGTACAGCGTACCAACGCGGGGCGAGGGCGTCCAGGTGAGCGTTCGGGGAGAGGGCCAAAAAGAAAGGACCGTGACGTCAGCGGTAATCATTCCGGCTGCGGAGAGCAAGCAGCCAGCGGAGCGGCCCAGCCGGAGGAGGCGGCTGCTTGCGGCGAGAGAGCTAGCGATCCACGCGAGGCAGTAGCTTGCAGCGGCGGCGGCGTCGACGGCCCAACTCGTGCTCGGCGGGCGCACGCACACACACGCCAGTGCGTCGGCCCGAGAAGCGGCGGCAGCGAACAGGTTTGGCAATATGGCCGCCTAGGCCGCTTCGTCGTCGGCTCTCGACAACGCGGATGCGAAGCTGCCGGCCCGTCTCGAAACGCCGCGTTGTCGCCAAGGATGGTGGAGCCTTCGTGCCGTAGTCGTCGCCCCGTTCGTCTCGACGACGAGTGATTGCCGCAGGTCGTTTCAGGCGGCTCGCGGTGTTCTTGTTCGGTGTCCCTCCCGCCGCCAAAGGGGAGTGTGTGTGTGGCCGTGAGAGAGATCGCCCCCGTGAGGGGAGTGTCCGGCGACCGCCGTTCCTGCGTGCGACGACGACGACGACCATGAATTCGTACGAGAACACCTGCCTGCGGTGCGGCCAGACCGTCTACCAGGTGGACAAGGTGGGACCGTTGAAGGATTTCACCTTCTACCACCAGGGCTGCTTCAAGTGTCTGGTGTGCGGCACCAAGCTGACCCTGAAGACGTACTTCAACAACCAGCAGAGCCAGGAGGACAAGGAGGTCTACTGTCAGAACCACGTGCCCAAGACCGGGCCCGGTCACCTGGACGGCATGTCGGTCGGCATCAAGGCGGCGCTGAGCGTGCCCAGGACCAACAACCTGGTCAACGACCAGATTCGGGGCTCCGGCAAGGGAACCTTCGACGCGGACGCGCTGGGCATCAAGTCGGCGCTGACCAAGAACCACCACCACCAACACCACGAGCAGGAATACAAGCACGCCGTGAACAGGGCCGGTCGCTTCGACGCCAGTGCGCTGCACATCACGCACGCGCTGAACGCCACCAAGGTGCACCGGGGCAAGGTCGCTTACGAGCGGAACATGGACGAGTACCTGGTGAGTTCCTATAGCACGCCGGCGTTCTCTGTCGCTGTCGCTTCGTCGGTGGCTTTTGCATAGTCGAACAAGTGCTCGAATCTCGTAGTTTCTCCCGGATTGAATTATGACAGACCTCTGGATGCTATTAGGGGCATCGTACTGTGGCGTATTACAAGTGAACAGGCGATTACACGGTGGAGCTGGTCCTGGTGGTTCCCATATAGCATGCAAACGAAATGTCTTTTATTAAATCGCTGGGCGAGTGTATGGTGGATCCTCGCACGCACGCGTTCTCTTGCACTTTCACTTTGTCTGCGCTGTCGTTGCGGGACTTCGTGTCCTGCCACTGGTTGGCCCGACTCCGTAGGTCTTCGTACTGCGACGACCCAACTGCTGTGCAGATAGCTACGTTACAAAGAAAGCAGTGCCGAGCAGGTTTTTGAACAGCTCGCAAAGCGAACGGCTGACACTGTTCAGAGAAAGTGCAAAGACGCTTGCTGCGTACCTCTTGATCGAATCGAACCGGTTATGCTCCCGCTAGTTTCTCGCTGCTCAAGATCCGTTGGGAGACATTCAACAGGTGTCGGTGAAGCTTCGCGCATCTAAGCACTTCTAAACCGGTGGCGTAACTAGGGTGGTGTTTCCGTATCAGAGCATCGACCCCTGAGCAAACCCACCTCCGCCTTCCTTTCTTGCTTTCTCTGAGAAGTTCGCCAACTACAAGTATCATTAGAGTCTTACTAAGCAGGTTAGGAGCTGTTTAGAAAAAATTTTCATTGTGAACAGCAGGCCGATGATCCCGCCTCTTGAATTTTGATTTTGGGGCCTATGTTGGGGTTTTTTTACTTTCGTTATCTATTGCTCTAGGCTATTCGAACGATAACACAACGGTAACGCGACGGCGTGCGAACCAGCCGACTAGGACCGGTATAATGTAGCTATTCCTGTAGTTTGATTGTATGACTTTATCGTCCACCGCTCACGACCGGCCGATCATATTGTGATAACGTTGTCGGAGCGCCAAAAAGAAAAATAATTGGAATAGAAGCGTTACATTATCGCGGCCTAATCTTGTCTGTTTTATACTGTGGTTGCAATTGGATTTATCTCTTATCGGCAGTGCTCTTCCGCGTGTCTGAAACGATTATCCCAGCGAGGAACAGGGTTGGGATATTTGCGAAACCGCTATTGGTGTACGCTTTGCACCAAGGCGTTCCGAAACAAGCCCTGTCAGCGATAACGTTGTGGACGACATTTCAATTTTTGAACACGCCTGTCGTTGGTTGAGCGTGAAAGGCCCCTTTAAAGAGGATGCAACATGAAACAGTAATCAATAAAGAACAATCAAAAAGAGAGCAAAGGAAATCAGAGTCGCTTAAGCGGTAAATGCGAAAGAAATCCGTTAGCCTTACGTCGGCACCTCTTTAAGGTGACAGATCCGCGATTTAAACCCTCTTCACAACATTGCAAAGTGTTGTTCAGGAGCTCACTGGGCACACGTCCTGCCTCTTGGAGGAGAGAATAGTGCAACTGATGTATGCAATGAAAGCATAGCGTTAATCAGCTGTGCTTGAAAATTGAAATGTAGAAAATGATGAACTAGAAATGAAAGTGGACGAAAGAAACGCACGCACGCACGCACACGCACACACGCACACATAATGCTCTTCTAAGCTCTCCCATTTCCTATCTACAATGTGACCAGCTTCCCGCACTTAACACGCATACACTTTATCCCACTTTGACACATTTAATTAAAATAAACGTTTTAAACATTTAATAAACTTTTAAATAAATAAATAAACGTTTAAACATTTAATTAACATAAACGCATTAAAATAAACGTCGCAGTCGCGCACCGCTGTCTTTCCTTACGTGACCGTGCGTCACACCACATAACAAAAGATGTAGCAAGGTCGGCGGTAACTGTTCTTTAAGCGAAAAGCGAATGTTTAACTATGTGCCATAAAGTGAACAGAGAGAACATCCTAGTGTCAACAGCGCAAAACGCAGACGGGGCACGAGGCGAGAAGAAGTCACCACAAGCGCTTGTGGTGCACGTCTTCTCGCCTCATGTCCCGTCTGCGTTTTGAGCTGTTGACACCAGGATGGAAAACCAACAGGATTAAGCTGCTATTCTAGAGAGAACATGACCTCAGGTTACTGTAATAAGAAACACGCAAAAAAATATATATATTTACTGCAGCCACAAGGTTGTGCACGAAAAACCCCCTCTCGTGTGGTCTTTGCTACATCGACCGATTGGTCGGTGTGTCAGCGACCGTCTGGGAGAACGCGCCGACTCAATGAAGGGTAGTGTCGGGCAGCCATCTTAGCAGCGCATTGCTCCCTATGGAGTTTTACGGGCCTTGTGTAATCAGTGCAAAGTAGTAGGACGTTATCGGGACCATTGTGCACGTAAGATACAAGGCTTTCTCCATTGATGGGATAGGTGCCGCGTGGGCGAGTGCGACAGTCGGTATCTCTTCTCTCCATAGAAATCGCGTTTCTTTCGCAGGAATGATGGCGGGCATATTGTGACGTTGATGTTATGCTTCCTCTGCCCCGTTTCCAGCCTTGTGGCTCACTTGGTTGTCTGCTCCTCCAGTTCTTTTTCACTTTCCCGCATCTTTACCTATAGCTGCGTGCGCCAAAAAAAAAAAAAAGAAAAAAAAGAAAAGGTCATTGGCTGGAAGACAGCACTTCGTCCGTTTCGTTCTGTTAGTTCTGGCACATACGCTTGTAATACCTAACTTCATCATGTACCAGCTGACCCAAGTCGGCATTCTTTTGCAAAACATTTGTGCGCATTTCTCTTGGCCTTTCAGCGGTTCGTAGGGCGGGCTTTGCCTCGACGCTTTCATCTGCGTGAGGTGAGAGTCTGGTTCAAATGACTCGCCGCGCCGACGCGCTCTCTGCCTCTCGGGGCTGTGACCTTGACCAGCGCGAGCACCGGTCCGGAAGTGGTCTCGCGCAGGCACGGTCACATGCGCGACAGGAAAGAGTGCGGCGCTGGCCGCTTGTCACGTGGGAGGCCGGCCGCACTACTCGGACTTGGGGATATACGTATCTGCAAGGTTGTTGTTGTTGCCCAACTCGTTTTCACCTGACGCAACTCGCGGCGTTCGTCGGTCGAGCTACGAAGCAGCGGTTTCTTTTTTTTCTCTTTCTTTCCTTTTTTTTTTTTTTTTTTACTTCGAGCGAGCTCGCGCACGTCGAATGACCACACACACAAAAAAAAGCTCATTGATATTCCGCTGTCGCGGTGGTCTCTGGTGGCACATATTTCGTAGCAAGTTACGGACAAGTAGGCAAGGGTGAAACGTGCGGTACGCATACACACGGCGCTAACTCGCAAAAAAAAAAAAAAAGTATTACGGAAACTCGTGACCATTCTTATAAGACAAGTACTGTGCATGTCTCTAACTATACTATTCTGCGCGTGTCGCCACTCAGGAAAATGCAAATTATTTACCTGACAGTGCGATAGATGCCACACTCCCGCATCTGTGTTCTAAGCTATTGCAATATGCGATCGATCGCGTCAATCGATTAGTTTTTTTTTTTTTTTTCAATAACTGCGCCACTTAAGGGACAGGATTCTGCACCCACACTGTGCATCAGTGGCACGCCAACAGGCCCAAGTAGGAACCTTAATCGAATCTGTGAGGGTATTCACGGTGCTCACCGGCCCATGGTGGGGTTCAGAGACTGTGGCGTTGTTTCCGAAGCGCGAGGTCGAGGCTTCGATTCCATGCCGCGGCGGCCGCATTTCCAGGGTAAAAAGCGCTCGTATCCCGCGCTTTTAGTGTACGCCAAAGAAGCCTGGATGGCAAAAAAAGAAATTAAAACTGACGCCTTCGCTGTGTAGATTTCGGGAAGTTTAACGTGACAATTTGATTCACGGATCTTGAAAGCAGCACTGGCTCACTTCCCAGTCCGTTTTCTTTCTTTTAATCTGTCTTTCTTTCATTCCTTTTCTGTTACTTTCTTTTATTGTTAATGTTTGTTTGTTTGTTTTACATACTGCAGCCATAGGAGGGCTATATAGCTCGGGTGGGTACAATAGAGAATTAACAAAGAATGATACAGAAAATTCGAGAAAATAAACGTAGTGCATCCTACAAAATGACTGTACAGTATTACTCTACGGAGTAGGCTATTATAGATAGCACTCATTTGTTCTCGTCTAACTCCATCCGCAGTTTATCTTCAAAGGACCAGTTCGGAATCCTTAAAGCAACACGGCACAGGCGGCTAGCACGTTGAGTTTGTCTTACGACGTCTATTCGAGTTTTTCATGATGCTTCTTCCAGACATTTTAGCCGCATGGCGAATGCTTCACCGCGGGGGCTTCCGAGCGCAGTAAGAGGGTTTGTTTGCTATGTTCTTTTTTACTACTTTGACAGATTTCATGAACATTGCACGCTGTTTACATAGTATACTCCAAGTTTACACGAGTAAATAGTGAGCAGGAAAACGCGCTCTTTCCTGTCACTTCGCTTACTTCCATGTATAGATAGTCGCGCTGCTAGCCAAAGATGCAGCATTACCAACATGCCCTTTCGGCTACCCTTGTTACGTTGGTTTTGTTACTGCTACCTGCGTGCGTTAGTTGTTGCAAGACTGTTGATTGTTTTGTTGTCTGTTTGTTTGTTTTGTTCTCCTTTAATGACTATATACAAAGACCGGTCATTCACATTTCGACTTTCGTGGCCACCTAGTACTCATTCCTGTTTACGAAAGAGAGGGAGAAATTCAATTTTGAATTTTTAAAGGGATTCTAAAGGGAAATACTGAATCACTTTAGACTGGTAAAGTATCTTTTCAGATTACTTTTCTTTTCTACCCGCCGTGGTTGCTCAGTGGCTATGGTGTTGGGCTGCTGAGCACGAGGTCGCGGGATCGAATCCCGGCCACGGCGGCCGCATTTCGATGGAGGCGAAATGCGAAAACACCCGTGTGCTTAGATTTAGGCGCACGTTAAAGAACCCCAGGTGGTCAAAATTTCCAGAGTCCTCCACTACGGCGTGCCTCATAATCAGAAAGTGGTTTTGGCACGTAAAACCCCAAATATTATTATACTTTTCTTTTCTCTTTAATATCGCGGTAATAAGTTGCTATTACAAGACAGGATAAAAATTGCGCGTGTACGAATGTATAAAAGTGCGGGAAAGAAAAAAAAAAGGAGAGGAGCTGACAATCAGGGGAACTAGAAAGCAGGAAACGGGCCAGAAGCAGCATTAAAAAAAAATGAAATTACAAAATGGACGCCATCGTCCACGTGAAGGTAAGGCAATTTCTTTTGACAGCCATAATTGATAAAAACTATCAAAAGAAAAAAAAATCTCAGACAGAAAAAAAAAAAAAATGTCGCCCACCGTTGTCATTCCACATGTGCACCGAGTATCACGCCGCGTAAAAACGGTGGCGGGGAAGGCAGGCATTGCCGAGTTGTCTTTTTCAGCAGAAAACAAATTTTCCTCTATTTTCCCAAAAGTGAACAGAGAGGACAATGGCCTGCGCAAGGTGTGATAAGAAACAGACGCGAAAAGAAAGAAAAGATTCGCGATTGCTGCCACCTTAGTTTATACGTAATTCCCTTCGCATGTGGTCGTCGCTGCATCGGCCAAACTGGCCGGTGCCTCAACGACCGCCTAAAGGAACATGCCAGTGTAATGAAGGGAAGTGTAGGCAGCCACTTAGCAGCGCATTGCGGCCGATGTAGTTGTCAGGCGTTACGTAAGCAGTGCAACATACGAAAGCGCTACGAGATCTGCGTGCGTGCGACATCTGACTTTCTGTATCGACGGGAAAGGTGACGTGTGCGTGAATGCGACCGCCGGTATCACTCCTCTTCGAACAAATCGCGTTTCCTTCACGTGGATGATGGCGGCCCTTGTAATTTCGGTGTGTCGATTTTATGCCTCTTCCGCCTCGTTTCTTGCCTCGTAGTTCACTTGGTTGTCCGATGCTCTACTTTCTCTCTTTCACGAACTTTCTAAATTTTCTAACTGTCTCGAGCCGACTTTGTGGTTAAGTATTTAGTACTTGGTTGTCCGATGCTCTACTTTCTCTCTTTCACGAACTTTCTAAATTCTCTAATTGTCTGAAGCCGATTTTGTGGTTAAGTCTTTAGTACTTCGTATTATTTTCTATTCCTCTGATTCTTCCAACATTTTTGTTGTATTCTTGTCAGCATACCAAATGCGTCTTATAGTTCCATTGAAATCTTGGCCAATTACTCATAGAGGTTATGAGCCATCAGCAGATGGAAAACAAACAAACAAACAAACAAACAAACAGTCTTCTGAGCTATTTCTAAGCGACGCCTCCTCTTCGCGCGGAGTGCAACCGGAGGACAGAGAGCGAGAGAAGGAGGAAAAGTATAAACGAAAGGCAGGGAGGTTAATGACTGAGCCCGATTGGCGACCCGACACTAGGGAAAGTGGGAGGGAAAGATTCGGCGACGCAGTAACAGTTCTCAGCTCTACATCACAGACGGTCGCTCAGTCCGGTAGAAATTACGCGGAGGTACACGGATGCTCGCCTTGTGCGCCGAGGTGTTCTGTTGCATATGTCCATTGTATCAGAACATTAGCACCTGTATCGCTTTAATTCGCACCGGCCGGTACGTTCCAAAAAAAAAAAATAATAAAATGCATGCGGTAAGATTAGGCTCTATAATGCACTTTCACGAATTGTCGCCAGTGTTCACATTTCACAAGGACAAGCGGAAATTTGCTGCATTGTCGACATACTGGACATACTCTCTTTCTTGGACAATTTTGTTCGATAACGGGGTGTCATTTCCTGCAGATATAAACGTGCTAAGTTGTTTCGCATTGTCACAGAAAATGAAGGGGGAATTCTTGCAGATAACGATGAACGTGTCATTACTTCCGTTGCGTCCAGCCTGAATAATGTACTATATCCATTCCGGGACCCTATCAGTATAAGAGGAAAGAAGAATGTCGGTTTAGTTGTTCTGCAATTACAATGATATATGTTTGCCACGATCTTTCGGCTACTAAACAGATGCTTGGCCGCCGAAGAACAAACGTTGTTTTATGTCCATGTCATCTATTCGTGTTTAGAACATAAAAAATGATTAGCCATACGATTACGACGCCGTATTTGCAGGGTTGGTATAGGCTGAGCAGCACGTTAGTTTGGAAGTCAGAGTAAGTTCAACTTTACCTTATATTTCATCCCTTTTCAGGCGGCACTTCTTTCTTTCTTCTTCTTTTGTACGTTCAGAATCGTTAAAATTGTGCTGCGGCAGCACAGACCAACTGTTTTGAACTCTTCAGCGAGTTTTGTCAAGTTTACATAATGTCGACTCCATGCGGCGAAGTGTCTGCAGGAGAGCCGGTTATGACAATGCAGTCGACTACCGTTGATCCGTGCTCGGTTAGTTCGACTCTTCGCTTAACTCGAACGCACTGAAATGTCCCGGCGAGAAAACATATATTGCTACGGAAGGAAAACTCGTTTAGTCCTAACTTGAAAGCATGCCGCTTCGGTTATTTCGATCACAATTGACCCGCACTGGCGCCCCCTTCTTGATATTTGATCCCTGCGAATATTCGATTATGCCCGAATATTCGGGGTTACTTCTATAACCGAAACCTGCATTTCACTGGCGCTCTTCAGCCAGAACTGGCCCTTTCGCCGTGAAAATCTATTAATCATGACGTACATTTCCCAGAGGAGTTGCACATGGTACACCGTTCATTTGAAGTGGGCCCGTTAATTGTAATGCCAGCCTGGGAAGGTGGCGAGTTTTTTCAACCACCTGTGGCAATTGAACGGCCTCACCAAGGCGAATATTTGCGCATTTCAGAAAATAAACAGAATCTTTCCATTTTTTCCTCTCGACATTCCTTTTATTCGTTGTCGTTTTCCTTGATTATTACCTTTCTCTTTTTTAAGCAACAAAGTTCGATTAGAAATTGGGAGCAGATACTTCTCGTACGTTCGCTATCAGTTCGACTCGAAAGCTTCCCGACTCGAAGACGTCTATATATATTAATAAAACGGTTTCCCAACGGGTTTCCTGTACGTCTATAACGTACAACGGTTTCCTGCATGCGTCTATTATAGCGCAATAAAGGCTGCTGGACCGCTCTGTATATGTCTGAAGCACAGTCATCCAAGCGTAATATCAGTAATGCGGCCAACTTATATCGTCCATGCCGGACGAAGCAAAAAGAAAAGAAAAAAAAAAACAATCTCCTCGCACGGCGTGCAAACAGTTCTGCTCCACTGGGTCGGCGCAAAGTCACCCCCGGCTTGTGGCAGCGCCGGCCACTGTGGTTTCGGACGGCCGCTCTTAGCGGTCAGTTTGTTCAACCTGGAAAGCAGCAGAAAGCCGTGGCTCAATATTGAATCCATGTTGACCTTCTGCGCATGCCTGCGTGTGTTTGTGCTTGAGCGTGTGATTTGGATGAACGTGGAGGGTTCGTTATCGGCCGCGGACGCACGTACTCCGCTTGAACTGTGGCCGGATGATGGTATTGATGTTGGTGACGAGGATTATGATTTCGCAATGCCGTTTTTCGCTTAAATCGCGGTGGTGAGAAATGTTCGCATAGCCAGTGTGAGATATGCGAACGTGTTACATTGTCGTAAGCCGTAGCGCTCAGTCTTTCTCAGTTTGCATATCGCAGTTACCTATGTCGATGACGATCCCGCTCCTATTTCCTACACACACGTCTCCTGCTATCTCGACCGCTGATTAGTCGAGCGCCCTTATCAGGTTCCAGCCCCAGTGCTTCTGGAAGGTGGACGTTCCCTGCGGTTCTCTCTGGGTAAATATACATTCGCGTTTAGTAGCAACATGCGAAATCTCATCTGGATTTCATTTATGTAGCAGACACAGGCCTGAAACCCTTGGAAATATTTGCTCGTGTGCGTTTTCGACTTCAGGCAGCCAGCTTGGACCTCAAATAAGGATGGATGGATATATGAACAGATGTAATGAGCGTCCTCTTTGAAACTCTAAAATCATTGCTCTAAACAAACTCTAAACATTGCTCTAAAATCTATGCTGTATGTTCTTTGCTTTCGTGCTACCACTATACTCCAGTCGTCATTTACTATTCTCTACCGCGGATTCATTAATCTTCCTTCACTTTCCATAAATCCCAGTGCCTCAGGCAGGGTTGGTACCTCCTCAGTGACCTCTGGATGGACACTGATCGAATCACTTTGAGGACCCCTGGATGTCCGTTTGCGAAACGTTGCCTTAAGCAGCGTGTGACGTCATAGGGGCGTTGAAATATCGCGCATTCGCCTCACCTTTGCTGCGTCTGAGGCTCCTCCTCCGCACTCGACGACCCACCTTCTCGCTGTCATGTAGTCGCAACCACCCATGGTTAAACGCGCAACTCGACTCGACTTGCGCATTCGTGCCTCGTCGCAACATTCCCGTCGTCATCGCGTCGCATTCGAAGAACACAGCGAGCCGAATCGCACTGGTGCGAGAAGTCTGCAGGTTGTCGACACTATACACAGCACGCATGTGCTATTTACATGGTGTGACTAAGATGGCTTAATGATGTTTACGAAAATCAGCGTAGCGTATAGCATGAACTTGCGCATCCATCACTCCGTGAAGAGACGCGCCGTATACATAGCACCTTGTGACGCTACGTCATTCTCGCGTAATGTTTCGCTTCGAGGAAATGTTGCTGCTTCTCGACAGAGGCCGATTTAATTTGCTCTTTCCAAGAACGGAGGTTGCGGGTTCGATTACCTGAAGCGACGGCCACATTCCCACGGTGCGGAAGGCGAGAGAGAGAATAAATTTTGCTTTACTGAGCCCCTCGTCCGGCGCTCTGGTTTTTAGATATATAGCATTGTTGACTACCAGGTCTTTCTCAGCACGCTGAGGACGTGCTTAGCAAGAGCCTGAAGAGCAGAGATGCGAGTTCTGTAAGAGAGCGCAAGCATTCAAAGATGTGGGATACATTGCTGGGTGAAATGTTTGCTATAGTACGGGACTGTGGTATAAAGGTTACAGACAGGGACAAGGCGGATAGGCTGGCCAACGTGTTGATAGGTGGACCTATCTTCGTCAAAGGCGGCCTTGCCATGCTCGGCAGGTTAGTTTCAACAGGCTATTAGAGTGACATCACGTACGGTCGTTGTCGGTGGCGGCTGGCTTTGAAGGGAGAGACCGAAATGAAAACGAGCGCTGTCGCTTGACGTCTCTATAGGCGTGGGTTCTATTCTAAGACGAGGGGACAAGAGCGGGAGAGTGGGAAGGCGGCAGGGTAAAAAAAGAAAAGCAAAATGCAGAATCTAGCGAAATGTCTGCAAAAACGCCAACACTCGATGCCAGTGCACGTAGATCTTCGTTGCGAGCTTTCAGCTTGTGGAGAAAGTCTTCCGAGTCTGATGGTCTTTGTTGTAGCTACCTTTGTGTCTCGTCTTTGGTTTTGTTTTTTTCGCCCGGCGTCCGTAGTCAGGCTACGCCGGCTACTCGGTTGGTCGGTCGCACGCGGAAAACTGTGGGAGCGTGAAATATGCAAATTGTCTCTGGTCCTTCCCGATAGTGGTACTGGCTTCTGAGGCGTCGGCTACTTGCACTCGCCCGTCTATTGCTGGCACGGCGGCGTCCCGCGCCAATGGAGGTAGGGCCCTTTTTCCGGGCTCGTTAGCGCCGATGACTATCGGCGACGTGACATGTGTGTGTGTGTTATATGCCGTCTCTTCTGCACGTGCTTTCCCTCACGTGCTCAGCGGCGCGAAAGCAACGCGATTTGCATACCTCATTGAGAACCAGTATAGGCACCACGTGGGCCTTCCTTCTTACGTCCGTGCCTCAACTTGTCAACGAACATCGTCCTGAAAATCGAAATCAAGTTAGGAGGTTCACGTCCCGAGGCAACTCGTAGGCCTAAATCTAAGTACACGAGTGTTTCTGCTTATCGAAATGCGGCCGAAGGGACCAGGAATCGAAACCGCCACCCCGTGCTTAGCAGCAGAAAGCCAAATCCATAGGACCCACCGGCACGGATACTATGCCTATAGAGAAATTTCGCTGGATGGACTTCACAGGGCCACAAGAAAGTGCTGGTTCAATGATAGTTCAATAAAATGACGCGTGTGCCTGCTATAGTTATTAAGGGAAACTGATGGCATTAAATGGTAATTAAGCGGAAAATGCTGAATATGCAGCTGCTGCAGTGTTCTTCCTAAATTTAGCTGCGTCTTCTTGGCGTGAAGAGATTGATTACTCGCGCAAGAGAACGAAATTAATACTTTGCCTTACTAAATTTCTCGGGCAAATCGTGCTACGGATACCGCCGGTATCACGTCACATATTTCGGGGAATCTCGTAAGTTCTATATCTGCCCGTCGCGGTAGCTTAGAGGCTGTGGCGTTGCGTTGCTGAGCGACCGCATTTCGGATGGGAAGCGAAATGCAGAAACGCTTGTCTAGTAAGATTTATATGCATGTTTAAGAACACCAAGTGGGACAAAAGTTAATCAGGTACTCCCACTACGGCGTGCCTCCAAATCAGATCGTGGTGTTAGCACGTAAAACCACGTGATTAATTTAACGTAGTGACAAAAAAAAAAAACGAGAGAGAGAGAGAGAGAGAGAGAGAGAGAGAGAGGCTATATAGTCTTCAACTGACAAATTTCGATCCCTTCAAATAATGACTTAATTTAGGTAATTTTATCTTTCTTTTCCATTCAGGTGTATGACAGCCAACTGGGCGCGATTATCCGCCACGCCTTGCCTTTTCTAATTTGGGCCGTTTGCGCACAGGGAGAACTTGTAGAAGTAAAGTTACTACCTTTAGTCGCTGCATACTTTTTAATGCAATGTAATCTTCCTGTTACTGATTAACACTTAGTGCCGAGCAGACTTTATCAAAATTCGCGATGTCGCTATTTGCTGGTGCCTTTTGATTTAACCTTCTGACTTACGATGGTTGAACTCGGCGTACGGGCAACCCATGTACATACTATTAAAGAAGCGTCCTCTGTCAATGCCAACGTCGCTTAACCATATTGTCTATTCGGCGTTCCTTTACGTACTGTTATAAAAACGAGGTCGCCAAGCTCGGTTTGCGGTCAACCGCTGTTAGCGACCTAACTTCCGTTTCGCATGCTGTGTAACTGCGCTAACCACCGCGTTTAGACGTAACCGCGGTTACATCAACTACGGTTAAGGCCGCCCGTGGAACAATGACATTGCTGTCCAAATTTGCCAATTTGCAGCTGCCCCACAACTGTAAAAACACGCGCGTGTGTGCGTGCGTGTGTCTGTGTGCGTGTGGAGACTCATGCGACAGTTCTTCGCTCCGTTCGTGAGGTGTATTTTATTTCACAGCATCACTCTTGTTCGAGCTGTCCACATGATTTTCGTATGCATGATTTTCGTATGAATGACTTTCGTATCATGTATTTCGTAGCACATTTCTGTGTGCGTGTGTTTGTGTGTTCAATCGCCGCCGAAAAAACTGCTGCTTTAGACGGTGTTAAGCTCGTAAGGTGTTAATACTGTCTTATTACCACCGTATGAGCTTTCTGGTTTCTTCTGCCCTGCGCAAACGCGTTCGCAACCGTGTCTGCTATTTTCTGAAAAGTTACAACGCTGTTTACCACTATTTTCCCGCTTACCAGTGAGACACAGTAAACAAAGGGACGCACGCTCAGGCATTTGAGGATATTGCGTATGTGCATTGTTAACGCAAGGTCTTACTAGAAGACAACTTCTGCATCAGTCAGCGACCTGTTTTACCAATGATCCTTCGACCTGACCGGACGGTGTTCCGTCGATCTGCCGGCTATGTACGGTTAACAAAACGCGGACCCAGAACAATCATTGCCCTCGGAAGTCAACGGTCTCGGGCACACGCTCTTCAGAGGTCGCATTATTTCGACCTTGGTTCGCGCACACCGCAAGGACGAGGGCGCATGCAATCGCTTGCGGTTTAGAACGCTATTGTTCCGTACGCCCCATAACACGCAGAACTGGCAGCGCTTAGTTGCCTTTCGTGTAACCACCGAACGCGGTATAACTGAACGTCTTTGTTTTTTTGTTTATTCTTCTTCGGCGAGGCGCGACGGAGCGAGCCTCCGTTCTTTTTGTTCGCGCCTCGTGTCAGACGCGGAAGCCGAGATCGGCGGGGCACCCGATCCTTCGCCTGTCGGCGTGCCACTGTGCAACCCCGCGCGCCGGCGCTCCTATGTGTAAACACGGGTATTCTCCACGCGCACCGCTCTTTCAGCAGCTCGGCGCACTCGATGCAGCTGCTTACACTCGCCCGTGCCCGCCTCCGGGCTGTTGTGCGATATGTTCTATACAGTTGCTTCGGTTAGCCGGTGTTTCGTGTCTACACTAAAGCACCGCGAGGCGCCGAAAAGACGCGTGATTACAGACCCTTACGGATGCCGTTCCCGGGGTACCATTTTAATTGCCAGAACGTACGGCATCAACTGATGGCATTACCCGGGTAACACCCACCGTGGTTGCTCAGTGGCTATGGTGTTGGGCTGCTGAGCACAAGGTCGCGGGATCGAATCCCGGCAACGGCGGCCGCATTTCGATGGGGGCGAAATGCAAAAACGCCCGTGGTACTTAGATTTAGGTGCACGTTAAAGAACCCCAGGTGGTCAAAATTTTTGGTCTTCCACTACGGCGTGCCTCATAATCAGAAAGCGGTTTTGGCACGTAAAGCCCCATAATTTAATTTAATTTAACCCAGGTAGGGCGAGAGGAAAGGGGGGGGGGGAGTGAGGGGTAAGGTACAGGAAGTCAAGAAGTACAAATGAGTTGGTTATGGAGCAGATAACCAAGAAAACAAATATAGAGTATATTTAAGCAATCGCCGAAAGCCTATTCGGGGAAGCGAGGAAGAAGGGGCTTAGCAGAGATTGCCAGGGAAGTTTAACAATGCAAATCTGCATAATGAGTGTAGTGTGTCGCTGACTTTAACCCGTGGATGGACGCACACGCAGTCCTCGAGCGAACGACGTCACCGCCTTAGGGCGCTACTTGTTCTGGAATTTCCAAGAAGACAGCGCTTAAAAAGGACACTAAAGAGAATAATAACATACTTTGAAATTCGTGACGTCACGTTGACGTAGAGCCGCTCAGGTTTCGACGCGAAATTCAAGAAATGGAACTTTTAACCTTATTATTTTCCCGTCGAAAAATCAGTACATTACCGCGAAATCTGCGAAGGTAGTTTTGTATACTTATTCCGTCTAAACTAAATCAGCGTTTCACTTTCATGTCCATTCAGTACGCAATCGAAGGTGCGTTAGAGGTTTTCTTATCGACGCTAGTTGTCATATAAGTGCACATAATTCAGAACTTTTGCCGTAATTAAGGAAGCAAACAGAGATGTAACCTGAAGTAACTGTCTCACGTTTTCGGGACAACCTATATATATACCGACCGGTTTCGCCAACGGAAATGTCTACACGCAGGCTTTCTTTCTTCGCAACATTCGCAGACGCTCGCGGATTCGCTGCCGCGTCCGTCGAACCAGTTGCGAGGTTGATTGATTGATTGATTGATTGATTGATTGATTGATTGATTGATTGATTGATTGATTGATTGATTGATTGATTGATTGATTGATTGATTGCGGAACTGCATGGGGTGGTTTAACCATATTCTCGCTGTCAGCTTTTGCGAAAATCGGCACTAGTAATATGACTTTGACATTTGCGTCGCCGCAGACGAAACGAGAAGCGCCCGTCAATACATCGTATTGATTTGAACCAATTTTCCATGTAAGTTTCATACTGTTTGTAACACCGCCCTCCTCACTGTAATGCCTTTTTAGAGGTGTGAGTACTAAATAAATAAATAAATAAATAAATTAATTAATTAATAAATAGTATTTCGAATTGTGCGTGTTGGCACGTAAATCTAATAGTAGAATCAGTATGCCAACCTACCACACGATGTCAAGTCTTTACCCCTGTATTTACACAAGCAAAATATATTTTCACGGCAATGAACATAAGGGTTAACTTATTTGTAGTGTTTATGGCGTCCCAAGAAAACGCTAGTTGCCTTGATACCCCGTAGTTGGGCAAGGCTATGGATTAGCTTTGACCACCTGAGTTTTCATTTTAAACTTGCTCCTATAATTCAAGTACGAGATTTTTTTTTATTTCGCCCCCATTCAAATGCTGCCGCCGCAGCCGAGATTCGAACCGGCGACCTCAGGCTCAGCGGCGGAACGCTATAGCCATGCACTGAGTCACCGCGGCCGGTAGAAACATAACGAGGCGGAAACACAGCTATAAAGTAACGGCTTCAAAAGCGGCTTGTGGCTGCTCGGCTGTCTTCGGGTCTGACGACGACATACGGTACAGAAGAACTTCAGTTTGGCCTAGTTGGTGTTTACTGCATATCATATTAACCGCAAATAAAGACGGAGACAGCGGAAGAGGACACACAAACAAATGTCCACGGCTTGCCGTGAATAAACCAGTTGAACCGTGTTGTTTTTGTGCTCGCTTCCGCTGTCTCAGTCTTCATTTGCAGTCAATATGACATGCGATATACGGTACGTTTCCACGCGTCGGCAGAGGCTGGCAGTTGGCGACTGCAGCCCGACTGCCTACGTCAGCGTCGTCCGAACGAAGCTGAAAGCGCATC
This sequence comes from Dermacentor variabilis, assembly GCF_050947875.1. Lineage (NCBI taxonomy): Eukaryota > Metazoa > Arthropoda > Arachnida > Ixodida > Ixodidae > Dermacentor > Dermacentor variabilis. Next base: position 31,789,624 of record NC_134577.1, read on the forward strand.
CGGTGCGTCTTTACGAGGCAGTTATGCGGGTTCCGGTGCTCACCGGTTCGCGCGACCAACAGGACAAGTTTCTTCGCTGCGATAAGTTACTCTTGCTGCGACGTTTAGTGGCGACACACTTCCGCTACTAAAAGAGAGAGAGCCTGTTTTTTCTCCGCGCCCTGGCCGACTGTGTGCACGCGAAAAATAACCTGTCTATCACCCTTACGGGCACCCGAGATTGTCTAGAAAACAAGCGTGCTTCTTCGCGCAGTCGACTATGAGCACATGTTGTTTACTTATACCCCTGTCACACGGGAAGATTTAATGTCATTCGAATGGAATGGCACTCGCATATAATCCCACTAATCCGGACTTACACGGGGAAATTTAATGTCATTCGAATGGAATGACATTTGCCATCGAATGAGTTAGAACTCATTCGCGTTCGATTTCGAACCGAACGTATACTCTTGACCCCAGATAGACAACAGCGACACGCAACGCGAAAAAATAATGCGTGCATCAGCAAAGTCAGAAGATATATTTTAGAGCGCAGCTCTTTGGCGTCCGTTCCTGGGTTTCGCGTCGTCGTCGGCGTTGTCGTCGGCCTCGTAACCAGCTCCGCCCCCCTTTCATCCCCCCAGCGCTAGCAGCGACCGACTGATACCGCTGGATGCCGCTGACGCCGCAAGAGAGTCAAGATAACGTGACTGCATAGAACACCGTCGCCGCCATGCAGAAAGAGGAGGAAAGGGTCCCCCCCCCCCTGTTCTTGTGTGGCGGATAGGGTGCTCTTCAGTTGCCGACGCGCCGGTTATTTCACGTAGGCCCCGGCACGTCGACGAATACGTGACCACCTTCCCACGGCTAGACCTGGTTCTTAGCGCTGCGGAAGCGAGGGTATCATATTGTTTGTGTCGGCATCGGCGGCGTTGTCCCTGAAACCAACTCCGCAGCTGGGGTTGACTCACTATCGGCGTCAGCGGCATCAGTCAGTCGCTGCTCTCTCTTCCCTCCTCCCTTTATCGTGTTGTCCGCTTGCTGCGCGCGCTTCTGCCCCCATCGTTTGCCGCTGGGTGTACACGCCGCCCCCCTCCCCCCTCTTCCTGCGAGTCTCCGGTTGTCAAAGCGCCGGCTCGAACTTAATTCCTTTCTTCGCTCCTCCTCCAATGTAACCCCTGTGCGGTGGCAATCAGAGAGCCAGATCGGTGGCGGCGGATCTGTATATGTGCACCGCCGAGCCGAAATTGCCGCTGCCGTTCGCCACTGCGAAATTATCTGCCAGTTCTTTCTGAGCCATGAGCGAGACGACCGATGGAAGTCCTCCGTCTGCTGCTGCTGCTGCTAAACGAGCTGCCAGAGCAGAGGCCCAGCGCCGTCGCCGTCAGAATCCAGAGGTGCGTGCCGCCGAAGCAGAAGAACATCCCGTTCCTCTCGCTCGTAACGCGTCCCACGGCTGTGACAACCTCGCGAGGCACTTGTATAGATCTCGTCTTTGAGAATCAAGCATTGGTGTACCAAGTCGAACATATATCAGTCTATTTCTCCGACCACAAAGCTTCCTTCATGACTGTCAAGAACTGTTAGTGGAGTCTTTGTTAAAGGAATACGTGTGAAAAATAAAAAAAAAAATTCTGTGATAGCGCATACATGTGTTGCTCGATTTCTTTGCTTCAATCTATCCAAAAGGTGAAACAGGTTATTTGCTGCGCTCAAATTTCGCATTAGGAAGTAACGTAATCGTCGGTAATTTTTTATACTTATAAAAAAGAATAGTTATTTTTGCCGCGATGATATTTTCACCAAGGGCTGTGCTCAAGCGCTGCTACTCTTTGCATCAGGAGTCTGTTGCGGCTGTCGGCCATATTGGATATGTTGATCGAAGTGCTTTCAGTTGTGAATAATTGGCGTCAAAATGTTCTCGTCCATTTTAAAAGTACTCGCAAAAGTTCTTAAACGCGTTTAATAGGCACAAAATTTTTTTGAATTTCACAAATTTTGTTCCAGTTCGTCATTGCTATCATTTGCGAATGCCATTATATTTTACTGAGTAGCACCGCAAGAGACCGAATGGCGTTCGATGCATCGAATGCCATTCGATTCGAGTGACGTTAAATCTTCCCGTGTGACAGGGGTATCTTATTCATATACCAGAAACACGCCTTGCTCATCGAGCTCGCGTACGTAGTTTTCTCGTGCACTTCGTTCTGCGATTTACTTATCGATATACGTTTTACATGCGTAGCAGGATTTGTGCCAGCAAGAGGGTCATGCGTATTGGCAGGCGTTTGCAACTTGCGTAAGTATCGTTATTTGTGGAAAACCTAAGGTCGGTGCATGTGAACTCGTAAGAATTCATCCCTAGATCTTGAGCTATTGGACCAAACTTGGGGATATGGCGTCCTTGTGGCGATATCTAGGGATCTTTAAATGGTGCTGAAGGGTTTTTGACGTGCTTCCAAACGACGGATTCATAAAACTGGGGCTGCATTTTGTGATCAATAATTCATTCCAATTCGTACTGTTGCGTTCCTTGACTGGGGCGCCGTCGTGATCGCTGGGATTGAGCACTTGCCTTGCCGATATCAGAGACATGAAGAGCGGATCGTTACAAATGTAGCTTCAGCGAGTAGGTCCACGTTAATGCCAGCTACATAGGGAAGTTCACAGCGATTGGGTCGATGTTAATGCCAGCTACATAAGGAAACGAAAACATAGTGACTGGTTCCTACTTAGATTTCTTGCATCTTGTCGAACACTGATGTTCACGGTAATCGACATCATATGTTCCTCAGTGTAGAAAAGGAGTATCAGAATTAATTTTTCGGTGGCTACCATTCTCCCGAAGCCGGGCAGCATAACAGAATAACAACGATGTCAGAGGACTGGAATACGCGCCTTAGCCTCTCATAAGCTTCAAGACTTTTCTTGTAGGATATCATGAAAGCGGTTTTGTCACGCTGAGTACAATGCAAAAAGAAAGGGGGAGAGGGTTGTTGAGAGACTCCGCAGCAATAAATTCACTGCTCGGGAACAGAATTCATAAAATCTTTTGCGCGAATTTTGTGACAGGAGGTGCTGCATCGGAACATGCATGAAATGCTGAATGTATGTCAGTGCATGCTTAGCGCCCGGCTGGACGTTAAATGGAAATCACAAAATAATACGCGCCCTCTATGAAAAAAAAAAAGGAAATCTGATAACAACCGGCGGCCACCATTCGAAGCACGTGTGTGACGAAACCAAGAATGGAAAGCTCATCAACTTGAACTTGATTCGTAGTGCCATATTGCAAGCATGGGAAGGTTTGGAACTTGCGAAGAATTAGTGTGTGCCAGGACGCAGGCAATTCCCATTGCCACATTCAAAACTGAACAGGGCTCAAGCAGTCTCACTGCGCTTATTGCAAACAGGTACATATCCCACACCGTACACCATCAATAAGATATATCCAGAGAGGGAGATTAAGACGGACTGCAACGATTGTAATGACATCATTGGAATCAGACATATGCTGGCGGGGTGTCCCGCGACTCTCCCCAACCTCGTTGAAGAATGGACACAGTGGGAGAAAAGGATTCAAAGCCCATTGTTTCAGGACCAACTAAGGGCTGTCCAGAGGGCCCATGATGTCGCTGAAAGGCTTGGCCTGACAGTGCCAACGTGGGAGCGGCCCGCCTTGGCTTAAGAAGCCAAGCCTCCGGACCTCATTACAATAAATGTTTTCACACACACACACATACGAGTTACGGTGCTCTTGTCTTTCTATTTTCGCGCCCTTACCGCCATTTAAAGCGCCACATATTGTAGCGGACCATGGTGTCATTAAAAAAAAGATGCCATAGATGTTTAGAGCTAGAGATTTCCCCCAGCAAGCTAGGGATTTCGAAGGGGCTACTCTAGGGATAACTAGGCACAAGAGGCCGGCATCATTGCTGAAGCTCGTGCTTCGTAATTCTCGACGAACGTCAATGCACTGGACGCGCATCTTCCAAGCAGGCCGTGTACTTATAAATAGTAAGCTGTCGGGCTAGCTGTCTTTGCAAAAATCGTGTACTTGTAGTATATAGAAAGCGTTGTAATGTTTTCGGGTCTTAATGTTCTGTGACATAATTTTTTTTTTAAACCGCAGGCCACCTCTTGCACTTTGTCGAGGATGTACGAGAGCGGTAAATTTGCCGGAGTTATTGCGCGTTCGTTATTTTTTACAGCGCAAGGAACGAAGACCACGTATATATGTAGACAGACAGAAACGACGGCGCACAATCGCGAGCTGGTGTTTCTGCGTATCCTTGATTCTTGGTCCTTTACGCTGTAGAAATAGTGCATCTGCATTTATATTTAAGAGAGCAAGAACACTACAGCCGCGAGCGGACTTCGTTTCAGGGCAAGGTATATATACAGTGTTGCGTTTCGCCTACGACACGTGGTTTTGCCGGCGCGACTGCGGCGGGGCGGCAGACATTTTGGCCCGATCGTCGTCGCCGCAACACTCATCGCCAGGTGTTTCCAGGCGCGTCTGCGGCGATGCGACCGCCTAGGGATCCTCCTCGCATTCCAGTCATTGTGCCCGAAACAGGCGATGCCAAAGCAGGGATCTCATTCCAGTTATTGGGCCCGAAACAGGCGATGCCAAAGCAGGGATCTCGTTCCAGTCATTGTGCCCGAAACAGGCGATGCCAAAGCAGGGATCTCATTCCAGTTATTGGGCCCGAAACAGGCGATGCCAAAGCAGGGATCTCGTTCCAGTCATTGTGCCCGAAACAGGCGATGCCAAAGCAGGGATCTCATTCCAGTTATTGGGCCCGAAACAGGCGATGCCAAAGCAGGGACCATCCTCTCGTTTCAGTCATTGTGTCCGACCGGCAGCGCCACGACAGGGTGCTACGAGATCGTGCGCAGCGCCACGACAGGGCGCTACGAGATCGTGCGCAGCGCCACGACAGGGTGCTACGAGATCGTGCTCGACATGGTGCTACGGCATCGCTACGACAGTGTGCGTCACCATTAGCCCATTGTACATTCACGTGCTCGTCTTTTGAGGGGTTCCTTCTTGCCCTCAACTGCGAGAGTATAAAAACAGCTGCCCCCGGACGCCAAAAGGAGGGCTCCGATTTCTTCTGTTGAGTGAAGTGCTCTCCCGTCTCTCTACTACGGTCAAACCTGACCGCCAACTCTTTGCGATGTTAAAATAAACAAGTTGTTTCGTTGTTACCAGTCGACTCATGCTTTGCCGGGACCTTCGGATGCTTCCAGTTGTACCCCAGGCCGCCAGGCCAACGCTACCCTTGGGGCTTGCGACCCAGGTACAACCACGGGCGTCAGCGCCGAGTTCCCAACAGATCGTACCAGCAGTCGGATCCCAAACATCTGGTGGCAGCGGTGGGATCGCCTACGACTTCAAACAACGGTCTGCCAGCGGCGAGATCGCGACAACGGAGGCCAGCAGCAAAGAGATGCAGTTGACAGTATGCTGAGCAGCTCAACGACGATCCGGGAGCAGTGCAACGAGCCCTGTGTGACGACTGGTTGCCTGCAGCGGAACGACTGCGCGGAATTCCTGCCTGCGAGGTTTGGTGAGTGCGGGACTTTCTTCTTCTGAGCTTTGCCAGGCTTTTTGTTAGTGTCAGAAACAGAGCTGGTAATTGTGGTTGTCGTTGCTGCCGGGTTAGTTTGCGGCAAGACAATAGTAAGCAGTAGAGAAAGCAGCATTCAGAGCAGCCATGGATTTGAAGTCGTTGCGCAAACCGAAATTGTTGGAGCTTGCAAGAGAGTTGGGTCTGGATGTCTCGGACAAACTCAGAAAACCAGAACTGCTAAAGGCTATTCTTGAGTTAGAGGCTGAGGATGACGAGCTGTCGGAATGCCTTGAGACTATTGAAGAGAGGGAGACTGCAAAAGAAAAAGAAGAGTGTGAACGTAAAGAACAGAAAGAGCGAGAGCAACAAGAGCGTGACCGTCAACACGCTTTGGAAATGAAGCGTCTTGAGGTAGAAATGGAACGCGCTCGTAATGGAAGTCAGGCACACGGTGCAGGAGAACGCGTATTGTTCAAAATGACTGACCTGATGCGGCCGTTTAAGCTTGGAGAGGACATTGGTTTGTTCCTGGTTAACTTTGAGCGAACGTGCGAGAAGCAGGGGTTCTCTCGAGAAACGTGGCCACAGCGCTTGCTCACTTTGTTACCCGGCGAGGCGGCCGACGTAGTCGCTCGCTTGGATAGAGAGGAAGCAGAGGATTTCGACAAAGTGAAATCGAGTCTTCTAAAAAAGTACCGGCTGTCTGCGGAGGCGTTCCGTCGGAAGTTTCGGGAAAATGAGAAAGGCAAAAGTGAGTCATATACAGAGTTTGCGTATAGGCTTATGTCGAACATGCAGGAGTGGCTCAAAGAAGAGAAAGCGTTTGGTGACCACGATAAAGTTCTGCAGTGTTTCGGGCTAGAACAGTTTTATAGTCGGTTACCGGAGAACGTGCGATACTGGGTCTTGGATAGGCCAGACGTGAGTACGGTGGCTAGAGCCGCTGAGCTAGCCGAGGAGTTTGTGACGCGTCGAGCTCGCGGAGCTAAGGACGGTCAAAAGGGTGAATTTGGCTCCAAGTCTGAGAGGCCAAGGTTCACGCCCATGAGATTTAAGGGGGACACGCGTAGTGAGGATGCGAGTGAAAGCAATCCGACCAAACGTAAAGAGACGGCAGCCGAAGCCGAACGCAGAAAGCGGTTCGAGATGAGGCGAGCGGGCGTTTGTTATACGTGCCAGAAGCCGGGTCACTTTTCGGCGCAGTGTCCGGAAACAACACCAAAAGTTGTGTTTTTTTCAATAGGCAGCACGGACGAGAACATGAAGCTTCTCGAGCCTTACATGCGAGACCTCCTCGTGAACGGGAAAGAGTGCCGAGTGCTTCGCGATTCCGCAGCTACGATGGATGTAGTTCACCCATCTTACGTAGAACCCCATATGTTCACGGGCGAGTGCGCATGGATCAAGCAAGCCGTGGAAGCTCATAGCGTGTGTCTGCCGGTAGCAAAAGTGCTTATTGAAGGACCTTTCGGAGCGCTTGAGACGGAGGCCGCAGTGTCATCTATGCTGCCACCCCAGTACCCGTACCTATTTTCAAACAGGTCCGATCACCTCCTGCGCGAGAAGGGGCTTTTGTTTGGTGAAGCTAGTGTTCAGGCCTTAACCAGATCGAAGGTTCGGGAGCTCGCTGCAAAGGCGGTAGTTGCGGGGCCGACGTTATCAAACAACGAAAAGGGGTCAGAGGCGCAGCAAGCTGATATTCAGAGCACGCCCGAACAGAATAAAATTGAGTCTGTAGCGTTGAAGGCGCCAGATACTGGAGAGGAAACGCCCGACGCGGGAAAGTTAGAAGAGCTATCTACTGATTTGCTCATCGCGCCTACGTCAGACGGACTTGATAGGTTGCTAAAAGTCAGCCGGACGGCTTTGATAGCCGAGCAAAAAAAGGATGGCAGCCTGGAAAACGTGCGCTGCAATGTCAAAGAAGGTATCGCCAGGAAAACTGCGCGTTTTGTGGAAAGAGGGGGAGTCCTGTACCGGAAGTATCTAGACCGCAGAGGAGTGGAGTTCGATCAGCTGGTCGTGCCTCAATGCTATCGTCAGGATCTGTTGCGCTTGTCACACGGGGGTTCGTGGTCCGGACACCTAGGAGTTAAGAAAACTAAGGACCGTCTCTTGCAAGAGTACTATTGGCCAGGGTGTTTTCGGGACGCAGACCATTTCGTGAGGACATGTGACACTTGTCAGCGGGTGGGCAAACCAGGGGACAAATCGAGGGCGCCGTTGAAATTGGTACCTATCATTACGGAGCCTTTTAGACGGCTCGTTATTGATACTGTGGGACCTCTGCCGGTAACAGCCACGGGGTACAGACACATTTTGACTGTGATCTGCCCAGCGACAAAGTTCCCTGAAGCAGTGCCGCTTAAAGAACTCAGCTCAGTTGAGATAGTTAATGCACTACTGTCCATATTTGCGCGAGTTGGTTTTCCTGCGGAAATCCAATCAGATCAGGGCACAGTGTTTACTAGCGCTTTGACGACAACTTTTCTCGAAAGGTGTGGGGTAAAGCTGTTACACAGCTCAGTGTACCACCCACAGTCGAATTCCGTTGAGAAGCTCCACTCCGTCATGAAGCGCGTGTTGAGAGCCTTGTGTTTTGAACATCAAACTGACTGGGAGCTGTGTCTGCCTGGGGTGATGTTTGCTTTAAGGACCGCGCCGCATGCGGCTACGGGGTTTTCGCCAGCTGAACTGGTGTACGGTCGCTCGCTTCGATCTCCGCTTCGCATGCTTCGAGAATCATGGGAAGGTAGGGGCGACGACCCAGTCGTGGTGGAGTACGTACTTAAGCTCCTCGAACGCTTAAGAAGGGCACAGGAGTTGTCAGGTGAAGCAATGGCAAAGGCCCAGCAGAGGGCCAAGGTTTATTATGATCGGACAGCCAGGGCCCGTCGTTTTGAGGTTGGCGATGAGGTCATGATATTGCGCACATCGCTAAACAACAAACTAGACGTGCAGTGGGAGGGCCCAGCGCGAATTGTTCAGAAACTGTCGGACGTTAACTACGTGGTAAGTCTGCCAGGAAAGCGGAAAGCACAGCAAGTTTACCACTGTAATCTGCTCAAACCTTATAGACAAAGGGAAGCAGTGGTGTGCATGATGGTAAACGTTCCTGAAGAGCTTCCGGTCGAGCTTCCGGGACTAGGCTCAGTGACGAACAAGGAAGACACCGGTCAAGTCATTAGTGACCTTATCAGTAAAGCACCGCTGTCGCCTGAGCAGAAAACCGAACTACACCAGCTATTACAAGAGTTTCAAGGTCTGTTCTCTGAGAGGCCTGGTAGGACTTCGGTACTTACTCATGATATAGAACTTACCTCCCCAGAGCCAGTACGATCCAAGGCGTATCGGGTGTCACCCCGCCAGAGCGATATTATGGAGGCTGAGGTAAAGAAAATGCTACAGCTCGGTGTTATTGAGGCAGGTGAGAGTGATTATACCTCCCCTTTGATTTTAGTTGAGGTACCGGGCAAGGAACCTCGTCCTTGCGTCGACTACCGCAGGCTTAATTCCATCACTAAGGATCAAATTTATCCGATCCCTAACATCGAGGAGCGCCTTGAGAAAGTTAGTAGCGCTCAGTTTATTTCCACCCTAGATCTTGTCAGGGGTTACTGGCAGGTTCCACTTACAGAAGAGGCTAGTAGGTATGCGGCGTTCATTTCACCAATGGGAACATTCCGTCCTAAAGTGTTGAGTTTTGGTTTGAAGAACGCGCCATACTGTTTTTCAAGTCTCATGGATAAAGTGTTGCGGGGACAGCAAGAATTCGCTTTACCGTATCTAGACGACGTAGCGATATTCTCCGCATCCTGGTCTGAGCATATGACACACTTGCGGGCAGTGCTAACCCGCCTGCGCGAAGCAGGCTTGACAGTAAAGGCTCCTAAGTGCCAGTTAGCACAGGCCGAGGTTGTCTACCTCGGTCACATGATTGGTCAGGGTCGTCGCCGCCCCTCTGAAATAAAAGTGGCCGCTGTGCGAGACTTTCCGCAACCGCGCACAAAGACCGATATTCGGTCGTTCTTAGGTGTCGCCGGCTACTATCAGAGGTACATCCCTAGGTACTCTGATATCGCGGCTCCCCTGACGGATGCTCTAAGAAAAACAGAGCCTCAAACAGTCGTCTGGGACGAGACAAAGGAAAGAGCTTTTAGCGCCCTAAAGAGTGCCCTAACAAGCCAGCCTGTGCTACGATCGCCAGACTTTACAAAAGGGTTCATTGTTCAGTGCGATGCTAGTGAGCGAGGCATGGGCGTTGTACTGTGCCAACGGGAAAAGGGAGAAGTAGAACACCCCGTCCTGTATGCTAGTCGTAAGCTGACCAGTCGTGAGCAGGCGTATAGCGCCACCGAGAAAGAGTGTGCGTGTCTCGTGTGGGCCGTTCAGAAATTGTCATGCTATCTAGCCGGCTCGAGGTTTATCATTGAGACGGATCACTGCCCTCTCCAATGGCTGCAGACCATCTCTCCCAAAAATGGCCGCCTCCTGCGCTGGAGCCTCGCTTTACAACAATATTCCTTTGAGGTGCGTTACAAAAAGGGGAGTCTCAACGGTAATGCCGATGGCTTAAGTCGAAGCCCCTAACGTAGGAATCAGCCTCAAAATTGTTTGTTACTGATGTTTTTCTTCCTGAGGCAGGATTTTTTTTAACATATTGCTTTTGTTTAGTGTTTCAAAGTGATGATATGCTTTCTAGTGCAATTTTTCAATTTGTGGACGCGTTCTGAGTGATGCTAGACTACTGTAAGGAACTAGGCAGTGGTATAAAAAGGGGAAAGAGCCTGGCAGGGCTTAGTGAGGGTTGTGCCGTGCTTGCTGACTGAGCGGTTGAGTTTTCAGCGTAGTTCTAACGCTTGCCGGGAACGAGAACAAAAATGTGAACTCTCCCGAAGTCACTTTGCAGTGTCCCGTGCGAACCTGAACGAGAGAACGAGGCCTTCTCTGTGCGCTGCGCTCAAGAAACGTCAAGGGACGCCCGACTTCGGTTATGAGCATCATCGAGCGACATCCCTCCGGACAGCGGATGCAGTCCCCTGTCCATCGGGATCTCCTTCCCCCGGCGGGGCGGTCTGTTGCGTTTCGCCTACGACACGTGGTTTTGCCGGCGCGACTGCGGCGGGGCGGCAGACATTTTGGCCCGATCGTCGTCGCCGCAACACTCATCGCCAGGTGTTTCCAGGCGCGTCTGCGGCGATGCGACCGCCTAGGGATCCTCCTCGCATTCCAGTCATTGTGCCCGAAACAGGCGATGCCAAAGCAGGGATCTCATTCCAGTTATTGGGCCCGAAACAGGCGATGCCAAAGCAGGGATCTCGTTCCAGTCATTGTGCCCGAAACAGGCGATGCCAAAGCAGGGATCTCATTCCAGTTATTGGGCCCGAAACAGGCGATGCCAAAGCAGGGATCTCGTTCCAGTCATTGTGTCCGACCGGCAGCGCCACGACAGGGTGCTACGAGATCGTGCGCAGCGCCACGACAGGGCGCTACGAGATCGTGCGCAGCGCCACGACAGGGTGCTACGAGATCGTGCTCGACATGGTGCTACGGCATCGCTACGACAGTGTGCGTCACCATTAGCCCATTGTACATTCACGTGCTCGTCTTTTGAGGGGTTCCTTCTTGCCCTCAACTGCGAGAGTATAAAAACAGCTGCCCCCGGACGCCAAAAGGAGGGCTCCGATTTCTTCTGTTGAGTGAAGTGCTCTCCCGTCTCTCTACTACGGTCAAACCTGACCGCCAACTCTTTGCGATGTTAAAATAAACAAGTTGTTTCGTTGTTACCAGTCGACTCATGCTTTGCCGGGACCTTCGGATGCTTCCAGTTGTACCCCAGGCCGCCAGGCCAACGCTACCCTTGGGGCTTGCGACCCAGGTACAACCACGGGCGTCAGCGCCGAGTTCCCAACAGATCGTACCAGCAGTCGGATCCCAAACAACAGGCAAGCGCTGGCTTCCTCTCCGCTGGTGAGAATTTGCGGGGGCGGCCGCTCCAGAGAGTTGTATTTTGCACCTCCTTGGTCTGCACAGCTGGACACTGCCAGTTCTGGACTTATTGTATACCTAGCCTCCCTTTAGGGAGCCTAAAGCGAGCCTGTACAGTAACTCTAGCCAGTCCAGGTGAAGTGCGCAGCGCCGAGGCGCTGTGGTTCGGGCTGGGTCATTCGTGGCCTCCGAGATAGCAACGACGCCGGCGCAATCTCGGAGGCCACGTGTCACTTTATAGCTTCATACTAAAATTGCTAGTGGAAACTCTGGCGCTTCGATTGTTCAGACATCGGGACAATCGCGCGTAGTGCACGGATTTGTCTAATTTTCTTACTTGCTCGCTTCGGGCGTTCTTGTGGCTTTGCTTTTGCTACGCTTCATCTGCCCTTATCGGCCTTCGTTTCTGAGCAACGCTGCTTTTCTAAACGGAGAATGCAGTAATATGAACCTGCGCACATTCGAAACTACTGCGGATGGCCGCATTTGTAACGCAATATGAAAGGTGAAAGCGATCAGTTTGTCAAAGTCACGAATCCGTTCGAAACCAGGAGGACGAAGTTTATACGCAACTCCACGTGTACTAACTAACGTAATTCCCGTGTTCGCCGAATCGACTTACCTCAGCTCACGTAGGCACTAACGCCAGAGTTCCCATTAGTAATCTTTGTACGAATATTTGAGTTTAAACCTCCTCTGTCTACACTTGGACGCGCCAGTCCAGGCGAAGTGTGCTCCGATTAGAAGGCCCGCATTGTGGGCATATAGTTGGAATAGCATTATTTCGGGTAGCATTATTGGAAGAAATACTGGTTATTGCGTAATAAACTAGTTGTGCGCGCTTCCTCGTTCGTAGTTGCGTTACAGTTTTGTATCTATAGTACATACGCATATACCTCTGGCAGCGCGGCATGCCGATATATTAAGTGTGCACCATCGAGTCGCCGTGGCTCTGGCTGGGTCATCCTTCAAGGCGCCCGCCTGCGCGTTGTGTGCGCGAGGGGGGCGATCGAGAACGGTGCCGCATTCCTGGGCCGGCGCAAGTGGCTGGTCCGGACGCGTAGCCCGCGGGCATCGGGTGCGCCCCCCCCCCCCTTCCTTCCTGGAATGATCGGGACGGCGTGCGGGCGAGCGAGCGCCGTGTAGAAGCAGCGGCGAGCGTAAAAAGAGAACGGTTAGTTTTTATGTCTTTACATAAGGGGGAAGGGGGGGGGGGTACTTCTCGCATCGCTCTCTTTGGACTGCGTCGACGAGAGTTCCGACTCTTCCGTATATAGATGGCTTGCTCTGACGTCATCGTAGGCGCCATGTTGGTGAACCATCACGTGTGGGCAGCTGCGTCCGTGACGTCGCGCGCGGGAGCTATCTGTGACGTATGGATAGGATATGGACTGTGTATCGGAACAACGCAATCGGACAACGCACGAAGAAGGCCATGGGGTCGACAGCGCTAACTCGCAACTGGGCTGTATTCATACAAAACGAAGTGATATACAGGGTGATAACATTTAAGCTTTGCGCAATTTCTGAAGATCGCCTGTGGCAGATAGCGTAATTCCTGACCTCGAGCTGGACTAATACGAAGAGGCGGACATTACCAGCACGAGAAATCGAAGCACATATCCAACTAATTAGCAAGCACACTAATTAGCCTAATTATATTACGGCTCATATTGCAATTTATAAATTGTAGCCGCTGAGCTTGCAAGACGTATTCACTTGACATGAATTTCCAAGATGACATCGGGCGTCACAACAAGTAGCAGCATAGGAGGCGACCGGGCGAACCGGGGTGAGGACCGAAACGTGATATCCTGCTCCCACGTGACCGCATACTGCGTTGTGAAGTCATGACACAGTAACGTCGTGGGAAACGAAACTGAAACTCTCTGTAGAAAAGGTTTCATGTGAAATTATTTAAAGCGCTGTCAAGCTTGTCATTCCTTTCTTTCTATTCTAGGGTATAGAGGTCTAGGAACCTAACGCAAAAAAAAGAAAGAAATATGGATGACAAGTCGAAAATATTATGTTAGTACTTCTGGAGGGCTGCGTGCGTGTCTGCACCATCGCGATGGACCGTCCTAAGCTTTGCGGCGCGCCGCGGCGCGTCAGCATGCAGTCCCCCCCCCCCCCACACACACACACAATGCGACGTCACGTGACCGACAGAAGCTCGAATGGTACCGTTTCGCGATGCTACCATACGTGCTACCGCAGGCTCCTAATAAAATCGTCCGCGTCGCCCACCGTCGTCTCTCGGTCGCGCCGCCACTTGGGGGCAGCGAGCGTTCCGCTTAAAACGACCGTTCCGCTTAAGACGACCGTTTATACACACGCTGACCGGAACACTTCCCACGTCGCCCGTTTCGGCCGTCGGCCCTCCCAGTCCCCGCGCTGACCGTCCCAGCCAGTGGGAGCTCGGTCGTCACTTGGTCATTAAGTAGAGCTCGCGATGCTTTTTGTTTGTTCGTTTCTTTCTTTCTTTCTTTCTTTCGCGTGCAATGGAGGACGGGGACTCCTAAACCGGTATTTCGACAGCACCGCGCGGCGGTCCTCTCTCTGAGCGTCCCTTTTCGAACCTATAGACGGCAGCGAGCGGGAATGGTTTGTTGTTTGGGCGCACCTGTGGTTGCGGCTTCTGTGTTGCGCCGGTCGTTTCTCGAGTTTGTTAATACCTGGACACCTTGTTGCATTGTGGTACTCTTTGCCAAACGGTATAAGCAGGAATAAAGCTTTGTGGTTTCAGCTAGTATGCAGTGGGTGCACGTTAAAAACCCGGATGGTGAAAATTAATCCGGAGTCCCCTACTAGGCGAACCTCATAATCATATCGCGGTTCTTGCACGTGAAACCCCAGATTTCTTTTTTCGGCTAGTTGCTTCATTTTCTAATTATTACATACAGGATAACAGCGTGCGAAAAGAAAAAGAAAACACGCGGAAAGAAGGCAACAGCAAAAACTTTTCCTTCGTGGACTTGTCGGCGCGAGAACTTGCGTTAATATCGATTACTTTACAAAAAAATACAACTCGCTTTTGTGCCGACGCAGGCTGTATCAGCAGTTTCACCAATAGCAGCTACAGAAACTACGCATGTGCTTGCAACGCCGTAGCCCCCTGGCACCAACCATCCGCTGCGGCTGGGGCCCGGTTGCCGCGGAGTTCTGCTACTGAGCTCGAGGTCGCGGCCTCGGTCCCTAGCTCAAGCGGTCATCACTCGGTGCCACACTGCGGACCCGTTCTCACACTTTATGGTGTCCCACATTGTCCATATCTCATCACATTTTCACCCTCGCTCTGTCACCCTCATACTGTTGCTCTCACGTTCCACTACCTGAAATCACGCTCACTTTCTCACTCCTCTAACTGGCAATCTCATACCCACGCACGTGTGCAGCAGTGGACTTAATGCCACTAGAGCCTTTGAATGGTTTTAGGTCAAAGTAGTCGCGAACGTCCTTCTTGCGCTCCACATGCTTCTGCACTTTTCTCAGAGACACATCGCGACACGTACGTTTTAAGAAACTTCTCTCATATACGACGGAACGAACGTCACCAGGGTGTCTACTCGGGCTACAGAGAGTGAGAGAGAGAGTGCGAAGACAGGGAGAATAACCAGAGAATATCTCCAGTTGGCTACCCTGTACTGGGGAAAGGGATGTGATGGATGAGAGAAAAGGAATACGAAAAAAAGCACACGCGCGCGCGCGCACGCACACTACAGGACTGTTTTTGCGGGCGCTGTCGCAGTCTACGAAGGCGTTACAAAGTGTTACACAGGGTCAACACCCCACTAATACATTCTACGTCACACGGTGCACAGTCACAACTTGTCACACAGACCTGTGTCCCTTAGCGCAGCAGTGCCTTCATAGCGGCTCGCAGCGATTTTCGTGCAGGCCAGTTTCCAAGAATGTGTTGTTTGATACCAGTGGGCGCTTGTCCAGTTGATCTAGCATGGCTAAGAGGACTGCTCTTTGCTAGTTGGAACGAGGGCACCAGCAGAAGTCAAGGTGGGCTAATTGCCATTCCGATCAGAAATGAGTGCGCATTTGAAAATTCTCCTTCAAGCCTGACGGACTTGAAGGGCGCAGTCACGTCGTGGAACGTTCGACGGAATAGAGAGCTGTAAGTTCTTATAGGGTCCAGGTTATGAAGACATGCGCTTGTGAAGTCGGATGAGCTCCATTGAACCAATATCAGGTTACGCGCAAGCGGCGGAAAGCTTTTGCGCTGCGCCGACTCTCGAAAGAGGAAAGGCAAAGCAGTTGACGCCGTCGTGGGCATATCGGGCAGCTCCGTCCGCCTGATCATTGTCATGTATGCCACAGTGACTAGGCAAACATTGATATATTGTATCGTGTCCTTCGTCAACTAGTCGATCGTGAATGTCTTATCTCTGCGATGAGCTTCTCATGTGGCCCATGACTCAATGCTGAGAGTAAACTCTGGAGGGCTGCCTTGGAATCAAAGTATAGATTGACCATGGATGGTGTGGTTCCTCCTGAATGAAATGAAGAGCCGCACGGAGGGCTCCCAGTTCAGCAGCTGTTTTTGCTTACACAGGTGACGTTTTTAGTTGGATTTTGACGGCTTGCTGGAATCACCACCGCTGCAGCTGAACTTGTAGGTGTGACCGAGCCATCGATGTAAACATGTACGCAACCGCCGTTTTCTTCATAAGTCGTTATGTTGCCTGTTTCAGGGCAAACGACGGCATGTTAGTTTTCTTCGTGATTCCTGGGATGGTGAGGCGTATTTCAGGTTTCTGCAGGGATCATGTAAAGGCGAGGATGGTCTTGCTGCGCGCATGTAGTTCGGTGGCAACGAGATGTGATTGGCAGCAATTACACGACTGAAAGTTGTGTAGGCGAAATGCGAAAACACCCGTGTACTTAGATTTAGGTGCACGTAAAGAACCCCAGGTGGTCAAATTTCCGGAGTCCACCACTACGGCGTGCCTCATAATGAGAAAGTGGTTTTGGCACGTAAAAACCCCACAATAAATTTTTTTTAACAGTTGTGTGTGGCCTTTCCGCGCAATGTTTCCTACACACGGAGCTCTTCTTTTTCTTTAAGCTCACGCACTGAGCACACGCACTTTGAGGTGCACACATTTACTTTGTTGACAACCTTTTATCTTTGTACGGAGTGCACAAGCACCAGCAAACTTAGGACACCAGAGACATGGCAAGCAACGCATTGTATTTAGGTCAGTGGCTTTACTCGCAAATTTGATGTTGACGGTGTCGAAGAAACTATAGACCATCTACTGTGCTACTGCCCATCATTTGAAAATGAAAGACAAGATCTCTGCACAGCTCTCAACCAGTTAGATAGAAAACCGTTCACCTTGAACAAGATCTTGGGCCCATGGCCTCGCATATCGCAGCTACAAAAGGCCACAAAAGCGCTGCTGCGATATTTGAAAGATACAGGATTGCAGTCAGCGTCTGTGATCTGGACTGAGTGACTGAACGATATCCCCGGTGGACTTTCTCTTCTTTCTTTAATCTTTCCGTCCCCGTTTCCCTTTCCCCAGTGTAGGGTAGCCAACCGGGCTCAGTCCTGGTTAACCTCCCTACCTTTCATTTATCATTAGCTCTCTCTCTCTCTCTTGATGTTGACGATTTCGCGTGCTTCAGGAACTGGAAGGATGGATGGATGAATGTTATGAGCGTCCCCTTTGGAACGGGGCGGTAAGTTGCGCCACCAAGCTCTTGCTATTATCTGCTAAATGTCGTGCCTAGGCTAAAGAAGAAAAAAAAAAAAGGAAAAACACTACGAACTCCCACAACCAAATTTTCTTATCCCCTGTTGCGAACTCCGCTTTTGTACGTCCCCGTTTTTTGTCGTTTCCCTACGTTTCGGTAACTTGCTCAGAGTTAGAACTCCTTCTGGCGTCCTTTCACCATAAAACAAACAAACAAAAAAGAGAAAACCTCTAATGGAAAGTTCGGAGACCGACGAGCAAATCTTTTTCGCGAACATAGTTCTTTCTTTCTTTTTTTTCGTAATCTTGACCCAGCCTTCGCTAAGTCGTAAAACGAGCCCAAATTCGTAGACTTCACGAATAATTCGGAAGGATTGGCAGGCATATGGTATAAGAATTCGTGTTAATTACCGAAAGACGGGCATGCAAGCAACGGCACGGGAAAGAAGGAAAAGGACAAGACAAACGATTCTCCTCGTTTCCTACTCGTACTGGGTGTGTGTGCGGCGCATGAAGGGAAAAAGGCGGCATGAAAAGAAAAAAGGCTTCGGCTATCGCTGAATAGCTTCGGCTCAACGGAGAGAAACTCCGATACTTTGCGAGAGTAGACATATCGATATGTGTACTCGCGACGCACGCACGCTAGGGTAGACACGCGCGCATCGTGCAGGCTCGACAGAAAGTTGTCCGCACTCTCTCTCAAAGGCACGGATCCCTATCGCTGCGCGCTCCCCCTTTGAAAGAAGCCGCGCTCACGCAACTTCCTCTTGGCGGCGACAAAAATCTCGCATGCCCGTGCGCGCGCGCGCCTAACGCGCTCATCGAAGTTGCGTGCAGTGAACGCCGAAGCCTAGAGTGCAGTTGCGGAAACTCTTTTTCAATAACACGCCCTATCTGGCGACGAAGTCCTTGCGAATCGGTCGTCGTGACGGCTCAGCGCCTGTGGCGTTATGCTGCCGAGCGAGAGGTCGCGGGTTCGAATATCTGCCGCAGCGACACCGAGCGCAGGAACGCTTGTGTGTGTATAGACCTATAGGTACGCGTTGAACAACCCGAGGTAATTTAAACGAGAAGAAAGGGGGTTAACCGAGGGGCCCTATATTTATTAGTCATATCACAAGAAGCCAATGCGAAGGTTGTGGGTTCGGTTCCCACCTGCGGCAAGTTGTTTTTTCATCCACTTTAATTTCCATTAATTTATCGTTTCTTTATTTCATTTATTAAGCACAAGTAATTTCCCCTATGTTGTCCCTGGTGTCAGTGTTTGTTGGCTTCTTATGATATGCCCACGTAATTTAAGTTCACCCCGACTCCTGCACTACGGCGTCTATCCTAGCCTAGTTACTGCTTCGCAGTCAGTCAATCAATCAACAAACCTAACGCGTGTGTACTTTTGTGTCGATGCACGTGATTTACGCCGTTTAGTCTTACTGGCGTTTCCTCTCTTAAAGACAGTACTACTAGCCGGAACGCCAGCATCTTGATGAGGGAGAGTTCGATGAGTGCGTATACGCACTCATCGAACTCTATGGGCCTATAAGCAGGCCTACAGGCCTGCTTACAGAATTCTGCACATTGTTGCATTCAGCGTAGCTAAACACTAATCGCGGGTTCCCCTTAACAACCCACCGGGTTGTACATTATAGGGATAGAACGACACGCCCCCCCTCTATTTTTCTCTAACGGCACCAACAAGGGGTGCACTGTCGGTGCTGACGTTTCTCGTCTCGGGTGACACGTTTCATTGCGTGGTTCGCAGCTGCAGGAAACTATATGCCAGAGTCGCTGCATCGAAGGTAATCGGAAGCGCCCAGAAATAATTAAGAAAAAAAGAAGTTTACGGCGAGCGAAAACGTGGGCGTATCTCGAGGGCGTCGTCGGGGTCGAGCGCACGGGCGCGTGGCATTATAACGGCTTCTGGCACTTTTTTTATCTTCATCGACGCCGCCCCGCGCTGCGGTCGAAGCGGATTAGACCTAACTGGCTTCGGCAGCAGTCTTAACTCCGCTCGGGCACAAACCGCGTAACCGCAGTCGGCCAACCATATAACTAATAATTGTTGCTAACGTGGAGTGTGATTAATGGTTTCTGAAGCTGAATTCAGCGCGCCGCCGCGCGGTGGCGTGTAGGATACGAAGTGGAACAGATTTAAATATATTTTCGAGCGTGCACGAGCGTGTGCGCCAAACGAAACGCGAACGCCGAAGTTCAAAAAAAAAAAAGAAAAAGAAAAGAAAAATGAGCGCATCGGAAATGCGCTCATGTCTAGCCTATCGCACAGCGATGTCAAGATGAAGCTCGCTAATATGTCGCAAACTTAGAGCCTTACGATTTTCACGTTCGTGTGGGACCACTAAGGGCAGGAAATTGGAATTTCACTTTGAGGCATCGCATTTAAAAGGACTGGCAACGTATTTTCGCTACATATACCCATTCTCTGCCTACTCTTCAGAAAGGAGGAGACAGAAACATAAAAATGGAAGATGGGAAGACGGGGAGGGGCGAGTAAAGAAAGAGCAAGATGACAAATCTCAAAGAATAAAAAGCAGAAAACGCACTAGTACAGGTCACACACAGTCGGGTCTGTCACTTCTGCTCACGCTACTAAATAATGTGAAAATGGAAGTAGAAGTGTCTGAGGTGTTTTCAATTGAACACAAAAATAAGCTACAAATGTGAACCTAAGTTCACGTTAGTTAAAGGCAGATAGATTCATAGTAAACAAAACTACAAGAACGCCTGAAGCCAGGATCACTAAGATCAGACACATCCATGTATTAACCACCATTCTCATGGTGGCTGATAGGTCGCAGCGCCAAAGACCGGTATGGTAGCTTTAGTAGGGAAACTATGGTACTCGGCAGAGCTGCTGGCTGGTAAGAGTAACTTGGTGGGAAAGGAGAAGCAGCAAACTGGTGTGACGTACAGAAGCACGTGACCGCAGCAGCGGCGGGTGCGCTGGACTTGCCCAATGCTCTCGACCACACTGCGTTATCTGGAGGCAACTAATAAAGCGCTAGCTGTGGTCGACATTCGAGTATATGTGCATGGTTATATGGCCTAGTTGCTTGCTACGTACGCTATATATATATATATATATATATATATATATATATATATATATATATATATATATATATATATATATATATATATATATATATATATATATATATATATATATATATATATATATAGCGATAGTTGTGTAGCATGCGTATCAAGAGCAGCAGTCTGCGCGGTTGGCCATAGGCGACGTAGACTTGCCTGTAGATACTAGCAGATGTACACATGTAGATAACCTCAGAAGAATATAATGAAGACGATCAGGAGGAAGTCACGTGGATGTTGATATTCATCGAATGATAGGATCTTCTTATGATATCGCGTTAGTCACCTTAACCTTTAAGCACTTTTGTTTACGCTGCGCACGGCGTCCCCCTCTCTGTTTCCAGGTTCCCCTGTTGCCGCTTTCTTCAGTCGAACGCTTTCTTCGGTCAAGCAGTCAACGGCGCATGCGCAGTTGCCGCGCGCCACTATACACGCTATCAGTGTTGTTAGGGGGCTCACGCGCCTAGCTGTCGCGGATTCACCGCTACGTGTTCTAATTATATGTGCACGCGTGCGCTGTACGTGCCGATGACGGATCGCGCGGATGCGTCCTGTTCCGCAATGTCGCAGCGACAAGCATCGGAAATCCCCGTAGCGTTGAAATGCGCACGCGCGTGCTACTAGGAAAAAAAGAGAGAGAGAAGACATGATGTTTGCGTACACGACGGCGGGTGCGGTGGCGGCGCCATTGTTCTTTTTATAGAAAGGCCGGGCGCCGCCATGGAAGTACTCCCCGCTGTGCGCCGTACGGCCACATCGTCGTCTCGCGATATTGTCGATCGCGTGAGCCGCCAGACGAGACCGCGAAGCGGAACGAGTTGCGGGTTATTATTGTAACGAACGTGGGAGCTTCTGAGATAACAAGCGCCGCCCCCCCCACCCCCCACCCGCCTCATGATCTCCCTCTCCCACCCCTCTCTCCTAAATCGCTTGTCCGGGGAGACGCGTCTCTCTGTGGTACATATCTACACGGACGCGACTGTCTTCTCTCCGTGTCGACGAGATGACTGTTCCGTATATACAGTCGATGATGAGGATGTAGTTTCACGAGCTGTTAGCGGCGAAAATGAGAACTATTTTGGCTCGCGGAGAGCAGCGCCGTCGCGATAGCGCGAATGACGTTCCTCCGGCACGGTTTGCCGATCCTTAATGAGCGTGCCATATATTGAGAGGCAATGTTCCCCTGAAAGGGTGTTCCTTTGCCATACGGTTTTTTAATCATCGCACGTACGCGTGTGTATGTGTGTGTGTGTTAATGAGCTGTTGGAGTCCCCGCGCAAAGCTTTTTCTTGCGAGAAAAGGCGGAAATCAATCACGCGGTGCGCTCAAGAGAGAACTGCTCCGCGGCAGTGATAGCAAACTAGCGGTCCTTGGTGTTCATGTGTAGACTAGGCGCGCCAGGATTTCCTTAGCTAAGTGGCGGAGTCAAAGTGGTCATTAGTTCTTAGTGGAGCGTTTCCTTGCGTCTCGTTCCTAGACAACCTAATCATTTCCATTTCTCTCCTTTTATTTTTTCGACAAATGTAGATAGACGCTTTCGGGGCTGATAAAACTAAAACTGGTCGGGTGGTAGTAGGTGCTCCACAGTGGTATCAGCTATACTAGCTTAACGAGTGGCGTACGGGTAGTTAGTCACACTGCGTATTTAATTCGAGGCAGCGAATTTCGAGTAGCGAGATCGCGTAGACAGCTTCGTAGAGCTTGGAGGCCCACGCCATTTATGCTGCAGATCGTGCCACGGATAAACTCCTCCTCACAAAGACTTCGCTTAATTCGTACAGTTGTTTTATACGAATCCACAAAAGAATCGGCGAAAGTGAGAGATTTGATTCTGTGAAGTACCGAAGGAGTCAGTGCCGCTGATACCGGGGACGCAAAGTGATGGGAATGTCTCAGTATGTTATTCGGTTCATTAATTGCTTTACTCAAGAAAGTTTTAGTCGAATCCACGAAGTATTCAAGGGGAAACAGGGGTATTTGTTCAGTGATGTATGAAAGATCCCGGGAATCACTGTCACTTATGCCAGGGAACACAGTGATATGAATGTCCCAGAATATAATGCGGTCCACTGGTCGCTTTACTCGAAAAACCGTTTTATTCGAATCCATGACATATTCTTGGGGAACAGAGGGGATTCTTCGAATGATGTAGGGAAGGAGCCCGGAGCCACTGATACCAGGAAACGCACAGTGGAAACGTTGTTTGCATATAACGCGCTTCATTACCGAAATACGCCCCGTCGAGGTTACACCTGCGCATGCAGTGTCCCGCATGCGCGCGGTCCCTCGGGGCTTAGCTTCGCCGCAGCATAAGATGTCCTGTGTCATAGTTACTTCCTTTACTCCGGCAATGTCTGTTCCCTAGTCAACGGCATTGAATTGCTATATTTGTTATTAATTCCGTCCATCATCGTCGTATGCGATTTAACTCCGCATGCTGCAGGACCACGGTCTGTCATCCACTGATGCCTTTAAACTTCATCTCCGATCGTACTACAGAATGCTGTGGCGTCCTGGAAACTGCATGCGTTTCCGTTCTCTTGGCTCTCTACTGCTTGCTCTAATAAAGCACCGGCTATTTGTTCTACGCATCACATGACCTGCCTGGCTCCCCGTCTCTGATTTAATAATGCGTTAACATTAGGAGTGTCGAAGTGTACAAAGTGTGTGAAGTGTGGGAAAGCGGTGACGTGATAGAGGCATAAAGGGGATGGAAGAGCTTAGAAAAACATTGTATGTATAAATGTACGTGGATCCGGGGCCTCAAAGATGTACGACGTAATGCTAATGAATTTCTTCGGCATTTGCTGCCAGAACACCACTGCATTCTTTTGTATAAACACTATTGTTCGCGCCTACTACTCCTGTTCACGGAAAGCATTAATTGTAGCGGACATCATTCGTTCCCAACTGTTTCAAGTGACCTAACTGTGTACATGTGGCCCCGACTTTTTGCGAATCTCCATGATTTGAGCTCATTTGCACTTATGCAACTTGAGTTCACAAGGTCTGCATGCGTTTTTATTATTTTTTTTCTTTTGATGACATAAGCATTCTTTGAAAACTTTACCCATGCACCTTCCGGTTTGCCTGCTTGCATCTAACCTCTTTCACGCTAATCTGGGTTACTGGGTATTTGTCTGCAGCAACGAAGGGAAAGCTCCGGGGGAGGAGCTTTTGCACGTGCGTCACTGCGCCAAGTAGTCCGGCAGCATTTGACAGCGCTTTTGGCTCCTTGGAGCAGATATTGAATCGGAGTAGCTTCCACGGGCAGCGGTTGCGTGCTTGCCGAAATGCGAAAGAGCAAATTAGAAAAATAAGGAAATCTTACACTTATTGGTGGTGTGTTTCTTCATATTTTGCCGTTGTAAACCAAGATGCTAATGCTTTCTTTTCCCTAGCTTAAACGAACCCGGATGAGAATGTGGGACTATTTTCAGGAGCGCTCTTATACTTGCGCGCGGTTTCCTTCGGTCGCTTTCCCTTCGTTGCCACAGAAAGTTGTCTTCGAACATGGAATAAGGAAACGAGAGGAGGGAGCATACCGCAACGCGATTGAAGCCGAAATCTGCACGTCAAAGTGCGCGGTCGGATTTAGTGTTCCCGCTCTGCAGGCAGAGCCACGGCACGACAGCTGAACACGCGCGCATCGACTGAACACTACTGGCGTAGCTACTGGGAACCAAACGTCTCAGAAAATCGCGATTCTGGCTCCGTGATCTCGACGCAAGAGGTCACGTGTTAGGCCACCACTGTGGCTTCACGGAGCGTTCGCTTGCCAAGGCAGGCTGCGTGACGCGACGCTCCCTCCTATATTTTTCCTTCTTCCATGTCTGCGAGAGTGTGAGCGGCTCTTCAATAAACTCCGTTAACGCCTGCTTGGGTCACCGAGTATGTACCACTCATCAATAACGACAAACAAAACTGGTTTAAATTGTGACCGGCGTTGTGCGAAATCAAACCCACGTGATGCACAGGGTGTTCCCACGTAAGTAGTGCTAACACTTACAAATATGCGAGTGCAAGGTAGCTGGACATAACCAAGCTAATGTTGTTTGCCCTCGCTTGGAGCAAGTCAAACTGTGTTTTGTATATCGCTTAACTAGATAAATAGCTATCATTAGTTAACTTCTCAAATACTATTAAGCACAATTGTTAAATAGGAAATTGTAGGCCATCACGAAAAATTTCCCATCCATCTTCCTGCTGCTCAATACGTGCTACGTAAGTTTATTTTTTCTTTTCCAAGCCCAAAAGAAGCCTGCAGAAACAAGCGAAAAAACGCCGCGCGACTATTCGCTCGGCACGTTTTCGTGTTTCAGACAGCCTTCTCCATTTCGCTAGTTTCTTTCATATATATATATATATTTATATATATGAAGGCGTCTTTCGTTTTCCTAAACACACAGATGTACAGGTTTAACACCGCATTGCGGTTGCTCGCGATCGCTTTTTTATCCTAGATTGCAGGCCTCACCTGGTGGCATATGAAATGCACTACACTTTTGTTTTTCGTCGTCGGTGACAATTCAGCGGTACCGCTCGCACAACGTATCAATCTTCTCAAACTGGCAAAAAAAAAAGATGCACGCTTGACATACAGTGAATGTTAACTGTATCAGCTTCATGTTGCGTCAGAAGAAACCAGCTTATCGCTTCCGGTTCGATTTTGGAAATAATGAAAACCGTTGTCCACACGGTTCGACGCTGGCTCCAAGGAGGATCGGCTTTAGAGTGTTCGTACCTTCACGTTAACGCAGAAAACACAAAAACAGATATTCAAGAAGTACCATGTCAGTTCGTCGAGATCTCTCTTTTTACGTACCGGCAACGGAAACCAAGGCGCAGAGTCCGCAGCGCTTCTCTTAAG